>NC_041219.1:3447283-3482387 GCF_002837175.3 Physeter macrocephalus | reverse complement strand
TTTTCTTTGTATTTAATTTTTGACAGTTTGATTATTATGTGTCTTGGCGTGTTTATCCTTGGGTTTATCCTGTATGGTACTCTCTGTGCTTCCCGGAGTTGATTATTTCCTTTCCCATCTTAGGGAAGTGTTCCACTATAATGTCTTCCAATATTTTCTCAGACCCTTTTTTCTCTTCTTCTTCTGGGACCCCTATAATTCGAATGTTGGTGCATTTAATGTTGTCCCAGAGGTCTCTGAGACTGTCCTCAATTCTTTTCATTCTTTTTTCTTTATTCTGCTCACTGGCAGTTATTTCCACCATTTTATCTTCCAGCTCACTTATCCATTCCTCTGCCTCAGGTTTTCTGTTATTGATTCCTTCTAGGGTATTTTTAATTTCAGTAATTGTGTTGTTCATCACTGATTGTTTGTTCTTTAGTTCTTCTAGATCCTTGTGAATGTTTCTTGTATCTTCTCCATTCTGTTTCTGAGATTTTGGATCATTTTGACTATCATTGCTCTGAATTCTTTTTCAGGTAGGTTGCCTATTTCGTCTTCATTTATTTGTCTTGTAGGTTTTTACCTTGCTCCTTCGTCTGTAACAAATTTTTTTGTCGTTTCATTTTTTTGTTTTTGATGGGTGGTGCTGTATTCCTGTCTTACTGTTTGTTTGACCTGAGACGTCCAGCACTGGAGTTTGCAGGCAGTTGGATAGAGCTGGGTCTTGGTGCTGAGCTGAGGGCCTCTGGGAGGCCTCACTCCAGTTGATATTTCCTGGGGTCTGAGGTTCTCTGTTAGTCCAGCAGTTTGGACTCGGAGCTCCCACCACAGGAGCTTGGGCCCGACCTCCAGCCGGGGAACCAAGATCCCGCAAGCCTGTCGCTGGGGGTTCCTCCCGTCCCCTTAGTTGTCCGTGGTCCTCCACCAGTGCCTGGCAGGTGCCCTAGTTGTGAGGAGATGCGAATTCCGTGTCTTCTTAGTACGCCATCTTGACTCCTTAATATTTGAACTTTTAACACCTCAGTACCTATTTTTTGCACTGATAACTTCTGGAATAGGGTAGGCTTCAGGTTCAAGGCAGTAAAGTGTGGGGCTGGAGGTGAGCTTCCAGGAGCATTTCAGTAGAAGAATGTAAGGTTGGAGATCGTCCCCAAGTCCATGTCATTCTCCCCAACCCTTAAGCAGCCAAGGGTGGACAGTCCAGAAATGGGGACTCGGCTCGTCTGCCCTAGGGCGTAGTGGGGGGGACCTCCTTGGACTCCGAGGGCGAGGTGAGGATCACCGCTGGATGGGAATGGGTGGGCTTATGATGCATGATTTAGGAACTCGAATATAAATCTTTATATGCAATATGGTGAATAAACTTGAGACTTGCTTATCTGAACTCCACATTTTCCCCCCAAAGATTTGGCTATTTCTGCAGATTTTCTTTTACTTTTTAAAAATTTCATTTTTTATGTGTGTAAAGCTGTACTCTGAACATTAATGAGGCAATATCCCCTATCCTCCCCTTTCTCTACCACACATATGAAGAGGCAGTGGATGTTGTCAGCATTTAGACTGGTGGTATCTTTTCAATGAATATGGAAGGATTTGATGATATTCTGTCATTTTTCAAAAAGAAAAGTCAAAATACATTCATATTATCCTATGTCACAGAATCCTTTAATATGATTGATTCCTTCTGAAGCTGTATACAATGCAGATGTTTTATTCATGAATTGTTATTTCTGCAAAGACTCGGTGGGTTCCTATTTCATTTTCCTTGGCTGAATATGCCATGATTTGGTTTTTTGTTAAACGTATCCTTATATAGGCAGTGTTATTTCTGAGATGTTAACACACATTGTAGCACTGGAACACAGCTGTTTGTAAAACTTAATGATGTTGACTGAAGTTAAATCCCCATGAGTTTATAGTATAGATTTCAAAGGCATTGATTGTGCAAGAAAATTCTATCTTTGATTTATGTGGAAAAACTGTTATTATACCATGACCTTAATTTTCCTGTGGTGGAAGGGGTGTTGGTGGGGAAGACATTGAAAAGAAAATATGTGACTAGTAATAGTAACAAGAGGAACAAGGGGTGTGGAGTGAATGCATCTGTCTAATAAGCTTTTAATCACTGTATATTTATGAAAATAATTACATGCCTAAGTCTAGACACCAATATCATCTTTGCTCATTGCTCTTCTCTCATTTGCCTCACATTGTTTTTTTCGGGGGGAGGGGTACATCTTTGCATTGCTGTCTGCTCATATAAGAAATGCAGTGGATTATTAAAAGTATAAAAGAGGAAGATAGGTTGTTTCTACCAGTCACACATATTTTGGATATTACTTTTCTGAATAAATGCTGAATAGATTTCTTTTCCTCTCCCATATAAATCTTGTTGCTCTGAATTTTAGAAGATACAGGCATCCCTCAGAGCTATAACATGTTCAGTTCCAGGCCACCACAGCAAAGTGAATACTACAGTAAAGCTAGTCGCATGAATTTTTTGTTTCCCAGTCCATATAAAAGTTACACTATTACTGTATTCTGTTAATTGTGCAATAACATTATGTCTAAAAAAACAATGTATATACCTTAATTTAAAAATACTTTATTGCTAAAAAATGCTAACCATCATCTGAGCCTTTGGAGAATCATAATCTTTTTGCCTCCATGTTCATGGCTGCTGACTGATCAGGGTGGTGGTTGCTGAAGGTTGGGGTGGCTGTGACAATTTTTAAAAAAAAAGTAAATTTATTTATTTATTTTTGGCTGCATTGTGTCTTCGTTGCTGTGTGTGGCTTTCTCTAGTTGTGGTGAGCAGGGGCTACTCTTTGCTGCAGTGTGCGGGCTTGTCACTGCGGTGGCTTCTCTTGTTGCGGAGCACGGGCTCTAAGCACGTGTGCTTCAGTAGTTGTGGCTCACGGGCTCAGTAGTTGTGGCTCGTGGGCTCAGTAGTTGCGGCACACGGGCTTAGTTGCTCCGTGACATGTGGGATTTTCCCAGACCAGGGATCGAACCCGTGTCCCCTGCGTTGGCAGGTGGGTTCTTAACTACTGCGCCACCAGGGAAGTCTTAGACCACATATTCTTAAACCAATCATCTGTTGTCCTTTGTGTGTGTGTGACAACAGGAGGAAAATCATAATTACCTAATTAGTAATGTGAGGTGTTTTTTGACCCCTCTGCTGGCCTATCACAACCATATTTTCCCTACTTGGGCTTTATTTCCTATCATGGACGTTAATCGTAAAGGTGAGCACTGGTTGCCCTAGCCTGATCCTCTAGCTCTGGATTCCTAGGAACTAGAGGAAACATTCTCCTTGCATGTTCTTGGCTCTACAAACCAAGGCAACAGTTTGTCTTTATGAAGTTTCTCATGGTAAATGGGAAAACAACACACACACAAACAAACAAAAGCCCTTTTTGGTTTACTTCCTGCTTAGCTCTGCTTTGGACCAAATTATTTCCTCTCTTCCTCTCTTTGGAGCCTGCCCCTGTCTGTCTTTAGGTTGTGCCAGCCAGCATGCTCTTAGATGCACCTGAAAGTCTCCTCAGATGCAGACTGGCAGTGTAGCTTTTTTTTTAATGTCAGTGCCTACATGACTGGACACAGGCAGTGGTGGGGAAGTGACTTGTGACTTGCTTTTGGTCCTTGTATTTTTTTCTGACTTGTTTATGGATGCCTCTTTCTATTCTTTTTTTCATATATGCTTATCCTTAGCGTATCAGGTCATTAGAAAACCTGGCGCCATTTTCCCCTCCAAAATGTATTAAAAGTGACTGTGCTCCCTAATCCTCACCTTTGGAAAGCCATGGAACTGGCATGTGGATGTGAGGCTGAAAGGTCAGGGGAAATGGAGGTTTAAGGTAGTCCTGTCTCACCAGGCAGATTAGATGCCTGGGTTCCCTTTCTGTACTTGGTCTGAGAAAGTCTTATTAAATGTGACATAAATCACTGGTCTTTATTGTTGGCGCACGTGTCAAGGATGCTGCCTTTAGAATTTTCCTTGCTGTGCTTAAATGTTGATCTACCTGTGGTTAGATCAATGCATTTACTAACTGTGTGACCATGGACAAGTTGCATAATCTTTTTGTGTGGCCGCTTCCATAGCTGGGTTTAATAATAAGTACCTAACGCCGAGGGAGGTCAGGAGGAGCATCTTCATCTGGGTGGTTGTCTTGGACGCTGCCAGGCACACAGTGAGCGTTCAGGAAGTGATTGGTGCCATCATACAGCAACAGCAAAAGATGGAGTTCCACTCTGGAGTTGGGCTCTGCATTTGAATCCTGTCTCTGCTATTTCTAGTCTTGGGATCGTGGCTTTATGTTCCTTGGCTGCAAAATTTCCATGCAGATGATGCTTCCCTCATAAGATTTTTGTGAGGACTTAAAGAAATCATCCAAGTGAAGTGCTTTATAGCACAGTGCCTGGTTGATAGTACGCACTCAATAAAGTCAAGTAATATTACCATTGTAGTGAATTTCTGATAATTCCCTGACTGTCTTTATATTTCAGGACTTTTCAACTCATAGTGTTTGAGTTGTCAACATTATGTTTATGATGGCCAAAGATGTTATCACCAGGCTGCTTCCTCTCTACCCTGCGAATTCAGATTAGATGTAGAAGAAGGGATGGAAACTTGGTTTCTGAAATACCTGAGTGTGTTTTCTGAGGTACCGTTTGACTTTATAAAGGGAAGAGAGCAGCAAGTGGTTAAGAATATTTCCCCACATCCTACTTAGGAAAGGACTGCTTTGGTCAGATGTTCATAAGAAAGTAAAAATTCTTACTTTCATACTTCCTGCCCACAGTGATGAAAATAAATTGATATTTTATTTGTCTTCTTTTGAAGTTAATGCAACAAGGCTAGCTTATGACCTTTAAAAAATGCTGCCATGGTTTCAGATGAAGACAGCTTTTCCCCATTGCTTTTAATCCTTTGATAATATATTAAATTCATCTCTCTTTCCGGTATGTGCACATTTCAAATGTTTGTACATGACTGTGTCCTATCTTAGATAAAGCTTGACCAAATTAGTCATATACTCTATATTCATTCAGTTTTCTCAAAGCTGAGTTTCATTCCCAGTTCTATAATGTTTTTATTCCTTCCCTTTAAGCTTAAAAATTATTTGTAGTAGGTTCTGCTGTCAGGCAGTGCTCAACATTTATTTTTTTTTTATTTTTTATTTTTTTTTTATTTTTTAGCTCACTAGATTCATTTGTTTGTTCAATAAATATTTACTGAGTTTCTACCAGGCCCTCTTACAGGTCAATAAGCAATGCAGAACTCTTGCTTTTGTGGAACAGCCAACCTAGCGGATCCTGCAAATGTCCTGTGAGCTGGCTTCAAACAGTCAGCATGCTAGGATGTAAGGAAGAAGAAGCATAGAGAACCAGACTAGCACATGCAGGCTTCCTGTTCTCAAAGCTCTCATTATTACCCTCTGGGTCCATTTTTCTCACTGATAGGCTGTGTGCTTTGCTTCTTATATTCCCAGAAACATCGGGCTTAATTGTACGTGTTGTGGGAATACATTTAAGAAATTAGCCAAAGACCATAACGGAAATGACTCACTTGGTAGAAATCCATGTCAATAGTGTATCTGGAATGATCCGTGTTACTAGCTTGGAGTACAAACACAATTACCTCACTTTTATTTATTCAGTGTATTGCTTGAGCACCCACCTGCCCTCAGTGACGGGAAGTCCCCTTATTCCCCAAGGCCTGCCCCAACCACCCTCCTTGGGTAGGAACTCTAGGGACTTAGTTCATAGAAGATCGGTCCTGCTGCAAAAAGCCAGGAAGTGAGCGAAAATCAGGAAGTGTGACCAGTCCACTAATGCCGTGGCTTGGGTCTCTGCCACGTGAGGTTACGGGTGGTCCTGCACATTCTGATGGCTGGAAATTTGTTCATGGTTGCTACAATACTCCTATTGATTCAGCTCTTTTCTTCCCATCACCCCAGCAGCATGCCCCTGAACTCTGAGGACACTTTTCTTTTAGATCACACTTACATGCTCAGCCATTTCCCCTAATGCTTAGCACAGTGCCAGGTGGGCCACGCTGGAGAAAAACCCAGCCCCAGCCTCCTGAGGTGCTGGAATAAGTCTTCCGCATGGAGCCTGGTTCGCTCCCCCTGCATGGCAGTGCTCAACATTTAACTCGTGTGTTTTCACGTGGTGTCCTAGAGAGGATATTTTCTTGTCTCTCTCTTTCTTTCATTTCCATCCAATGAGAGTGTCCTGGGTAGATCACATTTCAACGTATTATATTCTCTGCATAGCCAGGCTTGTTGGTTTTGTAACAGTAGACCTTTATCCTATTCATGGAGTGCCTTCTAAACTGGGGCCTCATCAAGTTCTGAGAGGTTAGTTTTGCCCACTGAACAATTTCTTAATTTAGTCCAACTCACTTTGCCATCCGGGTGATTTTCCAGATTAAGAATCTTGACTCTTTCAGCTGCTAAGTGCTAAGGATGACCTTTACAACTGGGGCTTGTTTAGTAAGAATGTAGTATCCACAGTATACTGTGTAACTGAAAGACAGCATGTAGCTGGCTAGTGCTTCTCAGCCAATTAAGACCTTTTCCATGTAGCACTGTACTCATCTTATAGTAGGTTGAATAATGGCCACCTGAAGATATCAAGTCCTACTTTCTGTAATTTGTAGATGTTACTCTCTTTAGATAAAGCGCCTGTAGGTGTAATTACGTTAAGGATTTTGAGATGGGGAGATTATCCTGGATTATCCAGGTGAACACTGTTTGCCATCACAAGTGTCCTTATGACAGAGGGTAGAGGGCAGTCACAGAGAGAAGGTGACATGAAGGTGGAGGCAAAGATTAGAATGATGCAGCCCCAAGCCTGGAGACGCCAGGACAGCCACTTGGAGCTGGCAGAGGCAAGGAAAGACTCTGCCCTGGAGCCTCTGGAGGGGGCGGATTTCAGCCTTCTGGCCTCCAGAACTGTGAGAAGAAGACTTTCTGTTGTTTTAAGAGGGCAATTTTGTGGTGATTTGTTACAGCAGATTCAGGAATCTAATGTCCATCTATTCTTCTCTCAATATGTTCATTCCCAAATAGATGAGGGAAAGAGAGGAAAAATGATAGGGGTGATCATGTTTGAGATGTTGGTCTTTATTACAGAATTGGTGGTAGGGAACTACATACTCAGGAAGTTAATTAGACTCATACTGCTGTAAATAACACAACATAATAATCAAAGTACAGCATATTTTTCTGTCTTTAGCATTAGATTGCCACTTAGAATGTGAAACTGTTCAAGCACGTTGGTATTGTCCCGTTTGGGGCAGAAAGCAGGGGGAAGAGGAGGAAAAGAGGGTGAGATGATACCTAAATTACTGAACGGTGGTGCGTCCACTTACATTTTGCTTTTCTTTAAGTTGTACATTTAGGAGTGTAGCACAGTTCCTTAAGGGGGAAATAAGGCAGGTGCTGCCTTTCCAGACCACGGCTGGCTGCCATGTCCTCCTAGGACGTAGTACACAGAGGGACCTGTCATCTGCTGGTACTTAGCTAGGGAGAGTAGAAAGCAAATGGTTAGGAGAAACCAAGGTGCTGATGGGCAGGGTGGAGGCGTTAGTGATGGCTGGCTCTCTCTTCCCCAAACATCCTTCCCTGTTGGCAGAAAGGCAACTGTAACTCTGATTTAACCCTGATAAGGACAAAGGACTTCTTGTTTTAGAGATGTCTCTGGAGTTAAATATTAAAGGAAAAGGAAAGAAAGGAAAAGCAAAAGAAACTAATTTAAAAAAAGCGAAGTAGAA
Source organism: Physeter macrocephalus (assembly GCF_002837175.3). NCBI lineage: Eukaryota > Metazoa > Chordata > Mammalia > Artiodactyla > Physeteridae > Physeter > Physeter macrocephalus. The sequence goes on along the minus strand of NC_041219.1, from coordinate 3,474,619 downwards.
AACCATGATTCTGGTACAGTTCCACAGGAAAAGGGTCTGTCTGGGTTCTCTTAAAAAGGATTGCATGACTACCTAAAAATGAGAACAGAAACTAGGTACACATACTATGTCCTGAGTCATGACCCCAATTATTCATAGATGGCTGTAATAATAAAAGAAAATAGTTGTTTGTTTCTTTTAACCAATTAGAGAATTTTAATTTACTTTGTTGTATGAATTGACTTGTGAAAAAGGCCAGTATTGTCTCCTGTTTAGCACCTTGGATGACAGAACCTTTGTGAGGTTGCAAGTTTAGGAGGTTTGCTAAACAAACGTGAGATAATGCACTACACCAGGCTTCTCTGTTCCAGTCTGTTCTGTTACTGGTGTGCAGCATTTACCAATTTTTCTACTGGTATAATCTGTGGCAGTTTTTCATTTACATTCTTTGTAATATTTAGGTCAGTAAATTTCAACATGAAGATTTGCTGATATTAATGCTTTGCTTCGGGTTGTCTTCAAGTGTTGACAGACTGTACAATTTACAAACACCGTTTTGAATAGCAAAAAAACCAATCGTGCTGCAGTTGTTTTGAATAAGGAGCATTGGTTGCATTTATCATTGCTCTAATAATAGTGAAAGTACTACATATGTTTCAATTGAGTTTGAATCCAATACTGTTCATTTAATATGCAGGACTTAGGTGATTCTAAACCTCACATTTCTCTCTTGATTTGTAACTTGCTACATATTTTCCTCAGGGTATTTTCCCCCGATCTCATGTGCAAAACTCTCTATCTTGGGTTGAATTCAGCTTTATTTTACATCTGGGCAAACATACTCTTCTATCCAGGTAGGATATTGTACAAGTGGCTGGCAGGGACATGGGACCTACTAAGTGTGAGAGGCCTGATTAGCTCATAGAATCTCTGCAGTGGGAAGTAGGAGCCAGAATGGTTGGTTGTGTGGACTTGTGAAAAGTGAAGGGTTGGTCTGAGAGGGTCACAAACCCCAAGGCAGGAGAGGTAATACGAGTGGGGTCTTCCGGGATTCCTGGGGGGCCTGTCGGCTCTGGTCTCTGGTTATCATTTAGGAATGCAAGGCCAGAATTGCTAGGACTTCTCTCTCAAGAGAGACCACAGATGGGTTTTTTGGGTAATATCCTGATTATTCAGTTTGAGTAATTAATTGAAAATTCTTAAACAAACAAACCCGAGGATTATGCTGTGTGGGCCAAATAAAGCATGCCTGGGTCTGTGAGCCTGTGACCTCTGGTCAACACTGATTGACTGATCCTAGTTCTCCAACCCGAGTCTTACAGAAAATATTTATTGCATCACATCTGCTGCCTCTCTCTCCTCCATGACTGCAGATGTGTCGTGATTATTTTTTTCCTCTCTTTTCACTCCTGGAGCCTGTGGAAGAGAATTTAAATAGCTCACCAGCCCTCAGTATAATTTATGTTGGGAAATAGTGGTGGAGAGTTGGCTCTTTTAAAGCAAAGAGCTGAGCTAGAGCAAAATCTGAAGAGATAATCAGAACTCATTTAAAAAATCTCCGGTAGGAACAGAGCTAGGATAGCAAGTAAAGTAAGAGGGAGAGAGACTGGATTAGCCAGGAAGCATTTTTACAGAGGTACATGTTCAGGCCATGTGACATCAGTGCTAAATGAAATGGTTCCAGAAATATGGGAAGTCTGATTTCTATCCTTTAGGGTAGAGTTTGCAGAACACCCAGTTAAATTTGAATTTCAGATAAACAACAAATAATGTTTTAGTATAAATACGTACTCTACAATATTTAAAAAAAATATACGTATACCCTAAACATTGCAAGGGTCACAGTTGTCCTAAAACATTTTTTGTTGTTTATCTAAAATTCAAATCGAACTTGGCATCTTGTTTTTGTGTTGTTTGTATTTGCTAAATCTGGCAACGCAGTATTACGAGCCTGGGTGAAATTCAGAGTGTAGGGCAGAATACCTGAACTTTATAAGCCAGAAGATAGTGAAGAATTCCCACAAATTCTTTCAATAGTATTTGGATTGATTGTCTGATGTTGACTTGTCCTCATGAACTTGCTGAATTTTAAAATAACCTTTACTAGAATCGCTGCAGGCAAGGAGATAGACTGATCTATGTGTGTGCAGAGCTATCATGGAAGTTTATAGGAGAATACAATTCAGCTGTTTGTCCATAATTGATTGAAGGCTCTCCAAAGGGATGACAATATAGGGATGCTTTGGAGATCTATAGAAATGATTGGTTAGGCATAATAATAATGGAAAGTGATTAGATATTAGTAATGGCTAATATCTAATTCCTCTTATTTGGCTAGCAGAGAAATAACGACTTAGGGGAAATATTGCTAATTCCTGCATATTACGTGTTCCATAGAAACGTGCTATCCTTTTACTTTTATATGAAACTGTCGTTAAGTATTAGATAATTGAAAACGTGGTATTCTTCTTGCCTTCTCATATTTACCTAATTTATTTATAAAATACTGTGATAGTCCCTGGGGAGAAAAAGAGAAGTACAAGACAGAGTTGCCTTCCCCAAAAGGTCCCAGATAAGTTTGAGGGGACAATAAACTTGGGAAAAGATAGAGTAATACATGATATAAATGTGTGCTGTCATGTAGCTAGTTACCCTGTGTGTTGTAGCAAAGATTTCGAAATCAAGAAGGAGAGAAATAAATCTTTGAGCTCCTCAATCTGGAAAAACTTAATGGGAGGGAGGAAGAAAGGTTGGGGGCTTTGAAATTAAAATGTCATGAGAAAAGTTATGAGTGCAGGAAGGTATAGGACAAATATTCAGGGGAGTGAGTGTCCAGTGTAGCAGGTGATCATCTGTTATTTTTATTTTTTGCGGTACGCGGGCCTCTCACTGTTGTGGCCTCTCCCGTTGCGGAGCACAGGCTCCGGACGCGCAGGCTCAGCGGCCATGGCTCACGGGCCCAGCCGCTCCGCGGCATGTGGGATCCTCCCGGACCGGGGCACGAACCCGTGTCCCCTGCATCAGCAGGAGGACTCTCAACCACTGTGCCGCCAGGGAAGCCTATGATCATCTGTTATTATCAAAACATCTCACATTACAAACAAACTTTAACAACTATTGTGTGTAGATGGAGCCATCGTTTATAATTACATCTTGATTCTCTCAATATTTTTATTTTTGCTGTTTTTCACTATGAATCCTTTTTTGCATTTTTCCTTTTAGCCTTCTCTTTTTGCTCCCATTTGTGTGTTAATTACATAGATAGTTCTTTTATTAGTTAATAATAGTTCTATTATTCTTTTCCTTATTGGTGGTCGATGCCATTCATCATTATCTTTATGACCTTTAGTTGATTTCAGTGTTCACTTCCTTAATCCTCATTCTTGGATGATAGTTTTGCTTTGTTTCTTGATGACTTGGCTAAGATGTTCATTCAATGAACAAACAAAAAACTGTATTTGGAGTACCTGTTGTAAAGAGGCAGTGAAATGTAGTGGTTGAGAGTATGGGCTGTAGGGATAGCTTGCTTGGGTTTCAACCTGGCTTTAGCACTTACTAGCTGTGTGGCCTTGGGCAACTTACGCCACTTTCCTGGATCTTCGTTTTCTGAGCTGTAAAATAAGATATTAATAGGATGTTTCTGAAAGCTGTGAAATTTGAATAAAATGACTCATATTCAGACCATGGCACACTAATTACCGTTACTTTATTATTTTTTGCTCCATTGGAGATGTGGGGTATGAACAAGGCAGACAAGGTCTGCAGTCTTGGAACTATTTTTCCTACTGATATGTTAGGAAGAAAACATCCTAATGTGATAGAAACTGTGGGTATGGGGTGTGGGCAGCTTTGGAAAGGGTGGTCAGTGAGAGGCACCTTGAGGAGATGTCATATGAGCTAAGATTGGAATGAGGGGAGCAGAAGAATGGGGATATAGCTGGAGGCACTTAGGGTGCAAACACTCTTTTAAAAAAAGCTTTGGAGCATGTTTTTATGCTGGTGAGCATGACCCACTAGAGAGGGAGACTGCATGCTGCTGGGTGGAGAGGAATAATGGCAGACGTGTGGTCTCTGAAATGGGCAGACCAAGGTACAATCAAAGGGGCTGGTCTTTGTTAGGAGCTGGGGCTCCTCTTCATTTACAAATGCCCATGAACCTGATACCGGTGGGTTTCTGTTTAGCTGCTTTATTTTCTCTTTGACAAGTGAGGTGAGGTCTTTGGTCAAGAAGGAGCTGGGGGGATTGGAAGGGGAAAGATGGACAGGGAAAAGGATGGAGAAGCCAAGTTTGAAAGAAGAATGTGTGAAATGCAGTTATCAGGGATAGGTAGTGGAAATCCAGGCAATTCTTAATGCCCATTTGGGATTCGTGGTCATGAATTGAAAATGAGACTAGTCAGCAGGGTTGCATGCATAAACAAGCATTTTTCTCATATAGGTACAGGGGTTGTATATTTTCTGAGATTTCTACAGAACTAAAAACTGTCCTCTCTAACCTTCAAGCAGAAATTCCAACTTCCTCATGTGATTATTTGATTAAGAACTTTTATTTAAAACTCTATGGTCTAGCTTGTCCAATTGAACTTTCTGCAGCTATAGAAATGGTCTGTATCTGTCCTATCCAGTATAGTAGCCTGTAGCCATATGTGACTATTGAACACTTGAAATGTGGCTAGTGCCACTGAGTAACTAAAAAAAATTTTCTTTTGCTTTCCATTAATTTAAATTACCATTCCGGACAGCACAGTTGTAGACATTATTCTATTGCCTTCTGGCATTTATTACTGCAGAAGAGAATCCAAACTCTGTCTGTCTTGCTTTTAGAAACATTGAAATTTTGTAAATGATGGATATGATTTCTAGATTCTTCAAAATAACTTGCTGAGCACATGGCAATTGCTAGTCCTTTCCCAGGTTTTGAAAGTTTTCTTTTAGCATATCTTTTGGATGCTGTGATTGACAAAACCCATACATTTAGAGACTGTATAGACCTGGGTTTGTATCCCAGCTGCACAAATTACGGTTGTGTGGCCTTTGGAAAATGCCTAACCTTTCAGAATTATTTTCCTCCAGGAGAAAAGTCAGGTTAAAATACAGGGTATGTTCCCTTTCCCTGCTCTGCTCAATTCGTTTGCTTTGGTTTCTACTTTAAGAATACCTGTTATTCGTTCTGATCAGACCTTCAGAATGGTTACCTGCAGACTCATCCTTTTCAGTTTCTTCTTTTGGGTCCTTTCTCAAGTTTGTTCTTTATCTTCATTCCATTTTCTGTCGTGTAAAGTCTGTTTTATATTGCTTCTTATGTGAATTAAATTTCTTCTGCTGTGTTTTTTATTTTACTACCCTTATTCTGCCTGTTCTTGTTTAATAGAGGCAACATCTTCTTGAGTCTTAGTGTGAGCAGTAAACACTTATGCTCTATGTATTACATGCCTTTTTGTAAAAATAAAGAGGAGGATTTTGCATTAAATTCTTAGGAAATGTCACTCTTATGCTGTAGATTTTTTTCAAAGGTCTCATTAAACAAACAAACAAACAAAAAACCCTCTTGAGTAAAGGCAGAAAGCCAGTATTGGAGAACAGTCAAGATTTAAAGACTAATTGTTTCTCTCTGTCCATCTCTCTGTCCCAGGATTGCCAAGGTTTTCAGTTGGAAGCTGTGTGGTGAACTGTTGCCACAATTTGTGGGACATGACATCAGTGCTGGTTCTTCCATCTTCCTTTTTTTTTTTAAATTTTATTTTTTAATTTTTTAACTTTTTATTTTTTTGCTGTGTTGGGTCTTTGTTTCTGTGCAAGGGCTTTCTCTAGTTGCGGCCAGCGGGGGCCGCTCTTCATCGCGGTGCGCGGGCCTCTCACTGTCGCGGCCTCTCTTGTTGCAGATCACAGGCTCCAGACGCACAGGCTCAGTAGTTGTGGCTCAAGGGCCTAGCCGCTCCACGGCATGTGGTATCTTCCCAGACCGGGGCTCGAACCCGTGTCCCCTGCATTGGCAGGCAGATTCTCAACCATTGCGCCACCAGGGAAGCCCTTCCGTCTTCCTTTTAAGTGAAAAGCCTGTGGCAGAAATTTCTGGAAGTGAAGGTTTTTCTCAGGTTTGGAATGAGGTGTGGGAGGTAAACGAGGTGCAAGAACTTCTTTCAGTAGGTGGAATTTCATTCAGAGGATTGGAAAGGTGAGAGAAATTCATACAATTCCAAAATTCTCAGAGGACGATGGGGATATGGTCTTAGGTAAAGCCCTGATCTCACTCTGCTCTGTCTTCCAGGATGGGCCAATCTCTATTAACAACCAGTGCCTCTACCTCATGCCATTTTTTCCCTGTGGTCCTGGGCAGGGAATCAGTTTGGCCTGGGCTCTTCTGTTCATTCAGGGACCAAGCAAGCTGTTGGTGGGGTGAGGTAACGGTGGTGTGGAAGGGGTGATTCAGTAGGTCACTTTTGAGACTCCAAGGCCATTAGGTAACCTAGAGGCAACCAGAGTGTCTCAGTCCCACTGCTTTGGCTGAGTTGGTGGCAGGCCTCTAGAACCTCTGCACGCAGTCAAATGTCCCTTTTTTTTTTTTTTGAAGAATTGTAAGTTTCAGATAATTAATTCACATTTTAAACAGACTTTTTGAGGTCTAATTTACATACACAATTCACCTGTTTAAAGTGTACAATTCAATGGCTTTTAGTATATTCAGAGTTGAGCAACCATTACCACAATCAATTTTAGAACAGTTTCAATGCCCCCTCAAAGAAAACCCATACTCATTAAGTAGTCACTCTCCACCCCCCATCCTCCTACCCCAGCACCCAACTCCTCAGCTGTAGGCAGCCACTAATCGACCTGCTGTCTCTGTAGATTGACCTATTCTGGACATTTCATATAAGTGGAATCATATGATATGTGGTCTTTTGTGACTGACTTCTTTCACTTAGCATAATGTTTTCAAGGTTCATCCATGTTGTAGTTCGTGTCACTATTTCAGGTATTATATGATGCAGCAGTTTCACTCCTAGACGTTTCCCCCAAAGAAATGAAAATATATGTCCACATAAAAACTTGTACACAAATGTTCATACCAGCATTATTCATAATAGCAAAAAAGTAGGAACAAGCCAAATGAACATCAACTGATGAATGGATGCATAAAATATGGCATATCATACAATGGAATATTTTATTTGGCAATAAAAATGAGTGAAATATTGAAATGAAAAAATTGAAAATAAAAAAAATTGGAATTCAAAAAAATGAATGAAATATGAAATTGTTTTTTATTGCCAAATAAAATATTTCATTGTATGGATACACCACATTTTATTTATCCATTCCTCAGTTAATGAATGCTGGTATGGACATATGTCCACCCAAGAACCTATGCACAAATGTTTTCTTTCGGGTATATGTCTGGGAGTGAAACTGTTGTGTCACATAATATCTCTATAAATGCTTTTGCTGCATCTCATAAATTTTGGTATGTTGTATTTTCAATTTCATTTATTTCAAAGTATTTTCTAATTTTGCTTGTGATTTCTTCTTTGATCCATTGGTTATTTGGAAGTGTTTTTTGATTTCTGCATATTTGTGAATTCCCCAGATTTCTTTGTTATCAGTTTTTAGTATCATGCTATTGTGGCCAGAAAACATCCTTTGTATAATTTCAGTCCTTTTAAATATGTTTATAGCTTTGTTTTATGGCCTACCATATGGCCCGTCCTGGAGAATATTCCAGAATGTGTACTCTACTGTTGTTGGGTGGAGTGTTCTACAGGTGTGTGTTAGGTCTAATTAGTTTACAGCACATGTCTTATCTTAAACATTTGTTAAATAGACTTACCAAGCTGTTTAATTGGGCCTTGTTGGTATTTAAATGTCTCTGAAAGAGGCAGCTGCCTGTTTGGTTATACTTTCTCTCTGAATTGACATATATCCAAACACACTAAAATTGAAAATGTATTAAAAAGCAAAACCAAAACAAAGATTTAAAAAAAACAACCTTTAAAGTTATTATTCTAGGGTACAGGTTTTAAGCTTTCACTGAGGGATATAGTTTCCAAAAGCAGCTTGTTTGCTTATTCAGTTTCTGTTACTGAATTATCTTAAAAGCAATAGAATTATTGCTTCTCTAAGAATTGTGCAGCACACTGACCAAAAATTCAGTTTTAAAGGAGATTCGCAGGTTGTGATGAACATGAATCCTGCCTTACGTCTCTGCAGTTGGCCCTGGATATCTGCATTAGCAGACCACAGCCCTTAGTGTGGATGGGATCAAGATTTCAACGGAGTGCAGTCAATGCTATTAAGAAAACATACCCACAGTATTCTTGGGAATTTGAACATGGCTAAAAGCATCTCAGTATTACTGTGAAATTTCTGTTTAAAGCATATTTTGGGTGGTGTTTGAATGTGTCCTGTTGTGTGAAAGCAGTTTCTCTTTCATAAAACTGCTGAAATTGAGGCCAAGAGCTCCCATTAGTGCTGTTAATTTGGAATCCAAATTGAGACGGGCTCTGGCTGACTACACCCTAGAGAGTTAAAAAAAAAAAACTATTCAGTTTGACAAATTCCAGTGTTTTCACTGATGTAGTTAATATTGATTAAAGTATACTTATTATCATTAAGTATCATTTTAGGTAGAATAAGTTGTTTTTGCACAGCATTTATATCACCATTAAATATCTAACTGGCTCTATTTCAACATTGCTATTAATAAATCATTTGACTCTCACAATATGAATTCGCGACTGTGTTGCCCCTTGTTGAAAAAGTTGGTTGTACCCAAGCTGACTTCATTTTTTTCTGTACTCTTTCACTCAGAAATAATAATTTGCAGGAAAGAAAGTATTTTGACTAATAATTCCATTTTTTACTTTGACCCTTGATGTTATATACAACGTCTTGCTTTCCTTTCACTTGGCTATATGGAAGAAATATTTTTTTCATCCCTTGCCTGCTGTGACAATGCCTTATTCTAGTTTGGAAATGAAGCCACATCTCTAATCGTGACTAAACATATTTTCTATTGCACATTTTTTGGTAGAGTTCACATAAGTGCAGAGCTGATTATTCATGAGCACAGTTCATCTTTTAAACAACCCTTGCTCCCAGCCTGTTCTATATTGTATTAGACATATTTGTGTGTGTAGTGGAGAGAACTGATAATAAGGGTTTCAGATCCCAGCTTGACAACATTACTGTGTGATCCTGGACAAGATACCCTAAACTTATGAGCTTTGGTGAGCCCTATGTAAAATGGGAATGACGCTGGGAAAAGAATGTGACATGGATATAATTGTCCAGGGCAAGATACCCCAAATTTATGAGCTTTGGTGAGCCCTATGTGAAATGGGAATGACGCTGGGAAAAGAATGTGACATGGGAATAATTGTCCAGGGTGTTGCAAGGGTTAAATGGGTTCTTGACTGCACAGCGCCTAGTACAGCACTTGGTGTACAGAATAATCTACAGTTGTTAGCTTCCTTTTCCTTCCTGTCTCTTCTTTCCAGTGGTGGATAAGGTCTTTCGTGTTGATCGGTTTATATTACTCTGTATTTTTCAAACCTGGCCCGGAGCTGGAACCTAGTAAGTGTTACATACATTATGTTTACAGCTTTAACCACCTCTCCCTGGAACTTCAAAAGCAAATCCCATCTCCCTAGGTTTCTAACTTTCCAGAATTTGAGTCAGTGTTTCCCTCATCCTTGCTATGGACCATGCCTTTTAATGAAATATATTGATATTTAGTATATTGCTAGTCAGGAATAGGCATAATATAATGATCTAAGAACTAGCAGTAATACTTTCATTTATTTTAATTCTATGAAGTCTTACCAAACAACATCTAACTGCGTATTTGCACGTTTTATCATTTTCCCTGGGAATTGCAATTCCTTGAACATCATTTACACGTTTCTTCCTTGCCTCTCACATTGCCACAATCATTAAAGCTGATTGTATTCACCTCTCCAGTTTGTAACTAAAATTCCATGAAAGGTTTTGGTGCTGCCAGCCAGATCATGCTGGAGCCAGGGATTCCATTTCCCACTAACAAACTAGTAGCTTCCCTTATTTTTCTTCCTTGTGTAGTGACAGTGTTTATTGTTGTTCCAAAGCCAATTTACAGCTTAACTGTAGAAACGCTGTAGTTTAATCTGACCATATTAAACTTAAAAAATTCAGAAGTCTCTTAAGCGTGAGATAAAGGTTTTCCGTTTAGTGATGATTAATAACCTATTTAGAGGTATTCATCAGAGGAACTGAGGATAATTTTGCCATCAGACCATTTGTATTAGGGCACAAACAGATGGGTCTTATTCTGAACCCTGATGGCAAACAGATCAGACACCCTTTAATTGCTTGGGGAAGAAGATTCCTATGGCCATGGCTCCTTCCCAAGGACACACTGATCTTCACTGTGACAAATCTCAAATCTGATACATTTCAGCAAGGCAGAAACCCTCACTGCCTTCATTTGGTAAAAACTTCCCCTACTGTGCTGCAATTAGTCACTCAGACTAACAACAAAGAAAAGACCCTCGGGTGAATACCGGACGCGCAGGCCCAGCGGCCATGGCTCACGGGCCCAGCCGCTCCGCGGCATGTGGGATCCTCCCAGACCGGGGCGCGAACCGGGTTCCCCTGCATCGGCAGGCGGATGCGCAACCGCTGCGCCACCAGGGAAGCCCAAGTCTGCCTTTTAATCATGAAGCTGCGGCAAGTTTACATACAAGAGAATCACGTTAAAATGTGAATCATACAGAAATTTAGAAATGTTAGAACACTGGTTGGAAATTGCCTGTGACCTTTGGGAATGACGGCTTGAGAGTCAGGAATTTGTGATTCACAGGACAGTCTTCTTCAGCCTCTTGTCTTGTTTGCAGTTTGTTCTATGGGACTAGTGATACCTTTTTTTAGAGGGCTGTTTTGATGGTGGAATCTAAAAGCACTGGTTCAGCGTAAGTGCTCAGCAGGTGGTAGTTATGATGACATTTAGTTTCTGGAAATATTTATAAATGAAGGTTCTGATCACCAGTTAGCTTGCTGATCCATTATTCTAGTTCATAAACTTCAGAAAATCTCAAAAAGTAAGCATCTTCCCTTGTGAAGTTGTCAAATCAGTCCTTTATTGAGAGTTAATCAATAAGCACTAGGTTTTTAACTAACTGTCTCTTGAATAACTAGATAAGTGAACAAACCATACAATTTATCAGAATTTGGGACAGCAACCTAAAATTCCCAACACATGGATCAAAACTCAAGTAGTTATCATTCATAAATACAAGTTCTGGAACATCAGAGAGGTAGCACCATGCTGTGCATCTCATGCATGCCTAGTAAACATATGGTCATTTCTTGGGCAAAGAAATAAGTGGCACCATTAGATTACAAGAAAGAATTAATTAGCACCATTATTTTACACTATCAGAAAGATTATTGTTGGGAGTCCTTTCTTAATTACTTATTGATTTGAAGAATCCGTGACTAGAGGAGACTGTTAAATTTATCTATTTCCAATCTCTGGTTTTATAAATGAAGAGACATAGGCCCTGGGGGTTAAATGACTTGGCTATAGGTAGCTACTTAGTGACTGAGGCAGGCTTGGAAATCAGGGTAGATTTACTGAGGGCATGAAAGAAGAGGAAGAAGCCCATCTTGTGGCCTTGTGCACCTGTAGGGCTATTGACTGGCGTTCCGAAAAGCAATGGTGGTCGTCAAGACTGGCAGAGAAGAGAGGAGCTGAAAGAGGCAGTCTTCTAAAAGGAAGACTTTAAATGAAGGAAAAACCTCTTCCTTGCTTATTTTTGGTGGGACCAGCAAGAGCGTGAGTACCATGCTTTGGTGTCCACTCTGTGGCCTTTCAACCCTGTAAACGGAAGGTCAGCTTAACCTGCTCCAGGTAGAGCTCCTTTCCAGAAGGTGGGGATTCTTGGAGTTGGACTGCAGAGATGACCTATTGAGTTCACGTGGGTAGATTTTCTCTCTTGGCAGATATACCTATACACTGGTAATTGGGATACACAGCTCTGCACTCTAGCTCTCTAGACAGGGGAGAAGGTTAGCGTCCTACAACGGATGAGGCTTGTGAGGTGGGAGAGAGAATGAGTAGGTTGTTAAGAGGGCAGAGGTCTAAAGGGCAGGGTCGGCTATCAAAAGAGAAAAGCCTGGATTCCCATCTCTCATTGCAATGTATCTCCAAGATTACTACCATCTATTAGTATCATTCATTCATTCAACGAATACTGGTTGAGTATCTGTTACCTGTCAGGTACTGTTTTAGGTGCCGGAGGTATCACTGTGAACAAACCAACAACTACCCATGTGTTCACAGAACTTAGATTCTGGTGGGAAGAGACAATAAATCCTATTTCTCCCCTCTCCTACCTGCTCACCTTGATATCCTGCCTTCCAGGTTCTTATTCCTCGTTCTTTCCAAGAAACAAACAGGAGTTCAGCACTATTCCAGTTTATTTCACCTTCTTCTGACCCCTGGTAAGCTTTATCCTGTTAAGCCAGAAGGCTCAGGTACTCCTGCTGAACCCTTTATTTGCCTAGCAGACCCTAAATAGGGAAAGCTCTTGTATGTTTTTTTTTACATTTACAGAATGTCTCTGAGCTTCTTGAAATTTCCATGTGTCTCCACATCATTTTCATATCAGAATTTTGTTAACACAAGTGTATCTCTTGCATGGATTGTGGATGTGGATTCAGAGGGAGTGCAGAAATCAAGATTTGTGATTAAGTAATGTATAAGACTTAGGTCAGGTGGGGGAAAGGCATCTCAGGCTGGAGAACAGTATATCTCAAGGGTGAAAGTGATGATGAAGAGAAAAAGTAAGCAGCAAATTTAATAGGATGACCCTGAATTTTAGACACAAAAATTACTGAGCACTTGTAATCAGAATGAAATCAATAACTGCTGCTGACCATTGACCAGAGGCACAGGAACTACAGTGTTGGAGTTGTTTTCTAGTGTCCTTAGTGAAGGATCTACAAATGGCATGCCATTTTGGTAAAGTGAACTGAGATTTTGATTTACAGTGTTTTTTAGGGCAGGATGAAATGTTTCAGAGGAAGTAGGTGTTACTTGAAAATGACATTTTCATCTTTGAAGCCTGAGTGGCAGTGTTCATTTTGTCCAGTTAAACATGATAGAAAAATTCTAATCTTTCACGGTATCAGTCCTGTCTCCCTAACCTTTCCCATTAGAAGGGTGATTTAACCTCAGATTTGGTCCTCAGGAAGTTGAAATTGGATTACATACAATTAAATTATAAATGGAAATGTCTTAGAGCTTTATAATAGGAAATTTAAACAGTGAAAAATTTATTTTAAAAATAACTCATGAGATATTTAATTAGGATGTTGTTGACATTACTTATTTAATTCATTTATTTATTGTGTAGGTACATTATATTTAGCTTTTGAAAAGGTGTAATTGCTTTGTTGTGACAGATTATATTTTCCAAAGATGGCTGCCACAATATATCTCCTACCGCCAGCTGTTCTTACAGTATGACACTGCCACCCTTTCCGTCAAGTGGTCGGATCTATGTCTCCTCTCTTTGAACCTGAGCTGACTTTACAATTGCCTTGATCAATAGTTGAAAGTTATACCATGTGACTTATGAAGCTAAGTCATAAAAATGCCATGGACTTCCACCTTATTCTTTTGGGATGTTTACTCTTGGAATTCAGCCACCCTGCAGTAAGGAAATGTGTAGGTATATTGGCTGACTGCCCAAGCTGAGGTCCTCTCTGAAGCCAGTGATCTACTAAATGAGTGAGTGGCTTTTCAGATGATTCCAGTCTGCAGGCATAGAGTCACCCTCTGCCCCAACAGCCTTTCAGCCACCCTGGTTGACACTGTGTGGAACAGAGACACATCCTTCCCAGATTGTGGACTGATGAGCAAAATAAAATAGTTGTTGCAGTTTTAAGCCACTAAGCTTGGGATAGTTTGAGATATTTTATTTCCCAGCAGTAGATAAACAGAATACATGGTTAGCGTACCCAGACTTAAATGAGTCTTACTAGTCAAATTGCTGTAAGAGGGGTTGCTTACTTAGTTTGCCCACACTAGAGAATAGTCTCTTCAGTAGCCAGACAGAGTCCATGTGGTCTAGTCAACAGATAATAATATCTGGATGTATTTTTAGTATAATTGAGAGTGAGATTATCTACATAGCTCTGTCACCTCCTAGTTTATGGAAAAGTTACTTAGTTTCTCCATCTGTAAATTGGGGATGATGCTAAACCACTTAACTCATAGAGTTGTGAGGATTCAATGAGTTAGTCCATGTAAAGCACTTAGAACAACACTTGGTACATAGTAAGCACTTAATAAATGTTAGATACTGTTAGCATCATTTTAATTCTGATGCCTTATGAACACAATTGGAGTGTTTGTTGAGAGCAGTTGAACTCACAATGTATTATGATATTTTATAGCTTTCTACATGTTCTTACATACGATAAATTTTATATGCCACATAATGGCTTTTGATATTAGTCCCAGGTTTCTCCTCAGTAAGGAGCCCAGGTGAGAGTCTTTAATGAGTGGGGACATGGACATAATTTGGCCCCAGACTGGATCTTCCCTGTGCTTTTGCATCTGCTGAGATGTCTGCTTTTTGCTGTAGGCTCATTATAACTGTGTTTTCTTCCTCTTTGCTTATGCTCTTGAAATATAGTCTTTAAGTATAGTCTTGATTTATCTGTGGATTTCTAAGTGTGGCTTTGCTTCTCATGGATTTGTTCTGTAAATTGCTGGCTGTGGTCATGTAATGCTGTATCCCCAGCCTGAACCATCCCCATCTGTGTTTTCTTTGCTGGAATCGATGTCTTCTGTGTGCTGCAAAGATAAGAGGTGGGTTTTAAATCTCCTTTGGTGGGAAGAGGTGCGTCCTGCTTGGAGTCTGATTTGGAAATAGATACCCCATTTTGCAAAAACAAAGACACCAGGATACTCCCTGGGTAACACCATTAAGTATACCTTGGATAGCAGCAGCCCTGGGCAATACTATTTAACCACTTCATGCACAATATACTGTCCTTTACATTGATGATACTGGCTGATGACATATAGGTATGGAATTTAATTGGCTACCTATTGGGCTTATATTTCTGATTTTCTTGTGAATTATTTTGGAAACATAGAAACAACTTCATCAAATCCATATATAGCATAAGGTATTTAACACTTTATATTGGCTTTATTGTTGAGTTACAGTAAATTTTTATGATGCAACTATTAAAGTAGTTACCTACAAATTTATTTTCAAAAACTTATTAGTAAACTAAAAATATTGCTAAGAGTTAATTATTTAAACATCTATTTATTGTCAGTAATTTATTTCTGGTCTTGACCTTAAATGTTAATAATATTTTATATTTTTAAAATAAAAATAACAATAATGCTTTGATTTTGTTTTGTGAGAATAAAGTACTTCAACACACCTGTCTGTGTAGAAAGGGAGGCTGTTATTAACCTCCAATTTTATAGAGAAAATTGAACATTCAGCCAAAGCTGAAAAATGATTAAATTAGTTAGAATTGCATTTCACTCTAAATAGCAAGACTCAGAAAAGGTTTCTTTTTCTTTTGCAACAAAATGTCAAGAGGAAAGCATTCCAGTGTTGGGATGACAGCTCCATGATGCCATAAGGGGCCTGGATTTTTCCCTCTTTTGTCTCTACTTTTCTTTTTTTTTTTTTTTTTTTTGTGGTATGCGGGCCTCCCTCTGCTGCGGCCTCCCACCCCGCGGAGCACAGGCTCCGGACGCACAGGCCCAGCGGCCACGGCTCACGGGCCCAGCCGCTCCGCGGCACGTGGGACCCTCCGAGACTGGGGCGCGAACCCGGCTCCCCTGCATCGGCAGGCGGACGCGCAACCACTGCGCCACCAGGGAAGCCCTCTACTTTTCTTAATGTGTGGGTTTTGTACTCATGGTTACAAGATGATGGCTCCAACTTCAGGTATCACATCTACACTCCAGGAAGACAGAAGGGGGAAGATCAAGTGTCAAAAGCACATGACAGCTGAGTTTATCCCTTTTTATCATGAAAATAGTAGCTTTCCCAGTAATCCCATTCCCTAGACTTCTGCTTACATGTTGTAGGTCATATAGCCCCTACCAACTTCCAAGGAATGGTGTTAGTTATCTGCCATTGCATAACAAATTATCCTACCTTACAAGCTGAAACCACAAACATTTATTATCTCATAGTTTCTGTGGGTCAGAACAGAGGCTTAGCTGGGTGCCTCTGTCTCAGTCTCTCATAAAGCATCATTTGGGGCTGTGGTTTCATATGAAGACTTGACTGGGGGAGAATCTACCCCTAAGCTCTCTCACGTGATTGTTGGCAGGATTCAATGCCTAATGAGTTGTGGGACTGATGGCCTCAGTTCCTCACTGGCTGTTGGTCACAGTTACTTTGTTTCCTGCCATGAGATCCTCTCCACAGGTCAGGTCACAACATGGCAGTTGGCCTCCCTCAGAGAGAACAAGGGAGGAGAGAGGGTAGCCCAAAATGGAAGTCCCAGTCTTTTTCAACCTAATTTTGGAAGTGACATCACATCATTTTTGCCCTGTTCTACTTACTAGAAGTTTCATTAGGTCCAACCCACGCTCAACAGGAGGGGACTAGACAAGCACCACAAGGTGGGAATCATTGGGTGCCATCTTAGAGACTGAATACTTTTAGTTGTGATGTTACCATCACACACAAAATCAGGAAGAAGTGGAGAAGGGCTGTCGGGTAGGCAGTTAGCTATAGCTACCATGTAGAGTGGATAAAGAGTACAGAGTTTGGAGTTAGAAGGAACTGGATTTGAGTCCTTGAAATGCCACCTATTAAATGAACCTCTGCTACCTGTAAAATAACATCTTTGACCTATTTCCTCAACAAAGTCACAGGCTTATTGTCCTAATTAAATAAGATAATGTAGCATAAAAGTGTGCTTTGTAAATTCTTAATGAATTTTTCCCAAAGGTAAAGGGAGCACCTTCCCCCAAAATAACACATTGTAGCCCAGACATACAATTCTAAGATTGAGAGTCAGGAAGCCTGAAATCTGGGCCCTTTACTTCCTTATTTAGAAATTACCATCTTTTTGAGTAGGCCGTCTCACCATCTAGGTGTATGTAAAGGACCTGTGTATGGCAGAGCTGAGTTCTTTCTGCAAATATACCTTTACCAATCGAAGTATGTGCTTCCTTTACCTTTGGAAAATTATAGTTTTTTGTTTATCCTTTTAAATAGTGTCTATATCTTCTTACCTTTATCTAACCAAAGACAGGTTATCTTAGAACCTAGCAGCAAAGCTACATTTTTTCTTTTCTGCTTTTTAACTTTAAATCTAAGATCCACGTTTTGTAATAGATAGGAACTGATGATTCTCAAGGGGAAATCCCTTTATGTCACTTTGAGTGGATTGACTAATCAATCTGTGTCTAGAATTCAGCATATTATTACAGTAGAATCACTAGTCTACTACTATGGTCATTATATATTTATCCAGTTATTCATTCAACAAATATATTTTGAGGGCCTGCTTTATGCAAAGCACCAAGGAAGCTGCTGTGGGGAAGACAGACCTAAAATGTGGTTTTGACATCAAGGAATTCATAACGCAAAAAGGGAAGTAACACGTGAACACAAATAATTGTAATAGAGGGCAGTTTCTGATGAACATCATAAGAAGCACTAAATGTTAAAGGGATTTAGAGAGGGGAAGGGAGCACTTCCTGCTGTGGATCATTGGGAAAGCCACCCTAGGCATGGCCAACCTCTGATTAGAGATTATGCACATTAAGCATGTGAAAGGAAGACTTGCTGACATTGTCACCTTCTCTGCTTAAGTGCTTGGGTGATGTAAATAGGAGCTTTGTTTGCTATAATTCAATTGGAATAGAAGGCCTTTTAAATAAAATATACTTAACCTCTCTGCCCTAGAAAAAGTAGGAAACAGCACATTTGAGGAAGGACTCAGCTCTGCTGTGTATGGGTCCTTTACATCGCCTAGTGGGGATTTGGCCCATGTCCAAAACGGGGTAATGGAGAACAAAGCAGGAAGAATGGAAGAAGATGAAAGGCACTGAGTAGAAACAGTAGCCTGGATAAGATGAATAGTCAAAATTTCGTCCAGTGGCAGAGACGCTCATGGCACCAGATGCATGCTGGTGAAGAAACATGCTGCAGTCAGACTGCCTGGGGTGTCAAACTGTGGTTCTGCTGCTTTCTAATTATGCGACCTTGGGCAAGTGAACTCCTTCTTGTCTTAGTTCCCTCATTTATATAATATGGATAATAATATTTTAATTTCATAGGTTTGTTGTACTGATTAAATGAGGTAGTACGTATGAATTCTTAGAAGAGGGTCTGGCCCATGGTAAGCACGCAGTGTGTGTTAGTTATGATTGTTTGAAGTGTGGTGAATTTCTAGAATGCCTGTCACTCCCATTCAATAGAAGTACAAAATAATTTTTCAAAAGCCAATGGATTGGGGCCTCCCTGGTGGCGCAGTGGTTGAAAATCTGCCTGCCAGTGCAGGGGACACGGGTTCGAGCCCTGGTCTGGGAAGATCCCACATGCCACGGAGCAACTCAGCCTGTGTGCCACAACTACTGAGCCTGTGCTCTAGAGCCCGTGAGCCACAACTGCTGAACCCACATGCTGCAACTACTGAAGCCTGCTTGCCTAGAGCCCGTGCTCTGCAACAAGAGAAGCCGCTCGCGCACCGCAACGAAGAGTAGCCCCTGCTCTCTGCAATTAGAGAAAGCCCGAGCGCAGCAATGAAGACCCAACGCAGCCAGAAATAAATAAATTTATAACAACAACAACAACAAAAAGCCAATGGATTAACTGTTTTTAGTATTTCATCTCATCAGAGAGAACTGAGAATTGAGCATACCTAGTGAATGATACTAGATTGTGACCATTCTGATCTGGCCGTCTGCTGTGTTGTAGAAGAAGGGGTATTATACAAGCCTTGCTGGCACTCCGCTTAATATACTCATCATAGCCTGATTAGTTTCCTCGGGCTGCCACAACAATGTACTGTAAACTGGGTGGCTTAAAATAACATACATGTATCCTCAGAGTTCGGGGGCGCTAAAAGTCCAAAATCAAGACGACAGCAGGGCCATCCCCCGCTGAGATTCTAGGTAGAATCCTCTCTTGCCTCTTCCTAGCTTCTGCTGTTGGCCTTCGGTTTTTGTGGTCCTTGGCTTACCTCTGCGTCCCGCCAGTCTCTGCCTACGTTATCAAGTGGAGATCTCCCCTGTGTGTCTCTGTTTTCACAGGGCTTTCTCCTCTTACAAGGATGCTTGTCATAGTGGGTTAGGGCTGACCCTAATGAATTCACCTTAATTTGATTACATCTGCAAAGGCCCTATTTCCAGATAAGGTCACATTCACAGGTCACATTTTAAATAAGATCACATTCGCATTCATAGGTACAGGAACATATCCTTTGGGGAGATATAATCCAGCCACAATCCCCACACAGTCTCTCTCAGGATTGAGATTTGGAACTTTAGGAGGCATGGGGAGATGTTTTGATGAGTTCACGAAGACAGGAGCTGTAGAGCTCTGGTTAATAACCTTTACTGCTGGCTAGTACCGGCTGTTGCCACATAAACTAGGTTAGCAAGTCACTTTCACTCTTGAGTCCACTCACTGAGTTTGCTTCCACCTTCCCCAAATGTACGAATTCATAGAAAAGCAAAAGTAATTCCAGAATTATCTAGTGGTGGTGGTACCTGCAAGGTGACAGGATGTTATTTTGTTTTGCTCTTTTTCTTTTTAATAGAAGAGAGGCTTTGTGGCTTTGGGGATGTTGTGTGAATCCTCAGGTGGGCTCATGAGGATCAAAATGTTTGAGATTTATTGCTGTTTAGGGAGAGCAGTGTATTTTCTCTTTAATTCCTTGGGAAGAGTCACACATGGGATCACAGCAGGTTTAGTAAATCGTACATCCTGGGGCCGCGACCCAGATGGTTAAAGCTACTGACCTAGCACAGAGGGTGGAGGCGCGCTGCTGAAGGCATCAAGCCTGGCCGGCCTCCACGGGCTCAAGCTGTGGCCGTGTCACGGTCTACCACTTTGACATTTGTCCCCGTGGATCCTGAAAGCTGCAGATAAAATTTTCAAACGCTTGGCCGCCTGTAATTTAAGAATGAACTTGGGGGCTTCCCTGGTGGTGCAGTGGTTGAGAATCCACCTGCCAGTGCAGGCGACACGGGTTCGAGCCCTGGTCCGGGAAGATCCCACATGCTGTGGAGCAACTAAGCCCGTGCGCCACAGCTACTGAGCCCGCATGCCTAGAGCCCGTGCTCTGCAACAAGAGAAGCCACCGCAATGAGAAGCCCGCGCACTGCAACGAAGAGTAGCTCCCACCGCCCCCCGCTCACCGCAACTAGAGAAAAACCCGTGCGCAGCAACGAAGACCCAATGCAGCCAAAAATAAATAAATTAAAAAAAAAAAAGAATGAACTTGGTTAGAAGTCAGATCAAGTAAGAGAAAGTGAAAATGTCATTGCACAAGAGAAAAATGAACAATCTGGTGGAAATGCAGTATTTTTAAAAGCGTTTTTGTTTTTTCTTTAGTTGTTTTTGTTTACTTTTTATCTTTACTTTTGAGGCAGATACTTCTCTTTTTGGCTTTAACTGAGTAGCATTTAATGTTTGGGGGAAAAAATAGAAAACAGCTGGTCTGAGACATGAAAAAAATGCTGAAGTGTGCATGGGGGCACTATCCCTCATACGGTAGCATTGCCTCCTTGGGAAAAAGATGACCGGTTTGGAGATGTTGACATAATTACCCAAAGACAGAGACTGAAGGGGGAACAGAGTGGTCAGTTTCCAATTATGCAGTCAAGAATAGGTAAATCAAAATTACATGATTTTCATATACATGCATCGACTTTGATCTACAATCAAAACAGTTTATTTCTATAGAAGTGCTTTTAAATCAAACTTTCAGAAATTTTAGAGTACAGTACTTTGTCATTACTTTTTTTCGTTACTTTTTTTTCAGTGTAATAAAAGGAAGTTCCTTTCTTGTATGTGTGAATATGTACTTTACCCGATCAAAAAATCATCCTTACGCCACCCCCCTCTTGGGTTGAATCTGTTTATTAACTCCTGTTGAGGTAGTTTCCGGATTTGGAGTTAAAGTCTAAAATGGAAGACTTTATTAAAAGAAGAGCCCCAACTCTGGAACTAACTATAGTAACTGAGGAAGGCATTCTTTAATGATACATTGCAAAACTGGAGTGTTTGGGCTATTATTGTTACATGCAACAACATAATTATGAGAAAAAGAAGCCAGGTGCAAAAAAGTATTTATTGATTGGATGCTTCCTACTATGCTCAAACATAGGCAAAACTAATGGTGTTAAAAGTCAGAGTAGAGGTGTGTTTGGGGGAGATGTAGTGACTTGGAGTGGGCACAGTGAGAGCTTCTCAGCTTCCGGTAGTGCTCTGTTCCATAACCTGGGGGTTGACGGCTTGAAGGATTCATCTTGTGAAAATTCATCAAGCTATTTACTTAATCACTTGTGTTCTTTTCTGCTACATTTATTTTACATTTTAAAAAGTTAGAAAGATAATGTTACAGAACTTAATGGACATTCAGAACTCTTAAGATAATTTTATCCTGAAAAAATTTAAATTTTTGTGGGCTGACTGATATATCTTGATGAAAATTTGCCCCAATCTTAAACATGGCAGATTTGGGAGTGCTAATGTTTATATATATATATTGTTTTTCATAATTGCACCAAAATTGAGGAGTCTTTCTCTGGTAGCTGCCCATTGATACTCCTGGTAATTAGCAACCTGTTTCTGTTTCTCAAATTGTATTTTCAATCATATAAGTGTGTTTAAAATTAGCTACAATTGGGGCTTCCCTGGTGGCGCAGTGGTTGCGCGTCCGCCTGCCGATGCAGGGGAACCGGGTTCGCGCCCCGGTCTGGGACGATCCCACATGCCGCGGAGTGGCTGGGCCCGTGAGCCGTGGCCGCTGGGCTTGCGCGTCCGGAGCCTGTGCTCCGCAATGGGAGAGACCGCAGCAGAGGGAGGCCCGCATACCACAAAAAAAAAAAAAAAAAAAAAAAAAAAATTAGCTACAATTTATATTCAGTGGGGGTCAGAATTAGCTACAGTTCTGTTTCTCAAATTGTATTTTCAATCATATAAGTGTGTTTAAAATTAGCTACAATTTATATTCAGTGGGGGTCAGAATTAGCTACAATTTATATTCAGTTCAGAACATAGAATTTGTTTCTCAAATTTCTCATTAGCTCTGAAGTTCATAAACTGGATGTATGTATGTGTGTATGTGAGTGTTAAAAATCTAAGGATAGGACAAAAGGGAAAAACTAAGAATACGGAGGAGGTATAGAAGAGTTGAAGAAAAGTGAGGGTAAGTGGAAATAATGAAGACACAAATCTTCAGATGTTCGTTTAAAAGTAAGAAAATGAAATATTTTTTTGGCCAGACATGTGACACATCCAGTGAGGCGTTTGTGTTTAACTTCTGTTGGTTTTGAATAGACTGAGCTGTTTGAACTGAGGAAGAAGTGGTGGTGGTGGTGGTGGTGGTGGAAGGAGTTTAGATTTTTTAATGGAAATAATGAAGACACAAATCTTCAGATGTTCGTTTAAAAGTAAGAAAATGAAATATTTTTTTGGCCAGACATGTGACACATCCAGTGAGGCGTTTGTGTTTAACTTCTGTTGGTTTTGAATAGACTGAGCTGTTTGAACTGAGGAAGAAGTGGTGGTGGTGGTGGTGGTGGAAGGAGTTTAGATTTTTAAAAAAATAGCTTTATTATTATTATTTTTTTGGCTGCGTTGAGTCTTCGTTTCTGCACGCGGGCTTTCTCTAGTTGTGGCGGGCAGGGGCTACTTGAGCTTCTCGTTGTGGTATCTTCTCATGTTGTGGAGCATGGGCTTTAGGCGCATGGGCTTCAGTAGTTGCAGCATACAGGCTCAGTAGTTGTGGCTCGCGGGCTTAGTTGCTCCGTGGCATGTGGGATCTTCCCGGACCAGGGCTCGAACCTGTGTCCCCTGCATTGACAGGTGGATTCTTAACCACTGTGCCACCAGGGAAGTCCCAGATTTTGTTTTAAATATTGCTCATTCAAAATACTTTGATCAATGCTGGGTGAGGGATGTAAAATAGAAAATATAATACATAATACAGTATAATATAAGTCTGCCCATTAAGAATGTCTCCTGCCTGTTAAGAACATATTCTCTAGTTGGAGAAACAAGGCATTTAGAGCTAAAATGTTTAAATGAAATATATGTTCAAGATAAATGGTATAAATATATACACAGTAACAATATTTGATACTTATTGTTTGTTTGCCAGTTAGGTGACAAAGACCAACTTTCTAATAGAAAAATGGCAAAGGACTAGGCCAGGTAACCTATAAGGAAAGATTTACAAATGGGCAATACATATATAGAAATAAGTTCAGCATCCCTAGTAATCAAAGAATCTCAAAATTTCATCTGTCAGATTGGCCAATTTTATAAAGAATGATAATAGCTAATATTAACGAAATTTTAAGGAAACCAAGACTGTCAATTGGTATAATCTTTCCAGTGGGAAATTAATCAGTTTGTGTCAATATTTACAATGTACATACTCTGTGACCAGGGGCAGATAGAGGGTTTGTGGAGCCTGAGGCTTATACATGGGGGGAGGGGGAAGGGAAGGTTCTTTTAAAAAAAAAAAAAAGGATTCTGAAGTTATGCATACAGAATTGGGTATGAAAGTAAATATGTAGTTTTAATGAGAAAAAAGTCATAACAAATTTTTATAAAGTTGGTAAATACCACAAATGTCACAAAATTCATCTCTAACTGGCAAACTTGAGTCAGTCTGACTCTAAGGCTTGGCTCACGACAGCTTTGTTCTGACAGCCTCAGAATTCATCACCATGTTATGTCTGTTGACTACTAAAGACCAAAAGGTATTTGCAACTTCTCACCACCTCTAATGCTGGTGCCCTGGTCTAAACCTCCATCTTGTCTCTCCTGGACCACTGAAATAGCTTCCTAACTGGTGTCTGTGTTTCATCCTTGAATGGAATTTACATGTTATGTTTATTAACATTTTTAGTAATGAGCTTCCTGACATTCCTCTATAATAATTTATGTCTGTATTATGTTGGTTACTCTTTGATTGCCTTTTCAGATGACAGTGGTTTTGTATTTTCTACAAAGGCACAGGAAAGATAATTAAGTCTTCTAGCATGGTGATGGAAATTTCTTTTTATTAATAGATAGGATGCATAGAATGTGAAAGTGCACATGCACACATACTTGCTGTTTGTAGTACTGCTATAGGTTTGTTGTATTTATAATTGAATATACTCCATTACTGAGTACATTCTCGGCAGGAAATTACTTCCATTCACTGAAAATGGAATTCATTACTTTGCGTATGATTTTAGATGCCTGATGATTGGAAGAATTTTCTACCGACTAGCTCCCGGCTCTATACATTTCAAATCTTGTTTCTCCTCTGTTACCCACATACTTCTAATTCCAGGCTTGGCAAGAGGCATTCTCATTGTGATGTGTGACCTCTGGCCCTGGACAGTGAGGTGGAATAATGGGTGGTAGGAATATTCCTGGCCATTTCTCATTTGGAATAGCTATCACTAACTATCTTTGGAAGTGACCTCAAAGTCCGTATATAAAAGCCACTAGGGCTTCCCTGGTGGCGCAGTGGTTGAGAGTCCGCCTGCCGATGCAGGGGACACGGGTTCGTGCCCCGGTCCGGGAAGATCCCACATGCCGCGGAGCGGCTGGGCCCGTGAACCATGGCCGCTGAGCCTGCGCGTCCGGAGCCTGTGCTCCGCAACGGGAGAGGCCACAACAGTGAGAGGCCCGCGTACCGCAAAAAAAAAAAAAAAAAAGCCACTAAACTAAAATACAATTCCCAACTCAGTTTGCCCTTATTGGATTCTGAAAATGCCCATGGCTACTAGATAGCCACTCAATATAAGGGGCGACTCGGTAAAAGGGAAACAAGTGCAACAGCAGTCATAACAGATGCAGTTAAACTATCTTATTTTTACAAATTTTACAAAAACATATGGCCATGTGAACATATTTTGATGACCCTTCTCATGTCTTGGAAGAGGCTCTAGCAAATGAGGGGGCCTGATGATTAAGTTTTATTAGGCACTTAATATACATGCCTCTCTTTATGACCAGTAATTGTACTTCCAAGAATTTATCCTAAGGAAAGTGTGCAATAAAAATCAATAAGAGCAAACGTTTGTTGAGTGCTTACCATGTGCCAGACACCCCGACTGAGCTGTTTGAACTGAGGAAGAAGTGGTGGTGGTGGTGGTGGTGGTGGAAGGAGTTTAGATTTTTTAAAAAATAGCTTTATTATTATTATTTTTTTGGCTGCGTTGAGTCTTCGTTTCTGCACGCGGGCTTTCTCTAGTTGTGGCGGGCAGGGGCTACTTGAGCTTCTCGTTGTGGTATCTTCTCATGTTGTGGAGCATGGGCTTTAGGCGCATGGGCTTCAGTAGTTGCAGCATACAGGCTCAGTAGTTGTGGCTCGCGGGCTTAGTTGCTCCGTGGCATGTGGGATCTTCCCGGACCAGGGCTCGAACCTGTGTCCCCTGCATTGACAGGTGGATTCTTAACCACTGTGCCACCAGGGAAGTCCCAGATTTTGTTTTAAATATTGCTCATTCAAAATACTTTGATCAATGCTGGGTGAGGGATGTAAAATAGAAAATATAATACATAATACAGTATAATATAAGTCTGCCCATTAAGAATGTCTCCTGCCTGTTAAGAACATATTCTCTAGTTGGAGAAACAAGGCATTTAGAGCTAAAATGTTTAAATGAAATATATGTTCAAGATAAATGGTATAAATATATACACAGTAACAATATTTGATACT
This sequence comes from Physeter macrocephalus, assembly GCF_002837175.3. Classification (NCBI taxonomy): domain Eukaryota; kingdom Metazoa; phylum Chordata; class Mammalia; order Artiodactyla; family Physeteridae; genus Physeter; species Physeter macrocephalus. The sequence continues at coordinate 3,448,702 of NC_041219.1, read as the reverse complement.
TATTGTTTGTTTGCCAGTTAGGTGACAAAGACCAACTTTCTAATAGAAAAATGGCAAAGGACTAGGCCAGGTAACCTATAAGGAAAGATTTACAAATGGGCAATACATATATAGAAATAAGTTCAGCATCCCTAGTAATCAAAGAATCTCAAAATTTCATCTGTCAGATTGGCCAATTTTATAAAGAATGATAATAGCTAATATTAACGAAATTTTAAGGAAACCAAGACTGTCAATTGGTATAATCTTTCCAGTGGGAAATTAATCAGTTTGTGTCAATATTTACAATGTACATACTCTGTGACCAGGGGCAGATAGAGGGTTTGTGGAGCCTGAGGCTTATACATGGGGGGAGGGGGAAGGGAAGGTTCTTTTAAAAAAAAAAAAAAGGATTCTGAAGTTATGCATACAGAATTGGGTATGAAAGTAAATATGTAGTTTTAATGAGAAAAAAGTCATAACAAATTTTTATAAAGTTGGTAAATACCACAAATGTCACAAAATTCATCTCTAACTGGCAAACTTGAGTCAGTCTGACTCTAAGGCTTGGCTCACGACAGCTTTGTTCTGACAGCCTCAGAATTCATCACCATGTTATGTCTGTTGACTACTAAAGACCAAAAGGTATTTGCAACTTCTCACCACCTCTAATGCTGGTGCCCTGGTCTAAACCTCCATCTTGTCTCTCCTGGACCACTGAAATAGCTTCCTAACTGGTCTCTGTGTTTCATCCTTGAATGGAATTTACATGTTATGTTTATTAACATTTTTAGTAATGAGCTTCCTGACATTCCTCTATAATAATTTATGTCTGTATTATGTTGGTTACTCTTTGATTGCCTTTTCAGATGACAGTGGTTTTGTATTTTCTACAAAGGCACAGGAAAGATAATTAAGTCTTCTAGCATGGTGATGGAAATTTCTTTTTATTAATAGATAGGATGCATAGAATGTGAAAGTGCACATGCACACATACTTGCTGTTTGTAGTACTGCTATAGGTTTGTTGTATTTATAATTGAATATACTCCATTACTGAGTACATTCTCGGCAGGAAATTACTTCCATTCACTGAAAATGGAATTCATTACTTTGCGTATGATTTTAGATGCCTAATGATTGGAAGAATTTTCTACCGACTAGCTCCCGGCTCTATACATTTCAAATCTTGTTTCTCCTCTGTTACCCACATACTTCTAATTCCAGTCTTGGCAAGAGGCATTCTCATTGTGATGTGTGACCTCTGGCCCTGGACAGTGAGGTGGAATAATGGGTGGTAGGAATATTCCTGGCCATTTCTCATTTGGAATAGCTATCACTAACTATCTTTGGAAGTGACCTCAAAGTCCGTATATAAAAGCCACTAGGGCTTCCCTGGTGGCGCAGTGGTTGAGAGTCCGCCTGCCGATGCAGGGGACAC
>NC_041219.1:3415314-3447135 GCF_002837175.3 Physeter macrocephalus | reverse complement strand
CCACAACAGTGAGAGGCCCGCGTACCGCAAAAAAAAAAAAAAAAAAAAAAAAAAAAGCCACTAAACTAAAATACAATTCCCAACTCAGTTTGCCCTTATTGGATTCTGAAAATGCCCATGGCTACTAGATAGCCACTCAATATAAGGGGCGACTCGGTAAAAGGGAAACAAGTGCAACAGCAGTCATAACAGATGCAGTTAAACTATCTTATTTTTACAAATTTTACAAAAACATATGGCCATGTGAACATATTTTGATGACCCTTCTCATGTCTTGGAAGAGGCTCTAGCAAATGAGGGGGCCTGATGATTAAGTTTTATTAGGCACTTAATATACATGCCTCTCTTTATGACCAGTAATTGTACTTCCAAGAATTTATCCTAAGGAAAGTGTGCAATAAAAATCAATAAGAGCAAACGTTTGTTGAGTGCTTACCATGTGCCAGACACCCCGCTAAGACTTCATTTTTATTTTTTGTAATGAGCACTTTGACCACTTTATAACAAAAACTGTATTTCCATTTTAAAAAAAATTCCAGAGAATAACACCAATTTAAATGAGGTTTGAATTTAGACAGTTTTGAAATTATGATCATTTTTACTTAATCTTTTCACTCCATCCTATGTATGAACCTGTTCATTAAATTTAAGCACTAATTACTTACTGAACGCTAGGCAGGGTTCTAGATGTTCAAATCCCTGCTTTCATGAAGCTTACATTTTATATGAGGAAGATCTAGATAAATAAGTCAACAAATAAGAGTGGATAAGTAAAGTCCATGATACATTAGATAGTTTTGTAAGTATTAAGGAAAAAGAATACAGCAGACTAGGAGGTAGAAATGCATGTGTATTTGGAGTAGGGGTTGAGATTTAAATGGGTCACATCATGGAGAGGGTGACATTTGAGTAGAGACCTGAAGGAATTAGGCAGCTTTGTAGAGCATAGTAAGAATTTTAGCTTTTCTTTTGAGTGCTGTTATGCAAAGCATTGGGGATATGTTGAAGAATAACACGATCTGACTTAAGTTTTAAAAGTATCTCTCTGGCTGCTGGGTGGAGAATAAGAGAGGTCAAGGGTGGGATAGGGAGACGGACTAGGGGGAATTTTAGTGATCTGACTGGGGAGTCATGGGGCTGTCTGTGGCCCAGGGAAGCAGTGTTGTAGGTGGTGAGAAGGGGCCGGGTTCTGTGTTTGATCTTTAATAGTCGAATAGACATCTGAGTGGGGGATTCTAAGGCGGTCACAGCAGAGTTCTTAAGAGCCTACTCGAGACTTCAGGTCCTGCCACTCTACATGATTCACGGGGACTTTTGTTCATGTCTCATGGTGATGTCTTTCTTCAGGACTGGAAAGACAAAAATAAATGTTCTGGAGTTTGTGTAGCAAGATCTAATTGCAAGGAGATAGATGTAAATCTTTCCTGCTCTGTCTTCTAGCCAATTGTTATTAAAAAGTAACTTAGAGGGCTTCCCTGGTGGCGCAGTGGTTGAGAGTCCGCCTGCCGATGCAGGGGACACGGGTTCGTGCCCCGGTCCGGGAGGATCCCACATGCCGTGGAGCGGCTGGGCCCGTGAGCCATGGCCGCTGAGCCTGCGCATCCGGAGCCTGTGCTTCGCAACGGGAGAGGCCACAACAGTGAGAGGCCCGCGTACCGCAAAAAAAAAAAAAAAAAGTAACTTAGAGATAATGTCAGGGTGGGGTATCCTTTTTTGTTTGTTCATTTAGAATTTTTATATTGTAGTCACTACAATCACCTGCTTAATATCTTAAAAAAGAGAGAAAAAGAAATGAAAAGAAAGGAAAAAGAAAGAATGCCCTCAAAGCCCAGAATCTAGGAAAACTGTAGACTTAAATATTCAGTATACCAAAGGTTTTTCTTATATAATTGTAATGCCTGGATTAAATTGGAATGCTAGTAAAGAGAAGCCACAACTGTTCAAGTAGATGATGCACTTTTGATATATACCTTTGGTAAGAAGCAATATCTACCTACACAATTATTTCAGTGTCGTATTACATTTCATCTTTTATGGCATTGGAATGGAATTGCTATTTAAGGTAACAGTATATCTTTCCTGGAGTTCTTTAAAAATAGGATAAACACTGGCATAGCTGTGATGTTTTGATTTAGGCCAATAGAGGTCAGATTATTTTGACAGACCATAGGTCCTTTGATTTAGTAAGGTGAATTCATTCAGAATTCAAAAATCGTTTCAAAATACACCTTGCTATATGGAGGCAGCAGGATCTGAAGCAAGGGAATTACAGATGTCTTTAACAGACTGCAAGAAGGTTTTTGAAGTGCATTTTCCTTTTTTAAAAAGTTGTCGTGTCAGTCAGAAAATTTAGAAAGTATTCCAAGACTCTGAATAAGCTAGATAGTATGTGTGTGTGTCTGCGTGTGTGTGTGTGGTGTTAAAGAATGCTTTTACAAAAAAAGTACTTTTAACCATAGTTCTCCTGAAAATAACATAGTTTTACATGACACATGCATTTATAAAAATTGCGTGTTACCATGTTTATAGAAGAAGAATGATGGGCTGTGTTTCAGGAAGAAATTGAAGCAACTTCTGTGTGAAAATTCCTAGGTGGTATTCTAATAGAACTAGGACTAGGCGCTCGGGGGTCCTAAGGTCGGCTTTTATCTTAGTGTCTTAATAGTTTTGTGATGTGTCAGAGCTAACTTTAATAGTATCACTGTATCCCATTTTCTTTTCTCTTCGGATCTTACTCCAGCCCCCATCTGGGGGTCAGAGATTCCTTGAAGAATCTGAAGGCAGCATGGAAGCTGTCCCATCAAGAATGCACATGTATACATAAGAGATTTATATGTAAATTCAGGGGTGTTTCATGGTTTCTGGAAACCATCTGTATACCTTAGCTGAGTGTGAGTGAATTAGAATGTGTCAGTAAGAACTTGGGGTCTACAAGAGATGCCACGTTAGAGCACCTCAGCCTAATTAGCTGGAAAAAGAAAAGCTCGGGAGACAGGCCAGTAATGAACTATCACACATATTTGAGGAGTTGGCATGTGGAAGGATTAAGTTTATTCTGGGTTGCCTCAGATTTGGGCGATCCAATACTGTAGCCACTGGCCCCATGTGGCTATATAAAATAAAATAATAAAATAAAATAAAATAAAATAGTAAAGTAAAATAAAATAAAAATAAATAAAATAAATTCAGTTCTCCAGTGATAGTGGCCACATTTCAAGTGCCCCATGGCTACTAAATTGAGCAGTGCAGATATAGAATATTTTATCATTGCAGAAAGATCTGTGGAACAGAGCTGCTCTAGAGTTTTAAACTTTAAACAGGGTGGATTATGGAAAGGCAGATTTCATCTTATTATGAACAAAAGCATGCTGTCAGTTTAACTGTCCAGTACCTGTTCTGTTGAGTTGGCTGCCTCAGAGAACCGTGAGCCTCCTGCCATTGATGGACTCATCCAGAGACTGGATTCCTCCCTATTTGGATTGATGTGGAAGAGATTCCCACACAGAACCTTAGGGTATTTAAATGGGAAGAGGACTCAGTGATTCAACCTTTTTTTTTTTTAAACTAAGGATGAAGACAGACTCAGAGCCAAGTGATTTTGCCCAAGGACCCATGACTGGTTAGTGGCAGAGGCTACGTGTCCTTATGAATCCTAGACAGTGTTTTTTTTCCATTCCACTCCCTGTCTAAAGTTTTAATAACAAGGTTCTCATGGTTCCTGTTGAACAACACATTTCCGATTCTGGTGTCAGCCAGCTTTTCTGCTCTTCTTTCATACTACTCTGCAGCCCAGCTGTATTGGAACACGTTATTGTATTGGCTGCATTGGAACATAATATTCTCATTACTGCTCCAAGTCTTTCCCATAGCTGTGCCCTTTATTAAAGTGACATTTCTTCAAAACCTTAATTCTACTTATTTTCTAACTTGTGTTCAAGCCCCAGAATGCTTCAACTCACACAGTTCCTTTGCTGAACTACGTTATTACAGTGTCCTCCAACATATACACTCTTTATGATGATTACATTTTGTTTTGTCAGTCTGATTAGCTTCCTAAAGGCTGAGGTTAGTGTTTTCATGTGTATATCCTTTTTCTGTCTTTCTCACTAGAATATAAGTTCTGTGAAGGCAGGGACCATAGCTGTTGTCTTCAGCACTGTATCCCTACTGTCCAGCACATGGCCTGGCATCGTAATAGGTGCTTAATGAATATTCGTTGAATGAATGAATTTTTATCTTTCAAAGTACCTGGTACTATGCTAAGCTTGTCATGAGTTCTCAATAAATACTTTCTGTTCTCTATAAAAATAAATATTAAAAATATGAGTATGAAAAGACAACATAAGGAGCTTGGAAGTCATTGCTTCTATCCTTACAGTAAGAAAGAGCTGAACAAACTGAAAATCAGTGATTTTTTTTCTTAGCCCCATCAGTAGTTGTGGGGCAAATACTACCCCGAAATTGGGAGAAGCAGGTAAATCTAGACAGTCACCACTCAGATTTGCTTGCCTGCAGCTGAAGCAGGGGAGCCATAAACTGGAGGAACTACTTAAATAATAATTTTGCTGAATTGTAGGAGGCTCAGTGTAGTTCAGCTTGAGACTGAGAAACTCTTAGGCACAGCGGTTTTAGAGGGGGTCTCACACTTACGTGGATTTTGCCTCTAGAACTCCATCAGGGTCTCACAGGGAAGAGTCAAGAAAGATACTTTGCTGACTCTGGCAAGAGAAGGAGAAAGGTAACCACTGTAAAATACAGAGCATTCTCTGTAAGGAAGGTCTACTCTCCAGGGGAAATGACTTTAGCAGAGTCCTACACCACCTGGGGAAAGGGCATTTCTCTGACTTAAGCCCTTCCTAGCTTTTCTGTATCACCTAAGGCCAGGAGGGAAAAAGCTAAGAAACACTAGTAGAGGTCACAGCACAGCAACACAAGCCTACCAAATGACTGAGATTTCATCATGCGATTCTAGAATGCTTCCCCTTCTGTGCTCCTTACCACAGCACCAACTGGGCTCCCCTCTAATAACAGTAGATTACAGCTGAAAGAGCTGCAGGATGCAGACTCTATCCAAGGCGGGTTCTTAGGAAAGCCTAAAGATAATAGAGGAGACAAAACAAGGACACAGGAGAACTTTGAAGCTTCTGGCACCTACGTCTACAGCAGGCATTAAACACAGCCCAGCTCCTAGCCAGCTTAATAGAATACCTCACACTAAAGTCCTGTTTACCTTGGTTCCTATTATCCTGTATGTTATGCCTGGCTTTCAACAAAAAATTACAAGATATGCTAAAAGGCAAGGAAAAACACAGTCTGAAGAGACAAAGCAAGCATCAGAGCCAGACTCAGGTATGACACAGAGTTTGGAATGATGAGACAGGGAATTTAAAATAACTATGATTCATACATTAAGGACTCTAATAGAAAAAGTTGACAGCATACAGGAACAAGTGGGTAATGTTTGTTAACAAATGGAAAATATAAGAAAGAATCAAGTGGAAATGCTAGAAATCAGAAATGCAGTAACAGAAATGGAGAATACCTATGATGGGCTCATCAGTAGACTGGACATGACTGGGCTAAGTCTCAGTGAGCTTGGAGATAAGTCAGGAGAAACTTCCCAAACTGAAATGCAAAGAGAAAAGATCATGAAAAAAACAGAACATTCAAAAACAATTTCAGAAAGTGAAACATTTATGTAATTGGAATTTCAGAAGGAGAAAAAAGAATGGAACAAAAGCAACATTTGAAGTAATAAAGATTGATAACTTTCTAAAATTAAGGACAGGCACCTAACCTCAGAAAGAGGAAAGCCCAGCAATCCTCAAGCAATATAAATACCAGAAATCTATGGGACTTCCCCAGCGGTCCATGGTAAGACTTAGCGTTTCCACTGCAGGGGGCACGGGTTTGATCCCTGGTAGGGGAACTAAGATCCCGCATGCTTGCGTTGCGGCCAAGAACACCCCCCAAAACACCCCCCCCCCAGTCTATACTTAGGTATATGATATTCAAACTGCAGGAAACCAAAGACAAAGAGAAAATCTTGAAAGAAATCATGGGGTTGGGTGGAGTCAGGGGGAACCTTACCTATAGAAGAATAAGAATTATAGAGGACTTCTCATCAGAAACCATGCCAGTGGAGTGAAATATTTAAAGTATTGGAAGAAAAAACCCACCAGCTTTAAATTCTATATCCAGAGAAATTGTCCTTCAGAAGTAAAGAATAAATAAAGACTTTCTCAGACAACAAAACTGAGGGAATTTATTACCAGCAGACTAGCTCTTCATGAACTGTTTAAAGTTCTTCAGAGGAAAAGAAAATAAAGTTCAGAAACTTAGATCTACTTAAAGGAAGTGTGTCAGAGAAGAAATAAATGAAGGTAAAATAAAATCTGTTTTTTAATTGATCTAAAAGAAAACTATTTGTTTAAACTAATACTGGTAATGATGTATTTGATAATTACAGCATGTGGATAGATGAAATGAATGACAACAGTACCATAAGAGATGGGAGGGAGGAAATGGCAATATTGTTGCCCCTTTGTATCTGTGGATGCAGAACCCAAAGACATGGAGGGCCAACTGTGCTATGCTATTTTATATAAGGGACTTGAGCATCCATGGATTGTGGTATCCACAGGGATCCTGGAACTGATCCCCCACAGACACCAAGGGATGACTGTACTCTGTTATAAGGTACAGGCGCTACACACGAAGTGGCATAGTGATACTTGAAAGTGGACTTGGATTAGCTTAAAGTGCATATTGCAAATTCTAGGCAACCACTGAAAAAAATGTTAAGAAGCATAATTGATACGCTCAGCGAGGAGTTAAAATATCATATAAAGTGCTTAATTAATATAGTAGAAGGCAGAATAAGAAGAAAAAAGAGATGAAAACAAATAGAAAACAGTTACAAATATAGTAGATATTAATCCAACTATATACAAATAAATTTAAACGTGAATGGTCTAAATATATCTAGTAACTAATGAAGAGATTATCAGAGTAGATTACAAAAATATACCTTGCTCTATGTTGTCTATAAGGAACCCACTTTTTTTTTTTCTTTTGCGGTACGCGGGCCTCTCACTGTTGTGGCCTCTCCCATTGCGGAGCACAGGCTCCGGACGCACAGGCTTAGCGGCCATGGCTCACGGACCCAGCTGCTCCGTGGCATGTGGGATCTTCCTGGACTGGGGCACGAACCTGTGTCCCCTGCGTCGGCAGGTGGACTCTCAACCACCGTGCCACCAGGGAAGCCCAGGAACCCCCTTTTAATATAAAGCCTCAGGTTAAAGTAAAAGGATGGAGAAAGATATACCATGTTAATACTAATCAAAAGAAAGATGGAATTACTATCTTAATTTCAGACAGAGAAGACTTCAGTACAAGGAGAATTATATAGGGTAAAGAAAGACATTCAAGAATAATAAAGGGGTTAATTCTCCAGGAAGGCATAACAATCCTAAACATGTATGCACCTAATAACAGAGCATCAAATACATGAGACAAAAACTGATGGAACTGCAAAGAGAAATAGTGCCCTATTGTATCTATAGACTTCAACAGCCCTCTTTTAGTAATTGATAGATCAAGGAAGCAAAAATTAGTAAGGATATAGTTGACTTGAGTAGCACTAGCAATCAACTTAATCTAATTGTCACTTATAGAATACTCCATCCAACAAGAACAGAATCCACATTCTTCTCAAGCTTGAATGGAACATTCACCAAGATAGATCACATTTTAAGCCATAAAACACATCTTAACCAATTTAAAAGAGTAGAAACCATACAAAGTATGTAATGAGAGTTAAACTAGGAATCAGTAACAGTAAGATAACTGGAAAATCCCAATGTATTTGGAGATTAAACAACACTCATAAATAACACGTGGGTTGAAGAAGTCACAACATAAATTTAAAAATATTTCAACAAAATGAAATTGAAAATACAACTTATCAAAAATTGTAAGATGCAGCAAAAACAGTGTTTAAAGGAAAATTCAAAGCATTAAGTGCATATATTAGAAAAGAAGAAACAACAAAGCATCAAAGATGTCTTTTAATGATAGATGGATAAACAAACTGTGGCACAGCTGTATAAAAAATAAGTAAATGGGGGAGAAGAGACAATCTCATCTGCAGAATTACAAATATCGATGTCGCCACTTCGCCCTCGAGAAGGTGGAGCATAGCTCTTCACTCCTTAAGTGTGGGCTGTGCATAGTGACTTTGTTCTAAAAAGTACAGTGTGGAAAAGGAGGAAAAAGGTAACTTTACAGTGGTTATATTAGTTACAAATATACCTCAGCCAGGTGATCACGATGGACAGTGGCAGTGATAAATGGTGTTGATATTAGTACTTTAATGCTCTTTATAGGATATGGTGAAAGTGGCATTTTACCTCTGTAGTCTTCTTGCCCATCCCCCCATGAATCTAGTCTACTCATCAGACAAATCTTAATTGAGGGACAGTCTACAAAAATGAATACTCTTCAAAACAAGGGAAGTCTAAGAAATTGTTAGAGCCAAGAGGAGCCTAAGGGAACATGACAACTAAATGAAATGTGTTATCTTGCATGGAATCCTGGAACAGAAAAGGGTATTAGTTAAAAACGAAGAAAATCTGAATAAAGTAGGGATTTTAGTTAATAATAATGTATCAGTATTTTCAGTAATTGCAGCAAATGTACATGTAGGATGTTAATAATATGGGAAACTCTGGGGTTATAGGAATTCACTGTACTATATTCACAATTTTCCTGTAAGTCCAGAACTGTTCTAAAACTACATTTTATTTTTAAAAAATCACTTTAATATATCTACACATTTCATTTGTAGAACTCTTACCCAAGGCTGTTTGGTCCAGTTTCAAGAATTTCTGCTGAATAGAACTTTTGGCATTAATGATGTTCAGTTTATTTCTGGAATATAGCAAGTCTTTTGTTTCCCCTTACAAACATTTACAAGGACAAAATTGTCTGTTAGTTGTTAAAATCCCGTGTCTTCCATATATTTTTCAGTGCTGGTGTTATTCATTGTCATTTTACAACTTGCTATTTAAGGACAATACATGTTGAGTCATGAATGAAAAAGTCCATCTCTTTCATCTACCCTTTATTTTATTATCACGTTATGAAGTGCCAGTATGGAGAAGGTGTCACTTTGAAAGCAGACTGCCTGGCAGAAGCTGCATTTTGCAAGGGTGTCATCCAAACTCTGGGGAGTTCTGTTATTCAGAAGTCTTCCCCTGTTCATTCATGCATTAAGAGTATGAGCCTTTCCGTTTTCTCCTCCTGACAGAGGAGAATGTTGCCATGACAGCTGTTAGGAGAGTGGAGATGTGGTAAAGAGCATCCATAATGAAAAGAGAAAATAGCCTAGCTTCTTGGATCTCACTGATGATGCATGGAGTAGCATGCATGGATTCTCAAAATGCACCTTAAAAATCTGTTAGCTTCATCTGAGGCATCATACTTTATAGACACACACATAAACATATACACACTGTTTAGTTTTCAATAGCCTAAGCAGCAAGTAGAAAAATTAAACCTCAACTAAAACCATCCATAAAGCCCTCCTTCCATCTTTAGAATGTAGGCTGAATATCTACCATACTGAAGATTTTAAAAAATTGTTTTGTAAGTGGTTATTATAAAGAGAAAACTTTTCCAAAAAGAGAAAATCTTTTGTTAAAGGATTATTGCTCCTCAAAACCTGAAAAGAGGTTAGGGAATTATCAGAGAGCTAAGTAGGACTTACCTCTTTTGTCCCAGAGAGAAAAATATGTTGTCTTTGTCCAAAGACATTGAAAGAATATTTACTGATTAAAGGATATGATATCTTGCATTTGCCTCAAAATAATATGGGAGTTGGGGAGGTGGTTAGGTCTGTAGGCGACACAAGGCTGGCTGTGAGTTGATTACAGAGCGCTGTTAGGGGCTGAATTGTGTCCACCGGACCCCATTCATATGTTGAAGCACTAATCCTCAGTTCCTCACAGTAACACCGTATTTAGAGATAGGGCCTCTGAAGAAGTGATTACGTTAAAATGAGGCCCTACCGGTCGGTGGGTCGTCCTAACCTAATTTGACTGGTGTTCTTGTAAGAAGAGGTAATTTGGACACACAGGGACATAAGGGAAGCAGGTGCATAGAGGAAAGACCACGTGAGGACACAGGGAGAAGGCACCCCATCTATAAGCCAAAGAGAGAGCCTCAGAAGAAACCAAATCAGCTGCCACCTTGATCTTGAACTTTCAGCTTCCAGAACTGTGAGAAAATAACTTCCTGTTGTTTATGCCACCCAATCTGTGGTATTTTGCTATGGCAGACCTACCAAACTGATACAGATACCTAGCACATCATCAGAGCACATGTCCTCTGCTCTCTTGGGTACTTACAGATCAGAAGGGAAAACAGACGAGTAATCTGGCAGTAACAGTATAGTACGGTAAGCATTAGAGGGGACGTTTAAGTTGCCCTGGGAACCTGATGATGGATAACAAAATCAGAACTGGGAGAATCAGGGAAGACTTGCTGAAAGTAGGTGGGAGTTAGCCTGGTTAAAAGGGTAGGGGAAGAGAACTTTAAGTAGAAGGAACAGCGTGCACAGAGGCCTGGACATGGGAGCATGGCATGTTCGGGAAATCAGAAGCAGCTCAATAGGGATGAAGTCCAGGGTGTGTTGTGAATGAGGGAATGGGGAGATTTGGCATAAGAGTAATAAGCTTTTATCACCGCCCCCCCCGCCCCGCCCACACACACTCATTTTGTTACATATCAGTTGGTCTCTCCCCACTGGAATGAAACCTCTGCCGTGCCTTTTTGGCTTTTGTTCACTATTCTATTTTCATTAGCTAGAATGGTGCTTGGCACACAGAAAATGTTCAACAAAAAATTTGCTAAATAAATGAATGAATGGAAATCAGGATTTGTTCTTTTAAGTAATCACTGTGGAAAATATTTGGAATGTGGCCCCAAGCAGGGATAGGTTAGGAGGCTGTGGTGTTAGTGCTGCTAAAGTTGATGGGGGAGGTGTGGACAGAAAGACTAGACTGATGGAAGAGTTAGTCCGGAGGTAGAATCAAGAGAACTTGTAATTTGCCTGGATTTAGGGTCTGAGGCAGAAGAGGGGAGTCCAGGATCACTCCCAAGTTCCAGCCTTAGGCACTGAAAGAAAGGTCATTTCCCAAGGCAAGAAATGTACTAAGAACAGTAGATTTGGGGGTAGGTTGGAGGTACTGAGTTCAATGTTTGTCATGTTAAGCTTTAGGCAGCAGAATGATGTCCACATGGAGATGTCTGCTTGGCTGTGACTGTACAGGAGGGTTTCCTGGGCTGGATCTAGAGTTAGGAACCTTCAACTTCACGGTAAAACGAAAGCCAGGGAAATGATGCAGTTATTCCAGAAAAGTATGCAGACACAGAAGATAAGAACAAGGAGTACTGAGAGTGAAATGGAAACAAAATCAAAACAAGCAGTGAGAAGGTTAGTGCTCTTCCCAAAAGTTCTGTGAATTCCTCATTGCTATGTTTGTCATTACTTTATAGGACTTTAAGAAGAATGTGTACTTTAAATTGTAGCTCTGAAGCTATAATCTTGGTAAGTTGCTTAACCACTTTATACGTCGTTCTTCTGCATCTGTAAAATGGGTCCAAGTATAATAACCTACCTCTAGGTTTGTTGTGAGGACTAGATGAGATAGGTATAAAGCTTGAGAACATAATATGCACCCAATAATTGTTAGCTCTTATCATTATTATTTTTAATTATATTGTGTCTCCAGTTTGGAATATTAGTGCTTATGGCTTCCAAGATCAACCACAGAAGATTTCTCTAGATGTGGATTTTTGTTGAGTGGGGTGGACCACTCCTTTATATTGTTTGTGTATGTGTGTGAATAATCACACAGTATACCTACCAATTACTAATTACAAATTGTAAACGAAATGATATTAAACTCAAAGCAACACAATAAAATACAAACTCCAGAATAAATTAAGTGTGCCATTGACTAAACCTTATTTGTTACTGTTAATCAGACTCTCATTGTTATCTCAATTTGTTTTCAGATGGACCTTTGTATTAGTACCTTAAATATCTAAAAGTCCTGTACTCCTACACAATTATCGGCTCATTAAAGTGTGTATTTGCAGTTTTTTTATCTGTTGTCTTTAACTGACATCTTGCTAGCAAGGCTACCTATGGGGTGTCCAGTTCTTACTGCTTCCTGCCTATTTTCTGCAAAGAAGCTGCTTTCATTCTCTAATATCATGCTTTGGTTTAAATAGCACCGTTTAGCTATAAGAAAGGCTCATTACAGGGCTTCCCTGGTGGCGCAGTGGTTGAGGGTCCTCCTGCTGATGCAGGGGACACGGGTTCGTGCCCCGGTCCGGGAGGATCCCACATGCCGCGGAGTGGCTAGGCCCGTGAGCCATGGCCGCTGAGCCTGCGCGTCCGGAGCCTGTGCTCCGCAACGGGAGAGGCCACAGCAGTGAGAGGCCCGCGTATCGCCAAAAAAAAAAAGAAAGGCTCATTACAAAGGCCTCATGCTTGAGATCACTGCAAAACACTACCCTCTGACTATATTTTCCTCATCAGAAAAGCCCTCCCCACCTGACCCACTTTTCCCATATTAATTCCATTCCCCTTTGAAGTCCAATGTGGAAGTTTCTTTGCATAAAACTGTTTACAATAATACATTAATCCTGTTAGTAGGTTTCTGTACATTTCAAAAGGTCACCTTTCCTGAAGATTTCCTTTTATTATTAAAAATAGACTGTTTTCTCCCTAAATGTTGAAACTGTTAGCTTGGGCTACACTTATATCACTACTACCACATCCATGGCAAAAATACATGTTTTAATATCTAAGAGGGAGGAAGAAAACTATAACTATAAATATATATACCATTTGAATGTGGCTGACCCCAAGGGCAGGCTCTCAGGCAGGACTGGCCTACTTATGGGTGACCTCTCTGCCTCAAAACATGATGCTTCATGCTGTGAGGCTATTTTCTAAAAATTTTGTATGGTAATTCTGCATGAAAGCCTACCCTTTTGAAATACATTAGTGTAAATGTCATTAAAAAAAATAGAAATGTATTCATTCATTTGTTCATCACTCACGTCCCAATCAGTGACTATATTTTGGATGCTGGGCAGTAATGGTAGTTTCTTAGCGTTTAGTAGTGAACAGAGTAGATGTGGGGCTGGCCCTCATGGAGCTTATCATTCAGTGGGGAACACAGACACTAGACAAATCCTATTTAAGTATTCAAGAAATCTTTGATGAACAAATGAGCTTAAAAATATTGGGATTGAAGGTGATCCCCAAGAAAGGGGAAGCCAGCTGATTTTTTTCAAACCCCCCCAAACCTCCTGAACCTTCCACAGCTTGGGCTGTCATCAATATCAAAAGATACCACAGGCAAAACAGGCTTTTGTGGTTTTTCCTCAAACTTAACTACTTCTCATAGCGTTGTCTATCTTAACATTGAAGATGCATACCGAATGCCAAATAACAAACTCTAAACATAATCACTTGGAATGCCTCATATTTGTAGGGAAGGCTTGCTTTTTTTTCCATGTCAAGTTATTCATCCTTTCTCCTACCCCAATTCCCTGTGTCCTCTACCCCTCCCTATTCTTACTCCTTCTGAAATAGTAGTTACCTTTTCCCTTGTGTGGTAAGCATCTGAGAAAGAGAGGCATTTAGGAAGGGGACCAAGGTTGGGGCTTAATGAGAAGTGAGGCAGAATTTCATCTCTCTTTTTTATAAATGTATGCCTGTGTTGCGGCTTGTTGAATTATAACAGGTTTGAAAATAATTTAGGGGAGATTATAAAAAATATTATCTGTATGAATAAGACCCTGAACCAGTAGATACAATAGTTTGTTTTGCAGTAGCAGCATTTAGCACTGTTGGTGTTCGTGGCACCAGATACTCCTGGTGTTCCTTCGGGTTCTGTGGTTGCCCCTCCTCTACTCCTGACCCATCACATTCTTCAGGTGGAGTTCCTAAAGCCCTCATTTCATCACACTTTATGTCAGGGTTTTTCAGCCTCGGCACTATTGAGATTTTGATTCGGGTAGTCTTTGTTGTGAAGGCCTGCCTTGTACCTTCACTGTAGGGTGTCTAGCAGCATCCCTGGCCTCTCTTCACTAAGTGCCCCCGTTTGTGACAACCAATAATGTCTTCAGACATTTTCAAATATCCCCTGAGGGTCAAAATAATTCCCCTACCCCTGGTTGAGAACCACTGCTTTATACTCTTTTCCCAAGCAACTCTATCCACACTCTTGGATTCAATTACAGTCTACATGTTCATCATGCTCATTGTGTAATCTCAGTTCAGACCTTGTTTTTGAGCTCCAGTGACAACATATCTTCCTGGATATTTCAGAGAGACTGCAAAGCTGAAAGTCAAAATGCTGATCTTCTTACCGTACTTCCTCTCTTGGTGTTTCCTATCTGGTAATAAGGCTCTATCATCTACCCACCTCCCTCATTCCCTGTTTCTAGTTAACCACTAAGTGCTGGGTGATTTTGTATTCCAACTCTGCCCCAGATCCATACCCTTCTCTTCGTATTTATCCTCCTTCCTACCCGACCCCCAACCACTGCAGGTCAAGCCACCATCATCTGTTCCTGGACCACTGATGAGCCTCAACCCTGGACTTCAGGAATTTCTACTTCCCTTCAATCCATTCTCTATATCACTCAGAGGATCTTGCAAAACAATAAATTTGAACAAGTCACTTAAATGTGCTTCCATCTGCTTTTAGGTTAAGGACGCAAATCCTTAACAAGACCAGATGGCCTGTGTGATCTGGCCTTGCCTACCTTCCCTTCATTTCCTGAACATACCATATGTCTTCCCACCGCCATGTCTCTGCACGTGATTAGAATATTCTTAGCCAGCTCCTCCTCAACCCCATCATCCTAGCTAATTCCTAGTATTAGGGATATATATTTATATTTTTTTCCTCTTCTCATTTGAAATTTCACTAATGCTGCTATAAAGAAGATGGTTCATCAGCTCCATTTTTTTGTGTGCATGTTTCCTGTATTCAGAAAGTCAGAGAATTGTGATAGCATGAATATCTATGTTATATCATTTTCTTAAAATGAGAAAAATATATTTATAAAAATATGAAACTAGCATGAGAAATGAAGAGGAGATGGAATTATATATGTATATACACATATACATATATATTTAAAATTGTCTTTAGAAATGGTGTTTCCTACGTATCAATTTTTGGTGTGTCTTTTCTGATTTTTATTGTTGTTGTTAGAATGTATCAAAATATTTGAACAAATGCTCTGGCAAGAAAATGTACTATATTATAAAGATTCAAGAAGAGATCATTTGTGGCTACTGAGCCAGAAATGTATATGAGTGATAAATTAAACCTGACAAACTTGTCATAAAATACAAGTTTTAATAGAAGCATAATCTTTGCTTTCATGACTGTGTCAGAATCAATAATACATCATCAGCTCTTTTTCACATTGGCTCACATAATGCAAAGATGTGAGAGCAAACACATTTTTTAGTCCATGAGCAAAATTGTAATGTAAAATGTATTTTACAGAAAAAAATTTACAAAGAAGTAAATGTGACTTAGGCCAAAAAAAATCTATAAGTTAGTTTAAATTGTAGAATACAGAATATGGAAAGTTATTGTTTAAAGAGAAATAGGCCATAAACCAAATTAGAAGACAAATGACAAAACTGGTGAAAGATGGTTAAAAAAATATATATATATATACATATAACAGGCAAGGAGTTAATTTCTTTAATATACGAGCACTGTTACATGTCAATTTAAAAAAATGTATACCAATAGAAAAGTGGGCAAAGTACTTGAACATAAAAAAGTTTAAAGGAAATTCGAATGACAAATGTTTAAAACATTGTTCATCCTAGATAGGAATCATTTATAACTACAAAGAAAGTTTTGTCCATTAAATAGAAAATGAAAAAAAAAAAAAGGTACCTGGTGTTGGAAAATATGGAGCAGTGGGCAGTCATTCTTTGCAGATAGGACTCTGAAAGGCTACTTCATAATATGCCTCAAGAGCCCTACACTCACAATTTCTAATTCTAGGAATTTATCCTAAAGAAATAATTAGTCATGAGTGTGATGATTTTGATACCAGAAAGTTTATCCCAACATTATTTATAATATCAAAACACCTAGAAACAGTGTAGATGTGCATCAGTAGATGATAATACATTATGATTTATCCATAAAATAGAATATGATGCTCTTCAGAAAATGATAATTTAAAATGTGTATTTACATGGAAAAAATGCTTATGACGAATTGTTAGGTCAAAAATGTAGGTAACACCTAGCACCCAGATCTTGGTTCTTAATACCATTCTCCAATAAAAGAAATCAGGAATCATTGGAGAAACAACTGATTTTAGGGCTATTTCAGGAAATCAAAATGAACTTGGAGCATCTTATAGTGCCAGAAAGTAAGGAAGTGTTAAACAAAAACAAAACCCACAGTGATAGAGTATTTCAGAGGATCACAGGGACCAAAGCTGGTACAATTTGAGCAACAGAATAAAGTGTTGGATTATAGTTCAAAGTATGAAGTTAATATTCATGAGTGTATACTAATATAAATAAATGATTGAATAAATAAATGGAGAGCAAGGGAAATATGGTCCATGCAGAGAAATGCCAAGTAATTTACATAGATACTCCATCCTCAAGGAGGTGGAATGCAGCTCTCCATTTGTGAAGCTGGCCTACACAGAGGGACTTCTTCTAAAGAACACATCATGGAAGGGTAAGGGGAGGAAAAGGATAGCTTTACAGTGGAGGAATATGAGAACATTACCTCAGCCATGTGATCAAAGTAAATATCAATAGGGGTAAGTTATGTTGATTGTATGCACCCTTGATATAATGTGGTGAAAATGGCATCTTACCCTGTGGTCTTCCTTCTCCAAACCCCAAACCCCAGTCTAATCATGAGAAGAACAGCAGACAAATCCCAATTTAGGGAAATTCTACAACATACTTGACCAGGAATCCTCAAAAGTGTCAAGGTCATCAAAAATAAGGGACATCCAAGAAACTGTTATAGCCAAGGGTGGCCCAAGGAGAAATCGTGACTCAGCGCAGTGTGTTAAACTGGATAGAATTCTGGAACAGAAAAAGACATTAGGTTAAAACTAAGGAAATCTTAATAAAGTATGGACTTTACTTAAATGATGCATCGGTATTGATTATTTAATTGTAATTAGTAGAAGACTGAGATCAAGGTGTTGGAGAGTTAGTTTCTTCCAGGCACCACGAGGGAAGGATCTGTTCCAGGTCTCACTCACTGGCTTGTAGATGCCTGTCTTCTCTCTTTGTCTTTACATTGTCTTCCTTCTGTGCATATCTGTGTTTAAATTTCCTCTTCTTATGAGGATGCCTATTGAATTGGATTAGGGCCCACCCTAATGACCTCATTTAAGTTTTGTTATGTCTTTACAGCTCCTATCTCCAAATATGGTTACGATCTGAGCTACTGGGAGTTAAGACTTCAGGATAAGAATTTTGTGCCGGGGTGCGGGGGCGGGGTGGAGGGGAACACATTTCAGCCCATGACACCATATTTTTCACTGTCAGAGAAAGAAGTTACAGATAAGCAACAGAGGAAGGCTAGAAGAACCCTGTGGTGATAGATTAGGATTGGAGATACCAGTGGGACTCATGTTTACTTTAATATATATGCATATAGATGCAGAAATAAATATAGTTATGTGTGTACACATGGTTAATATATGTGTACATATTACATAGCTCATCTGCTGAGAGGTCCTAGAAGCAGTGACATTCCAGTAGCCACAAACATACCTACTGGCAGTTAGTTTCTAACTACCATTCTCTAAGCAAAGGAGAAATGGCTGATTCTAGGACTGAGACAAGAAAAATATGATTAGTCTGAGAGAAAATTAAAGGAGAAAAAGGCTATGTACATAGTCTCAAATGATCTCACCCACCCCAAATATTTATTAATTACTGTGGTGGTTTTTACATATGTCCACAAACACTTTTATATGCTTCCCTCCAAGAGGTGGAGCTCGGTTCTCTTTCCTTTAAGTATGGACTTAATGACTCACCTTCTAAAGTTATAGAAAGAAAAATAGGAACTTTTCAGTGGAGAAACCTGTCAGACACCACCTTAACCAAGTAATCAAGTTCAGCATCACCAGTGGTAAGTTCTGTTGATACCACGTACCACTGGTAGGATGAAGTGGGAACAGCACTTTACCTCTGTCACGTTCTTCCCCCAAATCCATAACCCTGGTCTATTCTTGGAAAAAAAAAAAAAAGAAAATTCTCAGATTCAGGGACATTCTACAGCATGTTTGATCAATTTGCTTCAAAAGTGTCAAGGTCATGAAAAACAAGGAAAGACTGAGAAACTGCCACAGACGAGAGAAAACGAAACATAATGATCGATTGCCACATGTTATCCTGGACTGGAAAAGAACATTAGTGGGAAAACTGGTGAAATCCAAAAGTCTGAAGATTAGTTATTAGTATTGTATCAATGTTAATTTCTTAGTTTTGATAAATGTTATTTAAGATGTTATCATTAGGAGAAGCTGCTTGAAGGGTATATGGGAATTCTTTATATTACCTTCACAACTCTACTAAAAACCTAAAATTATTATAAAATAAAATGTTAAAAAAATGTAGCATACATAATAGCATGGATTCACTCAAGCTATTTATTAAGTGCTTGATATGTGCCAGATATTCTTCTATGTGCTAAGAATCCTGCAATGAATAAAACAGATATCATTCTTGCCCTTATAGAGCTTTCATTTTATTACCAGTTGATCTTTTTTAAAAAAAAAAAACTGTACTTGTAAATATGTAATGTCTACTGTAATATGCATTTTGCTTTTAAGGTTTAATTGGATGATAAATGTAAACATTTGGGTTGAAGGCGCTGTTGTTTGAAAGAGAAAGTGTATAATTTGGACCAGAACACGGGGATTTGGAAACAGGTCTTGCAGAGATTACCTCGTTCCTTTAAATCAGTGGTTCTTGAAGTGTGCTCCAGGAACCAGCAGCATTAATGAGAACTTGTTAGAAAGGAAAATTCTCAGGCTGAGCCCCAGTTTTGTTAGATTGGAAACTCTGGTCATCGGGTTCAGCCATCTGTGCTTTAACAAGTCCTCCAGGTGATTCTACTGATCCAAATCCCAGTATCCTTAGCTGTAAAATGCAAACAATAATACTACAGGCCTCTGATGGTTTTATGTATGAGTGTGCAATGCAAACCAATTTAGCAATTGCCTGGCATATTGTAAGTGGTTCAAAGTACCAATAAAAGCCAGATACTGCCACCTCTTCCCTCGGATAGCTTCACGGCTAACTCCCCTACTGCCTTTGGGACTTTGCTTGAATGGCACTTGATCAAGAAGGCCTTCTTCGACTGCCCTCTTTATAATTGCAACATGCCTCTCCCTCTTGCCCCACTGTCTGGAACTCCCAATCTCCTTTTCTTCCTGGTGTGTCCCCCCACCTCTCATAGCACTTATCACCATCTCATAAATTATCTAACTTACACATTCATTATGTACGTTCCTAAATGTCTGTCTCCCCCTGCTAGATTGTAACTCCTCAAGGGCAGGGGATCTTTGTTTTCACTGATGGAGCCCAGGTGCTAAAATCAGTGCCTGGCACATGGTAGGCACTTTAATATTTGTTTCCACAATGAATGATTGATAAAATCGCTTTATGAAAGCAGGCTTCCAGTGTTCTTCAAGTGCTTTAGGTGTTCTGAATGTTTGATTTGACTTGTGAAATGCTTCCATAAAGGCTGTGCTTTGGGCACTGGTTAATGGTCTCTGCACCCCAAAGCCATCTGGAGAGCTGCTGGGGGTTGAGGGAGGAGTGGGCTTCCAGTCCACTCAGCGGCCCCCGACGTCCACCCTTCCTCAGGGCTCTAGTCCCAAGTGGCTGGATTCTGGGAGAAATTTCACTGGCAGAAAGACTGTGTAGCTAAGAGGGTTTGAAACTCACTTCTCTATACCATTAAGCTGAAATGAGTTTGTTTTCCCAAATACTGCTGAAGTCTGCAGCCATTTTTTCTTGGTGAGAGTGGCGGTTAAGAGGTGTGGATTTGTTGCCGGCAGAAGGAACTGAGTAGAGGTGTCATGAGGAAAGAATTAGGAGACAGAAGAGATGAGACAGAGGGGGTTTAGATGGACCAGGCAGAAGCGCAGATTGCGGTGAATAAAGCAGGAGAGGTGATAAAGGCAAAAGCCCACGTGAGGAGAAGGCCTGGAAACCCAGTAAGAGAAATGTGAACTCTGTGCTAGGAATCAGCAGAGGATTCTGAGAGAGAAGTGTTGTGACAGCTGCAGACGAGATGGGTTTTGACAATATTTTTTTAACAGATTTGGGGAAGGGAAAAATCTACCGAGCCAGAAACCAGATTTTGAGTGTAAAATTTTATTAGAGGATCCTCGTTACCTAGGTGGGAGATGGCATGCACATGTATGTATGTGTGTGTGTGTATGTGTGTACTTGTGTGTGGATGTTTGTGTGTGTATGTGTCACACTCTCTCTTTGGTCTGTCGTTTAGTAGCTAGTCCAGGATCACCCAGTGTTAACGCATCGGCAGGCGGACTCTCAACCACTGCGCCACCAGGGAAGCCCTTGTTTATTCTTATTCTGGCCTCTCTGTTTCCTTTTTACTTTTTTTTCCCCCTGATCTTTTATAGTACTGCCTCTTTAATCTGTCATTCTTGGGGAGAAAGAAGAGTCTGCCTAAGAAATCACTGATACCTGTGAGCACTGAGGCAGTGACAAAATCATGACCGTGCTTTAGTGATAGCACTTCTAAAAGCCTGCTTCATCTCTTGTTCTGCTAAGCAGAATTTGTTTTCTTTTTTTAAAAAATAAATTTATTTATTTTATTTATTTATTTTTGGCTGCGTTGGGTCTTCGTTGCTGCACGCGGGCTTTCTCTAGTTGCAGTGAGAGGGGGCTACTCTTCGTTGCGGTGTGCGGGCTTCTTGTTGCTGTAGCTCCTCTTGTTGCAGAGCATGGGCTCTAGGTGAGCAGGCTCAGTAGTTGTGGCTCGCGGGCTCTAGAACGCAGGCTCAGTAGTTTTGGCACACGGGCTTAGTTGCTCCACGGCATGTGGGATCTTCCCAGACCAGGGGTCGAACCCGTGTCCCCTACATTGGCAGTGGATTCTTAACCACTGCGCCACCAGGGAAGCCCAGAATTTGTTTTCTTGATGTCTCAGGCTAACCATTTTGAGCATTATGACTTGTGCTAAGAACAAACAAACCCAAAGTACCTCTCTAAGTGTTAGTTTTCTTGTTTAAAAATGGGAATAAGGACATTATTACCCAATTCAGAGAGTTGCTTCGAGGTTCGAATGAGATAATCTTTATGGAGCTTCCTCAGGGCCTGGCACAGTTCTGAGTCCTGAGTGAATGACGGCTGCCAGTGTCACCGTCACCATCCTCCAGCCCCCGAGACTGAGTTAGATAACTCCACCTACCTTCTTGTTCTTTCCCTCAGAGCCTTGGCTCACATGGAGCATATCTGTTTGTTCACACTGTGGTTTAACGTTCAACACATGGAAGACACTTGATAAATACTGACAAAATGAATCAATGAATACATTATTATTTTAGATATTTTTTAGATTAAAAGGTATTCTCAAAAAATGTCATTTTCTATTTGTTGCAGACTGAAAGATTTCTTTGGGGATGTGGTGTACTTTCTGTGCTTTGCAAGTGTACCCCAGTATAACATTTTCTCTTCTGATTTGGGTTGCAGCTATGCTCAACCAACTTTGGAATTTAAATTTCTGTGTGCCGCAGAGTGGAGCTGTACAGAATATTTATAAAAGTCCTCATGTAACTCTAATCATAAACTTGAAT
This sequence comes from Physeter macrocephalus, assembly GCF_002837175.3. Classification (NCBI taxonomy): domain Eukaryota; kingdom Metazoa; phylum Chordata; class Mammalia; order Artiodactyla; family Physeteridae; genus Physeter; species Physeter macrocephalus. The sequence continues at coordinate 3,425,193 of NC_041219.1, read as the reverse complement.
CACTTTGCAAGGATGCACAACAAAAATGAAGTAAAAATGGCATATGTTTACTCATCAGAATCATGTTCCTTTCAGTCTTCTAGGGCCTGGATCATGTATGCAATTTATGAAATCATTTATCCAGCAGCAAATAGAGAACGTCTTTGAGGAGATGTCAAATCAGATTGAATTGTGGTCATGAAAGATGTTGAGTATATTGAGTCAGAGGAATTTGAACTCCATTGAGATGAAACATTATGCTTTGTGTTGAAATGAAAAAGCAAATGTTTATCTGCCAATCGTATTTTGTTTTTAAGTCCCGTTTTACCATAGCAAAGAGCAAGAGGATGTGATCAATAATGGAAAAAAAAAAAAGAATGGATTCTGGTGTTGCTGTTTATACTTCAGTTATAAAAGGAGATTGTTGTTCACCCTTTTATTGGGTTGCATTAATAGGCCGTTGATAAATAATACTCTGTGATTTTCATTCGTAATCTCGAGCTGATTCTGGTGTTGCTGTTTATACTTCAGTTATAAAAGGAGATTGTTGTTCACCCTTTTATTGGGTTGCATTAATAGGCCGTTGATAAATAATACTCTATGTGATTTTCATTTGTAATCTCGAGCTTTGAAACTCTCTACATTTATACAAGAGCAAGTCAGTGCTTTAAAATATAATCTTTCTTGATCACTAGGATCCCTGTTGCCCTTACTGTCCAAGATCTAAAGGACTGTTTCAGTCTTCATCTTGTTGAATCTCTCATCAGCGTTCTACCCGATGGCCACCCCCTCCTTGAAACTGTCTCTTCCTTTGGCTTTGGCACATGATTTTCCTTGACACTTTCTGTGTGCTTCTTCTCTGTCCAGCTGCTCATCCTCAAGGCTCAGTCAGCCTCAGACTTCCTCTCTTCCCCTCCCTGCCCTCCCTTTCCCTCTCATCTCTTCTCACTTTACACTTTTTTTCTAAATAATCTCATCTGTGACCCTATCTATCGTCAGTTACCTGCACTATGCTATTGATTCCAAAATCAAAATCTTCAGCCCATACCTTTCTTCTGCACACCAGACCTGCCTATCCAAACATTTACCCTTTGCCTCTATGGCATGTCCCTGGCTCAGCGTAAAACCCTTTTCCATATCACCACTGCCCACCCAGGTCTAGGTGAGAGACCTAGGAAATATCCTGACTTACATTCCCACCAATAGTGTAGGAGGGTTCCCTTTTCTCCACACCCTCTCTAGCATTTATTTGTAGACTTTTTAATAATGGCCATTCTGACCGGTGTGAGGTGGTACCGCATTGTAGTTTAGATTTGCATTTCTCTGATAATTAGTGATGTTGAGCATCTTTTCATGTGCCTATCGGCCATTTGTAAAAACATTATTATATTATTACAAGATATATTATTTATATCATGATATTAACAATTGGTATCATTTCTGCAACCAGGTGAGGCTTCCTCATTATCTTTTTTAAATCACACTTCATAGTATTTAACAGTTATACTTATACCTTATTTGTGTGTTTATTTGATTAATATTTGCTTAGACTATAGGTTCCATGACAGCAGTGATCACAGCTCTTCATCATTTTCCTCCCGGGGCCTGTCATGGGGCCTATATAAATTAGTCTTCATAAATGCAGGTTACATGGTTGAATGAATAGCCAAAGATACTAAAATATTTGCAAATTGTTCTTCTAGATGTCAGATGTTGTCAGTCTTTAGTTTCAACATATTATCAGCAGTTTCTTTAGAAGCAGTTTCTTTCATCTTGCAGGATGAGCCCAGTGGCTGACCTACATACTGCCCACTGTCTCTGAGACATAGACTAAATGACCATATATTCATCCATGTTCAATACTTTTTCTTAATGAATGTAATGCAATTAAATATCAGCATGTTTATTTTTCCAGTATTTTGGGCCATGACCCAGTTTACCTTATGATTTATGTAGACACACATGCGCCCACACACAACTGAAGTAAAACTTAAGAAACCAGTATTTTCCGTTGCTGCATGCAGTATATTCTATAAATTTCTATTCTGTTCTTGTTTGTTCTATTTTATGCTAATCTGTCTTATTTATCGATTGACATGGGTTAGAACTAACAATTGATTTCACAGTTAGAAAAAGTTTTTTTTTTAAGAAAATATTTTATTTTTGAAGCTGTGGCTTTTCATATATATAAATGTTAAAATCAAGTAATTGATTAAGATTAGATATACATTTTATTTCTAAGTCAATAAAATTATTTTGATTAAAGAAAGGAAAATGTTTTTGAGTGTCTAGGACACAATCTCATTGAAAGTATATTAACTCTCTATAGGAGAGTTAATATATCAAAATTGTTTTCCAGCTAGCACTTTGAAATATTAGTTTTGAGAACTATTAGCTGTTTTGGAATTCCCTTTTTTTGTACCTAAAACTATGTAGTGCAATATGGACATTAAATTTGGTTTTGAATCCATCCATCAGAAGGACCAGAAATGTTTTGACAGTGTTTCGATGAAGATTTGGGTGGAGAAAGACGAACACGAGAGAAGGAAAATTTAAAGGAAATAGAAACTCTTGTCTGTTTAGTTCATGATGTTGGATTTGTACAGACAGTTTTTGAGAAGTAAAGCTTAAAACACCAGGTTGGTGGGATGCCACAGCCAATCAGAGAAGTGAGGATGGTTAGCGTTAATGCACTTTCCTGTCTACTTTTTAGAATAAGATATACAATTTGTCATTAAGACAGTTTAACTTTAATTAATAAGACAAACATTCTTTTAAAAAGGTTTTAAAAGAAAGATACATTTTCCATTCATCTTTAATTTAGCCTTAATCAGTTCACTGTGACCATTAGCTACTGGGCTCACGAAGTCCCATCTTAGCCATAGATTTGCACTCACGTCACGTACGTAGGCTCTTTCTGAGTTGATTGTACATAGACCTCTCATTTGACTTTTAGTTGCTCAGAGTAAAACTAGAGGAAAATGGCTTTATGATTCTTTCCCCCATTCAGAAGGATATTCTACTCGTCTTTTAGTTTTCTCTTTTCTTCATAGAAAAGTCTCGAGAATTTTTCTGTAGGAACTGGTGCAACTAGGTTAATATACATACTTTTTTTCTAACAGCTTTTTTATAATCAATAATTGAAAATATGGCCTAGGGTGCTTGTAATTATGTCTTCAAATCTGTTCCTAAAGAGTCAAAACCCCCATACAAAACAATTTCAACAAAATTTAAGCAATTGCTTTTTGAGTAGTTTAAGCTAGTTTAATTAGATTAATTTGGTTAAAAAAAAAAAGGAAATAATGCTGAATTAGAGGGACAGGTCTTTTGCTCTTAATTTTCTCTCCCTTTCAGGTCAGCTGTGTGCTTCTAGTGTATGCTTTTAGCTGCAACACATCTTTAGTAATTTATGAGAGATTCCCTAACATTGGCTAAAAATAGAAGTGAAAGTAGATGTACATAAAGTGAAATTCTACAGTTCTAACTTTCTGTGGTAGGAAGTGAGGAATTTGTCCTTGATGCAAATTGAAGGAAAGATGGAACTTGTATTAGTATCTTTCGTTTCTCTCCCTTTCTCCTCTTCCATTTACGGATACATCCTCCATCCTCGGAAACCCAGCTCAGACAAAACCTCCGTTTGAAGCCACCTTCGTATCTCTAGGAAGTGAGTCTCTCCTTACCTAGTGTTCCCAATATACAGTATTTGTTCATTATTCATCTGTTTTACAGTAGTTCATCTAGTCATATGTCTGCCTCTCCCCCTGGACTACATGCTTCTTTAGGACAGGTACCATCACTTATTCATCTTAGGTACCCTTTTGTATGACACTGTCCTTAAGACAGTCTCTGCCCAGTAAGATTTGATGGTTCAACAGCAGATTTCCATGTCACGAGTTCTTAAGCATAGTCATGCCCTACATCATTTAGCTAAATGAAGTAAAGAAGAAGGAAGAGAAGAAGGAACAAATAGGTATCTAACAAACCCAGTGTCAGAGAAACTGACTAAATACTATTTAAGGACAGATCTAAAAGTCCACCCTCCCCCGGAAGGATATATAATGGCAACTTAAAGTATTAAAATATTTCTAATATTTGAGAAACATCAATTTTATAAAACAATCTTTTAATGTATTGCAAATAACTATCATTAATCCACTCTACATGCTCATCCGTTGCTCCACTTAGGTTTTCCATTTTCATGAAAAACCACCTCATGATGCTAGTTTAGCCCCTCTCTTCCTCCTTCCCCAATTAACCAAATGGAGATTTCAGGGTGTAACCCATGCAAAATTTATCTGTGACTAAAAGGACACATCTGTTATTTAAAAACTAAATAAAAAAATAAACTGATCTATTTAATTCTCATGCCAGCTGAATTTCTAGCATCTCTAAGAACAGGTTAGCAAGAATAAAAAATGGGCCTTCTCCATCCAGAAAACCACATTTAATGTAAATCTTTAAACCCTGGGCTTGGGAATAAGCACATCATCTGATTTTTAGTTTTAAGCTTTCTTTGCTACAATGGGAGGGCCTTGTATATCTTGATGTGATCTGACACTCTGAGGTGAACCCACTTTATAAAGGGGTTTTACTGGCCATTCTTATATAAACAGTGAGGTCCTGAATGACAGAGGAGGCAGGAAAGAAAATAGCATAGGAGCAGCTCCCTTTCTACACTGAACTATGAAGGTGGTTCTTTAATTTCAGCCACAGATGTTGCTTACAGAGCCTGTCACTGTGTTGTATGGTTTTATTTCTTATACTTGGTTATTGATTAGGTTGGTAGATTTAAGGAATCCTGCACAAACAGCCTGTCTCAGGAGAAGTCTCACTGGTAAGAAGATGCTGAGTAGCTGATGCTGAACCGTGGCTAGAATTTTGGTTGCGATTCTTGTTCACAATGCCTTGTCAGTGATGTCGTGGGAGCAGCCGTCAAATCAGAGCATCAACCCTTTCTATGCCAGAAGTCACCCATCTGTCACCTGCTCAGAAGAGTACAAAAATTATTGTCGCATCTACAAGCTAAACAAATGAAGCATCATGTACCATATCAACCATTTTCACCTCCTCCAAAATTCTCATTCTTTACATGTTCTCCCCTGCCAGCATTCAGGAGTAATCAGTAACGATCATGGTGATTAAGGGGAAACTATGGAGATGGAAACTGCATCATCTTCTAAACAGTTTCACATTTATAATGTAAGGCTTGAGCATATCCTTAATGGCTACAGGGGTCTGGGAGGGATGATTATATGCAGACCACACCAGCCCACTATCAGTAGATCTTACAGGAAATAGACTAGAATCTGTGGGAATAGCAAGATTCATCACTATGTGTGGGCTGAAAGGGGACAGGTGAAACTAAATAGTTTGCTACCTACACCTAGAGGAGAAAGCTCTAGCCATTATGTTCCTAAAAGCACTCTGAAGCACTTCTGCCTTTCTCAGGTGTGGGGATGAGAACTTATGTTAAAGCAGGGATTTTTAAAGGGACAGTATTAGCAAAGCCCAGAACATGTTTGAAATGCAAATTTCCAAACCGTCTGAAACCAAAACTCTGGAGATGAGGCACAGCAATCTGTGTTTTGCCAAGCCTTCTAATTGATTCTGATACATGTTAAAGTTTGAGAATAACTGTAGTAAAGCGTCTAATGAATAATACACTCTTAATGTCACTTTTGGAAGTCATGGTAATAAACTTTAGGCTAGCTCTTACTTAGAGTTTATGTCCATCATTTAGGGCATATATTTGAAGATATTTATAATGGGAAAATGTCATTATTTAAAACCACAGCACTACCTAAGAATTGTCAATTATTTTTAAGGAAAGACTAATCTCAGGCTCTCTACTGGGTTTGCATTATTCAAAACTGGGCCTGGAATTGAGTTTATGAGTGTGGAGAGAATTGAATTGCTCTAAATAATAAAGGGAGATTATGTCGAATTTTCTTGGACAAGGTGGGAAGTAGAAGGAGAGAGAAGAGCAAGCAAAGAGTGGCGAATCTAGATAGAATAGCCCTATGAGAAGTCTTGGAGGGAAAGTAGAAAGATCTTTTAGGAAAAGGTTAGATTGTTGACCAGGCAGTGCTGTGTTGTAACCCCTTCCCATGACCCACCAGCTTTCTCTAAATGTTCTCCTAAGTGCAAGAGCTGTGAATAATTGCCCAGCAGGAAGAAGGGTGGGCTCTTGGGGGGCTCCATGTTTGGGTCTGTGCTAGGGTTGAGGAAAAGAGTAGCTGCAGGGTATCAAGCAATGAATGAGAATTCTGCAGAAGTGGAAAATCAGAGCCAGAGCACAGAAGCCTGCACAGCTTGCTAAAATATGGAGGAGTACATTGGATCACTTCATAGAATAGTCAGAAATAATCTGATGGATTAATTGGATGAATGTTTGAGCCGAACGTTTTTGTTTTTATTTTTTTGGCTGCGTTGGGTCTTTGTTGCTGTGCGCCTGCTTTCTCTAGTTGCGGCAAGCGGGGGCTACTCTTCGTTGCAGTGCGTGGACTTCTCATTGCAGTGGCTTCTCTTGTTGCAGAGCACGGGCTCTAGGCGCAGGGGCTTCAGTAGTTGTGGCGCACGGGCTCAGTAGTTGTGGCTCGCAGGCTCTAGAGCACAGGCTCGGTAGTTGTGGCGCATGGGCTAGTGGCTCTGTGGCATGTGGGAATCTTCCCGGACCAGGGCTCGAACCCGTGTCCCCTGCATTGGCAGGCGAATTCTTATCCACTGTGCCACCAGGGAAGTCCCGAGCCAAACGTTTTTGAATTTTACGGGGTGTGGTGGTCAAAGATGACATTTGGGCTCCATTTTTATTGTAACAGTTAGATGAATGTTTTTGTAGTGAGTCTGTTATCCCGTGAAAGAGAATGGCAATTCCATGTTAAAAATGTCTTGCGGGCTTCCCTGGTGGCGCAGTGGTTGCGCGTCCGCCTGCCGATGCAGGGGAACCGGGTTCGCGCCCCGGTCTGGGAGGATCCCACGTGCCGCGGAGCGGCTGGGCCTGTGAGCCATGGCCGCTGGGCCTGCGCGTCCGGAGCCTGTGCTCTGCAACGGGAGAGGCCACAGCAGAGGAAGGCCCGCAAACCACAAAAAAAAAAAAAAAAAAAAAAAAAAAAAAAAATGTCTTGCATATTTTGACTTTTAAACTGTTGATGGGGAAAGAGTACAAAATGGCTCGGTGGTGGGTTTTGGAGTGACATCTTGGGCCCTGCAGTGCTGGAGAAAGCAGTCGACCTTTCCCTTTCTGACCCTCTGTGTTACTGTCCTGTCTTTTGCCCCCTCTCCCATCAGCTCCTCAGGCCACACAGAAGACTTTCTCAAGAGTTCTCCAACTGCACACGAACTCTCAGAATCATGCTCCTCCTGTTTTTTTCATTGCTTACAATGAATAGACTGGCCTCTCTTCAACAAAGTGGCCCATCAAAAATGTAGTCTTGTGACTCGAATGAATCAGTACTCCACTTAATCAGTGTGAATTTCCAGCCTGTATTGCACATTTACTTAAAGGGACATAGCCGTTTACATGGGAAAGATAGACTTTTTATAGTAACCTTGGGGTCAAGCTCTCTGTCATGTTCACGTTTATAAAGGAGGAAACCAAGTTGCCCACAGTTCACGCAGTCATCTCACGTGAGGACCTTAGAGATCGTATTGCCTAACCTCTTCATCTAACAGATCGAAAGCCTGAAGGGTTGGGGTAAATGAGTTGCCTCAGCTAAAGAGTGAGCGCCTTTCACAGCACAAAAGGCTCTCAGGGTCCTTTCTGTCAACAATGTAGAGAAAGGCATCAGATGGCCCTGCCACTAGCAGTCAGCTTGGAAGAATCTATAGGACTGTATAACATTAACCCCTGCAAAGCCTGGGAGTTGGAATTATTGATCATCTCAGGGTATCAGGGAAATATTAGTGATGATAGTTTTTTAACAATATCGGTTTTTTCTTCCAGATTACCTGGGTCAAAGTGAATCTTTTAAAAATACTGAACCTATGAGGATATTAGATAGGACCCAACTTCCTGCTTCAAATGGATACAAAGGGAACTTAAAGACTAATATATATATATATATGTATATATATAACATATATACGTATATATATGTTATATATATATACACATATAATATATATATGTATATATATAACATATATATGTTATATATGTATGTATAATTAAATTCTCCTACTGATTTAGTAGAATTCTAGTTACATTGCATTATTAGGGACTACTGAAGATCTTTTTTAATTCAAGAAACAAAACATACGAACCAAAAAACCTTGTAAATGTTCTGTGGTCCAAAGATTAAGAAGATGATTATGTGATATCTATCAAATGAAATTTCGCAAGTGGAATTATCTGTAAATGCATTTACTGTAATGCTGCTTCCCTTTTAAAAATTTAATCAGGGACATGCTTACTGCCTTTCTTTCCTTTTGCATTTATTATGAACCGAAGCAATTTCGCAGAAAAGAGGAGTATAGATAACATTAAATTCTAAATATTTGTAATACTATCTTTTTTATAAAGATGTCTTTCATGCTTATAATAGAGCAAATCAATTTGTGAATGTCAGTTAAGTTGTTAAATACATTGTGGTTCCTCATGTCATTCAAAGATCCTCCCATCAGAAAATTCTTCCTTGGCAGTGTCCCTCCCCTTCTCCCTCAGCCTGGTACTTGTTCCTGGAATTCCCAAGCCTCCCCAACTTGGGGCCTTTGCACCTGCTGGACCTCCTGCTGTGAAGGCCCTAACCACCTGTTCTCTGCCCCATTCCCTCTCTAGGATAACCCCTATTTGATCTTCAGATGAGGCATTACCCAGAGAAATCCAGGATTAGTTCGTTTTAGATGTGCCAACAAGAATGATGGAAAGATTCTTCATAAGAGTAGAAGACAAAATTATCAACAAAAGAATCCTCGAATTTGCATGTTTCCAATCCACATGCTCATAAAGCACCACCAAAAATGAAGTTTGCAGTGTCACTACACAAACTGACTGCCCTTCTTACTACCCTTCTTACTAACTACAGGTATTTGCATGGAATGAAGGATGTCAGGCATGATTAGTAACAATTGCTCTGAAATATATCCCCTTCCCACAGACTATTTAACATATACCTCCTTGTTCAGTTCAATTGTTAAGTCAGAGTTGGGCTCATTTGTATACATGGGTGAGGAAGCGCAGGTCAAAGGAAGTAGGAAGATCTAGAGTGGTAGTGCTATGCCTGGTGGTTATCTACACACTAATGTAAATTTGTGAATGAAGAAAGCTTCACATTACTTAGCATTAGGAAAGACTTTGGACAGCTGAGAAATAACAGAAAACCTGGAAGAAAAAAAAAAAGGCTGGGAAAAGAAAGACAAACTATTTACTTTGGAATTCCTCCCCGAGGCCCTGGTGGCAGCCACTGCTGGCTAGGAGGCCTTGCATAATAAATTCCTCTGCCTCTCCTGGGACTCAGTTTCCTCATGAGAAAGTGATGATCATAATAGCACCTTCCTGTGGTCATTGTGAGGATTAAGTGAGTTAATGCATGCAGTTCATTTAGAACTGTGCTCAACACCCAATAAATGCTCAATGAAAGCTATTTGATAATAATACTACTATTAGCCCTTTTTAGGTTAGTACCTGTCTTATCAGTTCTTCTATGGGTAGTGCTTACTACAGAGCCTAGCACAGGACATGGCATGTAGCTGACGTTCAATAAATGTTTAATGTGTAAGTGACGGGATGATTTCTGTCTTTTTTTTTTTTTTCTGATTCAAAAGTTGTGGGCTTATAAATATATTTTTATACATATACATGTATCTGTTCTTTTTCAAATTCTTTTCCCATTTAGGTTGTTACATAATATTGAGCAGAGTTCCCTGTGCTATACAGTAGGTCCTTGTTGGTTATCCAATTTT
>NC_041219.1:3395392-3414704 GCF_002837175.3 Physeter macrocephalus | reverse complement strand
CCGGGTCGCCCCGCGGCATGTGGGATCTTCCCGGACCGGGGCACGGACCCGTGTCCCCTGCATTGGCAGGCGGACTCTCAACCACTGCGCCACCAGGGAAGCTGTGGTTATCCATTTTAAACAGAGCAGTGTGTACATGTCAATCCCAAACTCCCTAACTGTCCCTCTTTGAATGTAAAAGATGAAGAGATTTGATAACTCTAGTGATCCTTACAGATAGAGATTATAAATAATCCTCCACTGAAGAAGGCCAGATATTTCAGGAAGAACAATAATTCAGGATGATCATGGTTACGTTCCTGATTGCCTTTTAATTGTATGGTGTTTTATTTATCAGTCTATTTATGATTCCGTTTTAAACACGTCAGGGGTATAATGAAATGAAAATTGAAAGGTAGCAGGAAATGGGAATGTAGAAATGAGCAAGGATTTTCAGACATGGTACCTTGATGACGCCCTAGCAGCACCTCGTGGTAAAACCTGATGGGTTGAAGGAATGTTTAGCTTTGAAGTAGAGAGAGCTCTAGAGGACCAGCTTCTTTGTGGAGGGGGGATTAGATTTATGTTGTGTAGCTCAGGACCAAAGTCTAAAAATTACTGGGGAGAAGATTTAGATTCACTGTAGAGAAGACATTTAAGAAATGGCAATAGTGACCTTGTAAAAGGAGTGAGTCGTTGGAACTGTTAATAGAGACCAAATAACCACATGTCAAGAATGTTATTGATAGGATTCCTCTGTGGCCTGGGAGACTGAGACTGAATAACCTCCATGGGGTTCCAACACTAAGATTTTAAAGGTGACCAAATGAATCAGTTGATTTGGGTTCTGGTACACTTAGGCAGTGTGACCTTGGGCAAGTCACTTACCCTCTCTGAGCTTTCTCACCCACTTAGTTGGTATAAAAATATCTACCTGTTCTGAATTAATTTTTTTTAAATTACATGAATTGATGTATGGTCTCGTAACATGTTGTTAAGGCATACTTGTTTTTTCTGCTTTTTTGTCTATTCCTGCACATTCATTAAGTGTTCTAGTCACTGGAGACTATGCTCAGCATTGTGATTTATTTTAATCAAATGCATTATTATTTTCCCTAGGAACTTTTCTGTGGAAACTGTACTTATTCAAATAAGAAAGGAGACTTTGATATCAAAAAATGGAAATCTTTACTCAATAAAAAATGAATTTATATCTTATTCCTTTTTACAGAGGACTTAAAATAGGTTATTTTTCTGATAAAAACACACCCTCTTATTATTTTAAGACATCGTTCTTCTGTTGAATTTTAGATTGTTGGAATTCAGTGGGTGAAGTTTATGAGCCTTTATTCATGCTGATAAGGAAATTCTCATCACAACTTTCTATAATTTGCTTTTCAACTTTGTAGAAACTGAATCAATAGTCTGTGATGGCCCTGCTGATTTTCCCGCTCTTCAAGGACTATTCAGTTAGCTTGGTTTAATTTTGCTAGAAAATGCTCAAGCAGTTAATTTTTATAGAAATTAATGACATTTTTATTCTGGAACCATGTGCTTTCATTTTAATACACAGGGAACGGTTGACTGCTTTCCCTGATGCACTGATACCTTTAGGAGAAGAATAGCTACTATGCTGATTGATATACTTTTGTCATTCTTTTGGGGGTAGGTGGCCACGACCAGATCGGAAGGGGTGGTGGGGTTTGTAGAGAAGGAAAAGGACTGGAGAACTAACACTGAGCACCTACTGTTTGCCAGATTGTTCATTTAATTTTCACACTGCTCGAGGTGTGTAGCATATGAGCTCCATTATCTTGGTGATGAAATTGAAGTTCTGAGAAGTTGTTCACATTCCCAACATTCTAAATTTAATAAGCTATAGAGGTGGAGTTTGGATCCAGTTTCTTCTGACTCTAATGTCCATTGCCTCTGTTTCTGCCCTGGGCCTGTTTTAACCAGAATGAGCCCCAGAGATGGTCAGTTCTTGCCCCCCAACACACACACACACATACACACCAGTTGTCATCAGAAGTTATCTTCACCTTGACTGTGTTACCTTTGAAGAATGAAGAGAAGAACCAAAAAGGTCTACACAGGCTGATTTGTTTCTACTAAGGAGATTTTGGTGTTTCCCGTTATACCTTTTAGAAACTAACTATACCAAACAAACTGTGTTTTATTTTTTGAAAGAAGTCAGGAAAATGAAAGAAATATTCTCTTTTGTAACCATCTGGCATCTTAAGATAGTGAAAGCATGTAGCAGTTATGTACATACTTTGTTTTATAGAAAGACTTCTAAAAATAATATTGTAGGATATAAGCTGGTATTTTTAAAATTTTTGAATGAAGGATAATTATGGTTTAAATGAGAGACAGTGGAGTACATTTGTAAACTGTCAGTTATTTTCCTTTATATCTGTAAAAGTAGAATGGGAAAGACATTTTTTTCCCAATCAGAAAATTTAATCTTTTTAAGTAAAACAAGGCATGACCTTTTTGTAGCTCGAATTGAAATTGTGCTGAATGGACTATTTCTACAGCCCATGCCTCAGTGGAAACAGCACACAGGCCTTACACTGTGTGTATATCACTGTCAGCTCTGACCTCAGGGCCTAGTTTACACACAGTTACTGTATTTGTCAGGATTTATATTGGCATTTATCTATTTTTAAGTACTTGTCTCTCCTACTAGCCTGAGAACAATTTGTGGATAGAAACTTACTCATTTTTAGATCCCTAGAGCCTAAGATATGTAAAATCCTTAATAAATGTTTGCTGATTGACGATATTGTAGTTGGATCACTTATTTATCCACCTTGCCTCCCAAAAAGAAGTTGGTCTTGACTAAAGGAAATGCTCTCAGCTTTGGAATCAGCCCGGAGTAGGTGAACTTCAAAGTCCCTACCTCTCTTGTGATTTAATCTACCAACCTGCCTCTGACACATGAACTATACCTATTTTTCTTTTTTCTTTTTTTAAAATTGAGATATAATTGACATAAAACACTGTGTAAGGGTAAGATGTACAGCGTGTTGATTTGATACATTTATGAATTGCAGTATGATTACCACCTTGGCATCAGCTAACACCTTTATCACATCCTTTTTTTTTTTCAAATAACCTTTTTACTTCCTCCCTGATGTTGAAAATCAGCTTTCCCTTGAAGACAATGCTTCTTTAGCAGACTTCTCTAATGAAGGCCATGCCTTCTCTCATTTCTCCAGATTCATGGGGGCTGATAATCAAACCTGCAGAATTCTTCATATACCCCTCGGACGCTCCTAGACTGGTGCTCCCAATAGAAGGACAATACTAGCCCTCAGATGTCATTTAAAATGTTCCTTTAGCCACATTAAAAGAGTGAAAAGTAGGTGAAATTAATTTTATTTAGTCTAATATATCCAAAAATTATTTTAACGTGTACTTAATATAAAAAGTTTCTAATGATGTGTGTTTCGTTTTACAGTTCATAGTAAATCTTTGAAATCTGGTGTTCATTTCACATTTTCACAGCACATCTCAGTCCAGAGTAGCCACAGTTCTAGTGCTTAATAGCCTCTTGTGTCTGACAGCTACTGTACCCGACGTCTGGTTTCAACTATTGTTCCGCCTGCAATTTCTCAACATTTCAGAGCCTTTCTCTTATACCACCTGATTTTCATTATCTTTGCTGTGACCAATAAGCACTTTTTGGAATTATAGTGACATCAACTGCCATGCAGTTTCCCCATATGCCTTTCCCTGTCATCATCTTTGAAGATTCTACGGTCTTACCATCTCTCAGTGTCTTAGCTCATCTCCATCTCACTCATCACCATCATCACCCCCAGATCTCTTAATCTCCACAGTTCCTTTCTCTGAGTATGGCTCCTGGCATTCTGTTGTTCCCTGTCATCACACTTTGCCTCCTTTTTGAACTGTGGGGAAATCATTTTTTACAGTTACTTCAGGTATGAGCCTGTGAATTACCAGCAAATACAAAGGCCTCAAACCTATTTGTGCGCTGTTGCTAATAAGAGGAGCCTACAGAAGAAAATCATCCAGAGGAAAGAGCAGTCATTGGCTTCTCCTCCAAACTGAGCCTAATGGGAACTGTGTAAAGATGGGAAATGGCAGAAGCCACTACTGAGTCCAGCCCTTTCATTTTACTGAGGAGAAAACTGATACTCAGAATAGTTCTGTGGCTTGTCCAAGATCACAGAGCTATTAAATGACAAGTTTGACCCCAGACCCAGGTACCCTGACTCCGGGCCTGACTATTTTTATTCATGCTGAATAAATACGGTAATTGTGTAGTTACCACGGTAGAACAGTATAATACCACGACTAACGCCTGGAGATTCCACAGGTTAAGAGCAGAGTTCCCAGCAAGACTGCCTTCACTTCAGATGCCAGCTGCAAGTTTGGGGGGTTTCCAGGCCACTTGCACTTCTGACCAACTGACTACAAATTCAGGGGTTGCTACAACTCCCTCAGGTTTGATAATTCACTAGAATGACCCATAGAACTGAGGAAAGCACTAATGTTTACAGTTATAGTTTTATTATAAAGGCTACAAATCAGAACCAGCCAAATGAAGAGACATATAGGGCAAGGTCTAGAAGTGTTTCGAGCACAGAGCTTTCAAGTATTCTCTCCTTAGTCAGGAGACATTGCCCTCCAGACACATTAGTTTGTTCATCTACCAGGACTCTCACCAGAGCCTTGGTGTCCAGAGTTTTTATTGGGGTTTCATTGCATAGACATGGTTTATTGAATCATTGGCCATATGACTGAACTCAATCCTTAGCCCCCCTTCCCTCCCCAGGGGTCAGGCTGATATCACAAGGCTCGAAGTCCCACCCGTCTAAATCTCGTGGTTGGTGTTTCTAGCACTGCTGGTCCCCAGCCTGAAACTATCTAGGGGCCCACCTTGAGTTGCTTGGTTAGCATAAATTCAAGTGTGGTCTGAGGATCTACCCTGAATAACAAAGATACTCCTGTCACTTGGGCAGTTCTAAGTTTGGAAGCTCCCTTCCAAGAACCCAGCACAAAAGCATTGTTTTATTATATAACATTCTTTATTATACAGCAGACAGAAATTCAAAACCTATTTGGCTTAGGAATTTTACTAAAGACATAGCTGGCCCAGAGATAAGAAAGTAGCAACTAAAAGAGGCAAACAAACCCAATGAAACAAACAAAAAAATCCTGACTAGGAAGGGAATCTCCATAGCCAAAGCTCAGGTTCATCTTTTTGTTAGAGGGGCAGCTGCTAAGGGTAGAAAAGAACCATGAATGAAAACATGGTTTACTCCTATTTTTCATCCAGGCCCCTTCTGGAGGACATGGCATTGCGCATAGATTTAAATTGCTCGGGATAAAGTTGATGTCACCTGCTCTTTGGCTTGAGGGCCTTGGCAATTCCCCTTTCATTACCTCATAGGTGAAGGAAGATCTTTGTTAATGAAGTTCTTTCTGGTGTCTCCTGGGCAGAGGGTAAATCTCATAACAGATATTTGTTCAGTTGCTTATTACTGTGTTTCCTCCATCAACTTCCACAATCCCTGTAGGATTTTTCAAGTTTAAACAAGCATTTACATGTGTTTAATATCTAGTTAAAACAAAAAGCTAAATAAGTAGACAGCTTGTGTTGAAAAGAAGAAAAACATTGGACTGAGTTAAGAAACATTCTTTGGTTTAGGGAACTTGATAATTTCACAGGTTTTTGTCACTTTCTGTTTTTACTGTTAAAAATTTATTGAAGCATGTTTTTAAAATTCATTAAAGTGTTTATTGGGCAAACATGTTTTTTTTAGTATCTGGCATATGGAGGGCTGTGTGCAAGACACTGGTCCACAAACATGACCAAGACTTCATCTCCCCTTTTAGGTGTGCTGCCCGATGATTATATACAGTGTAGCAAGTTCAGTTAATATGGTTCTTTCTTGTGTACTGTGCAAGCACAGAGGAGAACTTAAAGAACCCCTAGGGAGCAGAGATATAAGGGTCAGGGAAAGTTTCTTGGAGGAGGTAGTGTCTGAGCTAAGTATTCAAGGATGAAAAGGTGTTTTGCCTGGGAAGGAGTGTAGCCAAAGCCTATTCCAGGCAGACGTAAAGCACGAGCAAAGGCTTGGGGGTAAGATGGAGCACGTGTGTTTGAGAAACAAAAGCCATTCTGTGGACTATAAAGTGAGTTGTAAGAAGTGACCTGAAAAGATAAGAAGTGATCACAAAGGAGATTTTGGAGATCTTTTAAAAGACGAGATCAAGGACAAGAAAGTACCATTCAAAATAAGGTGCTCTCATCTGAGAATACAATCTGCAAGAGAACATTTTTAGTACACTTTGGGAGAATGAGTAATGCTGCTGGGGGAGGTTAGTGGGGTTAAGACAGGGAAAAAAATACCTCTATTAACGGTAACTTATGCAAGGGAGAACAACCTGCTGTAGGAAAAAAAGCCCACTGAATATCATGTGAATCTGATAAAATTTAGATCTGGGCTGTGGTTTAATGCTATGCAGAATAAAAGTTGCTTAGTGACTTGTTTAGATCCCTGACACTACCGTATTCAAATATTTCCAAATATAAGCAGGGAAGCAGATTTCACTTTGATGGAAAACATTGCTGCACTATGTTTGTAGGTGGTACATTTATATATCCATTCACTAAAATGTAAGCTCCATGTAAGTTCTATGAGGGCAGAGATGTCATTTTCTTCATTACATGTCCTTATGATGTCCTCAGAGCCTATAACAGCAGCCAGCACATAGTAGACCAATTAATTTTTCAATTAATTTTTGTTGAAAGAACTGAATATGCAGAAACTAAGATGTATACCCTGGTTAAAATGTGTAGAGGAAGAAGTTAAATAATAGCTATTATGCATTTAGTAGGATAAATGAATTTCAAAATCAACAAAATGCCAAGCTGATTTTATCCTCAGACTAGAGTTATGTGTGGGGAAAATGTCAGCAGTCATTCCATATAAGACAGAATTTATTTTTAGTTTAATTACGCACAGGTGATCTCATCTTATATTGTAGATTTCTCTGGAGAATTAACATGATGATCCCAAACTCCTGCGCAGCTCCTCTGGGAAGAGGTACACTCTTAGTCATGCCTTTGTATTGGTATAAGACTTGGGAAAGTGGTGCCAGCCTCCATTTATGTGGACTGTACTTAAGAAAAAGGTTAGGTCAGATCATCAAAAGGTAATTTGCTTTGGAAACTTATGCTCAGCTAACAAGCCCAGTATCTGGGAGAAAAATTAGGCCAAAGGCTAAAAGATGTCACACATAGGAAAGATTCTTAATAAAAATAGCAGTTGCCACCTATAAGAATAATATCATCCCTTGGTAAGTTTACTGTCATTAAAGTGCATTGATAATCTGTGAGTCCTTTTTCCCCCTCTGATTTTAGTCCCTTGAGCCTAATGGCTTGGATATTGTTTCTTAGTATATACAATCTTTATCCTTCTCCTCTCTTGACTGAGAGACTCAGTTCAGTGTTGGTGTCCTAATAAGTGACCTGTTTGCTTCAGTCTTAGAGCTGGCACATAGGAGTCCTCAAAAAATACTTGTTTGAGTGAATCCCATTTTGTTTTATTTTATTTTACTGTTTTTTAAAATTGAAGTATATTTGATTTACAACGTTGTGTTAGTTTCAGAGGTACAGCAAAGTGATTCAGTTATACATATATGTATATACTTTTTAGATTCTTTTCCCTTATAGGTTATTACAAAATATTGAATATAGTTCCTTCCCTGTGCTGTACAGTAGGTCCTTGTTGGTTATCTGTTTTATACATAGTAGTGTGTATATGTTAATCCCAAACTCCTAATTTATCCCTCCCCACTTTCCCCTTTGGTAACCATAAGTTTGTTTTCTATGTCTGTGGGTCTATTTCTGTTTCGTATATAATTTCATTTGCATCCTTTTTTTTAAGATTCCACATATAAGCATTATCATATGATATTTGTCTTTCTCTGTCTGGCTTACTTGAATGAATCCCTTTTTAGAAGTTAAAATATTTGAGCAGTTGGTAGATGATCCTCAGGATTCCTTCCCAGGACAGGAATTTGTTCTTAGAGTATCAGAGTTTCCAATTTGTCACCTTTCTCAAATGACTAATGAATTAACAACAATTAAGTACTAACAGATGGTTAGACTAATGGGTGGATGTCTGCTAGTTTGTGCTTTTGTTGCTTCAGACGGATGGAATCTTCATGATGCTGTCTTTGGGGTGGTAGATCAGAGCCGAGATGCACGGTGCTTCTGGTTCTTGGGTTCCACTGCCTTTACCAAATTTGGTGGTAGCCAGGATCCTTTATGTTATCACTTAGTCTTGCTGGATTGTGGTTGAAAAGAATAGATCTTTGATGCTCTCAGCCTGTAAGATATGAAAAGTAATATTTAATGACTTTTCCCTACCTATAAGAATGCATGTATTTTAAATACCATTCAAAAGAATTTCACTTTTCTTCTGTTATAATCTTTGTATTCAATGAGTATGGTAATGTCTAGCCATCAAATCATACAAGTTGGGCTTCCCTGGTGGCGCAGTGGTTGAGAATCCGCCTGCTGATGCAGGGGACACGGGTTCGTGCCCCGGTCCGGGAAGATCCCACATGCCGTGGAGCGGCTGGGCCTGTGAGCCATGGCCGCTGAACCTGTGCGCCCGGAGCCTGTGCTGTGCAATGGGAGAGGCCACAACAGTGAGAGGCCCGCGCACCACACACACACACAAATAATAATAATCATCATACAAGTTCATTGTTCTATTTAGTTGTAAGAAGCCTTCAGAATTCGGCATATAACGTGTTGTTGATATTGGGGGCCATGAAGCGATATAACAAAATACTAAAAAGAGAGGTCTAAAAATTCCATGGTATTTAGCAGAGTTAAGGAAGAAATTATTGGATGCAGTTTCAAAAAATTATGGAACCTTTCCTTACTGGTATTTTATCACTATTCTCAGATTTCTAATTTCTGGGGTTGAATTCTCTCCCGTCATCCCACTTGTGCCCCTTTATTTTAAAAAAGAATGTACATATGGTTACTCTTACTGTTTTCTAAACCTGACATAGTCTTCCCAAATGCAAAAAAATGGCAATCATGCCAATTACTTTTACTCAGAGATTTAAATAGTGCTTGCAGATTTTAGCATCTCTCTTACAATATTGAAATAGACAACTACTCCCTATTTCTTCCCTGAATTCCACTGTCAGTCTTTCTCAACAAGCATGCCCTGGTTTCCCTTTCTTCATTCTTGTATTCATTGCTTAATCACCTGCCAGAGTGATCTCCTTCGTTATCCTTCTGAAAAGTCCAAGGATGTCAGGGGCCTCCTAATCATGCAGTATTCATTCTTTTCCCTTGATGCAATCACTGACACTGATGGTCACCTCTTTGCAGTATTTCAGCCTTCCCTCTGCCTCAGGTGATCTCTGTGACATGACATGGCTATCATTTAGCTCCTGACTGCTGCTTCTCTTTCTTCCTCCAGTCCTTAATTTTAGCAAATTGTAAGGTTCATTTCTTGGCCTCTTGCTTTTTTCCTTTACTCCATTTCCTGTGAAGAGGCGTAAATTCTGTTCCCTCGGCTTTCAGTGTCCATTTGAATGCAATCCATTTAGAAAACAACAGTGCAGAACACAGCGTAGAGGGGCCTGAGGGAAGAGTGCATTGTGTCTTAGGAAATATTTCACCCCGTGCACATTGGTGGTTGTGGTTTTTCCAGAACTTCTGAAATCCATCATTTGATAGAGTCAGGAGAAGATCCCACCTAGGTCCATTAGAAGATCCCACCTAGGTCCATTAGAGCTGCTCTAAGTTAGGCTAGATTCTGGGAGCCAGGGGAGATCTGGCACACCATTCTTCCCTTTGCTTTACATCCAGGATTAGACCTGCTCCCTAGCAGACAGTGAGTAGGGCTAAGAGCTCTGTGAATCACCTGTTTGGTCAATATATGAGCCTGGATAGAACTCCCCTCCTTCTAAGGATGAAAACAGAGGAACCCCCAAGTTTGGGGCCCACAGAATAACAGTGCAGGTTAAGGGGAAGAAGGAGAAGCTGAAGGATCAGAAGAAGAGAGGATTTCTGAGTATAATTTATTATAGGAAATAGCATGCTATTTTAAATAGGCATCCTACATCAACTACAAAGAAACAGAAGCTCACTAATAGCACAGAAAGCCCAAAGGAAATGATGCTTTGAGGTAAAAAAGAGAACCTGGATGAGAGGAGGAAAAGAAGGCAAGGGGGAAATAACCAAATGAAATGACAGAATTAAAATTTGCATTGGAGTGTTGAAGGAACAGAATTGACATAATGGAAAATATAGTCAGTCTCATGTAGGACAACCTTAAAATGGTCTTCTAGAACACAGAGAAAAAGTGCACTGAGATGAGAAGGCCAAACAGGTGACGGGAGGGAAGGGCTAGGATCAAAGGTACTCCCTATGTTAGGGTCTGGGCGTATAAACGTGTGGGCATATAAATGTGAACAAGGCAAATTTCCAGTTCTCCATGACCTCACAAGCTAGTTGGGTAAACAGATCTAGGGGAGGCTTCCTGAAAGAAGTAAGATTTGAGTTGTTCTTAGAATGGGTAATACTTGAGCAGGAAAGATAAAGGAGGAATGGTGTTCCAGGAGAGTGGCAGCTTGGAAAAAGAGAGATAGGACAGCATAGGGTACTCATTTCTTCTATGTGCAAACCCCCAATTCTGGTGTGAGCAGTGCAGAAAAGGTCTGTTCTTTGTGGAGCTTATGTTCAAGAGGAAGGGAACCAGAAAGGGAACAAATACCTACATAATTTCATATTGTGATATATTCTGTGAAAGAACCAAATCAGAATGACATGGTAGAGCATAACTGGGTGAGACAGGAATGCTGGGATGCAACCAGACATGAAGGGAGTCAGACGAGCCTTCTAGAGAAAAGGCATAGCAAGTGCAGAGGCACTGAGGCTGGGCATGTTCAGGATATGACCCACAGCCTCATGAATTTGGTTAGAGCTGTTGCTGAACCTCTAATTTGCACTGCTCTTATTTTCTTAACAAAGATCAAAAGAAGCATTTGGAGAGAGTACTGGTCTTGGAAGTTACAATGAGCTTGATTCTCTTTTCAGCTTTGCTAGTAATATCTTAAGAACTGTGGGCAAGTTATTTAACCTCTCTTGGCCTCAGTTCTCTGATCTGTGACATGAGGGTAATGGTTGGATAAACATACCATCTGCCCCTGGGGATACACAGTGGTATGTCAGTGAGGACAACCCACAGACAGAATATAGATACTACTCATCTTCCTGGGTTATTAATTTCACTAGGGATTTGGGAAAAATTATATGTGAATAATATTCTGCATTAGAACACAAAACTCCCTTGCATTTTAAAGATTAGAAAGTCAAATATGAAAGATATTTCATGCTTTTGACAAGCTACTTCAGGCATGATTTCTATCCTCATAAAAACATTTCCCTCATGGATTTCAGTGGAAAAGTTTGAAAAGCATTAATCTAGACACTCCGTAAGGTTTTTTCCCTGCTGTGATTCTATGACCATGATTCTTGTAAAAGTTCTTCATCTTTGAGTTATTTATTGTTAACTTTTTGCCTCTATTAATGAATGAATTATCCAATGAATACTGTTTTATGTTGCTTTTAACTTAAGGGAATTCCTTTTCAATTCACAAAAGAACTTTAAAACCTAGCATCAAGGGTATTAAACATCAAGTTTTGAGAGAGGGAAAAGAACCTTATAAATTATTTGTGGTAAATGTTGTTTGGACTTTACAACAATAATCACGGATGCCTCACTCTCCAGTTGGGTCTTGGAGGAGATATGCTGCCCTTCTGGTCAGAGTTTACATTTAAATGCATCCATGGATCCTAAAAGCACATTTCTTCTCTCCTAATCTGGAGTTCAGCCAATAGCTTCCAGAGGATTATATGAGGATACTTTTAACTATGGGTAACAGAAAACCCCACTTAAAATGGCATAAACAATAAACAGTTATATTATCACACATAACTGGAAGCCAGAAGTTGGGCAGTTCCAGCTCCATTTTTCTAGTATCTCAGATCTACTCTCGTCTCCATGTCACCTTTTTTCTCAAGCTGGCTTCCACCGTGGTCACAAGATAGTTGCCACCACTAGCAGCAGTTGTCCCTAATTACAGTGCAAGAAAGGCCTTCTTCTCCAGCCATAGACTAAAAATCCTTTCCTCTGGTCTGATTGGTTGACTTAAGTTATGTGCTTACTTCTGAACTATCAACATCAGGGTGAATGAGATGGTCATGATAAGAGTGCGCTGTCTAGACTCAGCCTTGGATCTGGGGATAAGACCTACTTCCCCTGAGAACTATGGGCTCAGCTGAGAGGGAGAGACCTGAACTAAATCATGGCTCCATTAGGAAAGAGGTAGGAGAGGATGGGTACTAGGTGGCAATCACTCCTATAAGGTAGGAGTCTATAGAAACGACTAAAGATGTTTTAATAATGAGTTCTAATTTGTTGTTGGCAGCCACGCTCTATGGAGTAGCAGTGTCCTCCTTGTGAACAGAAACAGAGAGGGACTGACATTTTCATTTAGAAAGCATTTACTGAGTTCCTACTCAGTGTTTTAAGAACTGAAACCCACAGGGTAGTCACGTAAACAAATAATCAGAATAGTGATGGGAATGACCAAGAGCACAGAGCCACGTCTTATTGATCTAGTCACCTTTTATCAATATCTGCTCAATGATAAGGTCTATGGGAGAGGGGACTTTTCCACTGCTTTGTTCACTGTGTATGTCTAACACCTGACACACTGCCTGACACATACTGAGCACGCCACATGTATTTATTGAAATAACATTTATTGGAGCCAGAATCATTAATGATTTCTGAATGGATAATGGAATAATAGAGGCATGTACAACAGGAGCTCAGTTACAGGCTTGAGTAGTTGGAGGGTTCTGTGAGGTAAGAAGTCTGAGGAGATAAATCAATTCCTTCTCACTTGGAGGATGTTAGCATGTAATGAAGGACTTCTGATGTTGGGAAAGCTCTGAGACTTTGACATAATGTAACAAGTTAGGAGATATCTATGCCCTAGAAGACTTTTTAAAAATTTATTGAATGTGTACTATGTGTTAGGTGCTGTGCTAAATATAAAGTTATTATAAATATAAAATTTAGCACAGCACCTAACACATAGTACATATTCAATAATGAATGAGTGAATGAATGAATGAGTGAATAGATGGTGAGCTTTCTAAACAGATTTACAAGAATATCGTGATTAGATTAAATAGTTCATATCTAACTGCGCCTTCGTGAATTTATTTTTTTCTTTGCTTTTAGTGGTGTGATTTGTGATAATATTAGTGCTTTGTGATTTTAATGGCGAAGTGCTTTGTGATTTTAATGGCAAACTATATTTCTAATGGAAAAATGTAACCTAGTGAAATATGCTTTGACTCAGTATTCCAATGTCAAACGAAAGTCTGTTATTTGGAGCACACGGGTATAGACTTCGCATCTAAAAGAATCGCCTTCTTAATGTCTGAAAGCAGATAATCTCAGGGTCTACTAACCAAATATGCAAATTGATGTCTAAAATCATATAGAATAGCTTGACAGTGTATTTGGGAAGGACTTGAAAGACCATTTAATTAAATCCTCCCATCTTGTAGATGGAAAACAGGGGATCAGACATGCAGGGTGATGGCATGCTACTTCAGTGCTGGGAAATGGGAGAGAGAGAACTCAAACTCAGGTTTTTCAACTGAACTGCAGAACTTCAACCATGTGAGGAAATAAAGGAGAAATGAGAGCAGCAGCCTTATTGTAAAACTCTGATTTTAGGCAGTAGCTTAGCTTCGAGCCACGGGAGTCTTGCAAGTGCTGAATAGACCTTTATTTCACTAATGGACCATTTGGAACAAGGAAAAAAAAACATGAAAGTAACAGCCTCCTTAGGTGGTGGAGAACATTATTATGTGTAAAAGACTGAAGTTATTGTCAGAGGAACTGGTAACATTGATTGTATAACACTGAGAATTTTAAACAAAAACTCCCTGGCGACTCCTTCTGAAGTACATGGTGGGGTAATGACTCTGCTGACATTGAGGAAGGAAGCATTCCTTTGAGATGCTGCTTTAGTTTACTGTGTTAAGAAGCGTCTGCTTACCTCTTAGAATATCTATTATCCTTGTTCCTATATTAAAATGTCTAATGCCTTTAGTCAGTTTATTCATTTATAATTCCTACCTTCATGCTGTTTATCCTTATTGTTCAGAAATTTTCTCAGACAAGTTTAACTATAATCCATATGGTTTTAGGACATCTTCCAGGTATCCCTGTCATTCTTTACCCCCTCTAAATGACCCAGACAAATGAAAACTCAATGTATGTTCATTCACTCTTCTGTATGATGTAAGAGGGATATTGCATTCTACTTTCC
This sequence comes from Physeter macrocephalus, assembly GCF_002837175.3. Taxonomy (NCBI): domain Eukaryota; kingdom Metazoa; phylum Chordata; class Mammalia; order Artiodactyla; family Physeteridae; genus Physeter; species Physeter macrocephalus. The sequence goes on along the minus strand of NC_041219.1, from coordinate 3,400,295 downwards.
ATAGGTCATACGAACGTGAGAATGTGTTTCTGCTTCCTTTTTCAAAATAATTATTTTCTGGAATGTCATTCCTGGCCAAACTCATGGCAAGTTTCGGTACTTTGCATGTGGCTTGGTGATCTGCCCTAAACCCATTTCATTGGTCCTCTCACATTCTGTGTCACTTGTAGGCATCAGTGTGTATGTATAGATCTTTATTAGCTATTTAAAAAAAACTCTGACTTTGTATATGGGATGGTGATTTAAAAATTCTTTTGGCATGGTTTCTTGAATTCGTAGAGTCCTGTGGATTTATTTACTTATCTTCCCAAGTGCCCCAAATCTGTTAGAAAAGCGAGAGTCTCATCATTTCTTTTAAAATAACATCACTCATAATCTGACTTATTTATATTTTGAAGGAGAAAATTCTTATCTTGCCGTATTAACGTTTATCCGGCTTCTCTTCTGAGCATCACTTGCTTTGTGATACCTCTCAGTGTTCTTTCAGTTAGTCAGTCTAATACAAGACCACTGTTCAAATCAGCCAAGCACATCTCCATACCAAGTTTGTTGCCTAGAAAAGACAAAAGGAAGTCAGAGAATGTGATCATCCTGTGGGCTGATGGTGCAACTCTGGTTGAGTTAGATAAACATATCTATATCACTCTACCTACAGTATGGGCTTAGTTTATTTTCCAGGGATTTTCCCTAGATTTTAAATGGAATTTGTTTTAATGTATAGTTCATTCAGCAGATGTTTATTATGTGCCTCCAGTACGTAAGGCTCTTTGCACTGTGGTGATTGTGACAGATATGGTGTAGAATTACAATACGAACTAACATTGTTTCAGTGCTTCCTAGGTTCCATGCATTGGTGTGCTAAAAATTCATCTCCTTTAATCCTTTCAAAAGCTCATTAAGTGCAGATAACAGTTATTTCCATTTTATAGATGAGTTGGAACTTAGGGTAAGGGATCTTCTGAAGATTTCTCAGCAAGTGGATGGGATTCCAACCTGGTCTTTCTGCACCCAGAGTCTGGGCTCTTAACCCATACTGACTCAAAAGTACAAGGGGGTTTCTGGATTTGGTGGAGGGAGCTCTGCTGGCCCTTATCTGATAGTTTCTGCCTTTTTTTTCTGAAGTGGAAGATGAGGTCGTCTGTTGAGAGCTGAGGGGGGTTAAAAAGAGGATAGAAATTTTGTGGAAAGTTGAAGAGATTTGGAAGAACTCTTTTTCAGTAGGAAGGTGAGATGATGGTGGAGACTGAGTAGAGTGTCAGGCATTTCCAAGGAGTCAGTCGATGCTGTAGACCATGAACCAGTGGTGGTCTCAATTGGCCAAATAATGTACAGTGCTGCAATACAAATTTCTTTAAAAGAAAGTCAAACAGCCTCTAATAACTGTTTGTAGTAATTGAGATAGTTTCAGCTGCCAGTAGTAGAGACCCGAGATACTAGTAACTTTAGAGGTTCATTTTTCTCATATGCAAAAGAAATCTTAAGGTAGGTAGTCAAGGGCTTCAATGATACGTATACAGTCATCAGTGGCTCAACTGTTTTTATCTTTCTGCTGCACTCTTCTCAGGCCAGGCTTTCCATCTTCATGGTCACCTCTATTCACAAGATAACTGCTGGAGCTCTGGCCATCATGCCCGCATTCCAGAGAACAGGAGGGAGAAAGAAGGAAAGGCGAAGGCTGTCAACTGAGTCAGTTCTCTTTCAATAGCATTTTCCAGAAGCCTGTCAATGACTTCTGTTTAAATCTTTAAATACTCTTTCATACAAGGGAGTTTGGGAATTATAGAGTTTTTTTTTTTTTTTTTTAAATTCAGGCACATTGCTGCCTACAACAATATAGGGACCTGCTTTTAAAGAAAAACAAAGAAAGGGGGATGTTGAGAACAACTGCAGTCTCTGCAACACTTTTCTGTTTCCAAACCTTCTGTTGTACACCCAACATTTGGAAACTTCAGATGAAAATTAGACATCAGAAAGGTGCATTGTGAAATTCTCTCACAAGGTTAGAATGTAAATAGCTGCTGTTGTTTTTCACTTTAAGATGACACGAGACCACGGAGTCATGATTTTGTAGAGGAAAAAAAAGGGCCCCAAAATGATGCTTCCTCATTTTTTTTTCTTCCCCAGGACAAGCCTTTCACTCTGTAAATTGTTCCGGGGTTACTGATGTATTTTCTAGAGGAAGGGAATCTGGGTATATTAAAAAAGTGTTTACTGCTGATTGTTCTGTGTATTTATTAATTGGTTTTCTTCATTCTTTCCCAAAGAGAATTTCACAGTCCTTGGTTCTTCTTATAAACAGTTGGTTTCCAAATGAAATGGAAACCAGCTACCTCCTTTCTAAAAAGATAGGGTGAAATAAACACTTTTGAAATAAAAACAGTTTGTTTCATATTAATAATTTTCTGTACTTCTGCTCTTGGAAGCAGTGGTCCTTTTTTCTAATTCTCTTTTCTTTCACATGGCAGGCAAGTGGGAAAATTTGGCGTATGGTCAGTGGTGGGAGTCGCCCATGGGGTCCACAGCATGTGGGCACAGAGGCAGGATTCAGCAGCCCTGGGAGACAGCAGTGCACAGGGCCGCGGGGTGGGCAGGTGGGTTCAGGTGGGAATTAGAAATGAACACGGGAAGGAATTGCTCAGGAGCCTGGCTAGAAGGCAGCCCAGATTCCTTCAGATGATCTTCATGGGAATTTTTTGTTCTTATGTATCAATATGTCAATACTCATGGGCCTAGAGCCAGGAGCCAGGAGTAGCCCCCTTCCTCAGTATTGTGTGTGGAATCTCACATGGGGCTTTAGGCAGCTGACGCATCTTGGGTTGATGGAGAACAGTTTTCCTGGATATTTTGTCTGTCTTTCAGGATGGCATATCAGGTGGGAGGCTACTGTAGCATTTTCTTTGCTGTTATAAACAGTTCTCTGAGCCGAAAGGCTTCCAAACTCATCTATTATTTCCCTCAGGGTGAGAAGTGATGTCTCCTGTTTGGAAACGAAGGCTCACATGTCACCTGCCTTTAAAAGTAACATCAGGGCATCTCGTTTCCCCATAGTGTGACCTTAATGTCCTGTCCTCTGGATGCCGGTGTTCAGAGGCTGGTTTATGCCATCCTGAATGAAAGGGGGTGACAGGAAGCATCCTTGCCTCAAGTTACAGTCTGCCACAAAGTATTCAGAGGAGTCCTCTTATGCCTTACTCCAGTGAATAGAGCCCACTGTTGCATTCCCATTATCTGGTGATGGGATAGGGGTGTTGGGGAGGTAGAGACTGTTACACTCAGAATAAGTGGGATTCTCAGCAGGGCAGTAGAGTCCTCATGGATGCTGATAAGGTGTGAAAAGCAATTGATAGCATCAGAATGCCCAGGAAGTGTGATGCTCAGGTAGAGAAAAGATGAGGAAAAAGCTGAATAGAGATTCTCCCAAGGTTATGAAATTTTAAAGAAAGTCTTTTGGGGTCAGGGCCTGATTAAGGCTGTTCATGTCCACCAGTAAGTGAAATATGTATGAATTAGCATAACTTTTTTTTGCCCTGGAACCATGAAAATATTGACTAAGGGTGATCAGCGACAGAGAGACAGTTCTGAACCAGACACCAGTAGGTCTCCTTAGTCCTTGGGTTTCTTCCATCATTTCCCTGATGGGACTTTTCACTCTGGACAAATTTCTTGATGTCTCTGAGAGTCACCGGATGGTGCTGAGTGCCTATTGAGCTTTTGGGACATGAAGGTCACATGTGCCTTGTCATCGTGATTGTGGGGTTTTCTCTAGCCAATTCAGCTGCTTGGGGGAGATAGAAAGAAAGCATAGGTTTGGGTAAAATCAAGTGATCATGCTGTTGAGGGAGCAGGGACAGGGATGAATGCAAAGGGGTGATGACAGTACTGGGCCAGGAGACATGAAGCTGGGCAAGCAGGAGACTGAGGACATGAGGAGAGGTGAAAGTAAATCGCTGACATCCTATATTAATGTAGGTGGAAGAGAAGGTCGCTTGACAATGCAGGACAACTGAAATGTTAATATTTAATCCAGGTCCATCAAAATTTGGCATTTTGGGCAGCTTAATTGTTTTCTTGTTTCATCCCAATTATTGATAATCCTTATGGGCTTTAGGATTCAAACTGATTTATAATTGCCAAAATTAAATGCATCAGCAAATGGCCATCTGTATAAAATTTCTTTATATACCTATAAAATATCTCCATTGGATTTATATTATTGATAATTGCTCGTCTAATATCTCTGGTTAATTTGCATTATTTAAATAACTTTATGTAATACCTCCAATGTACAAATAAATATTTCCACCCAGAGATACTTTAGCTTTACCAAGGTAAAAATTTCCTTAAGGTGTTTTTGTATATAAGACTTAAAAAAAAATCTCTTAACTATTTTCTTAACACATCCACAGCCCTTTTCTTTATTTGAATGTCTACTGCCTCCTCTGTCCTACTTTGATGGAGAGGTATGTCAACGTTATACATGGTGACACATTTTTCTGGCTTACTTCACTTCCTTATCCCTCTCATTGGAATGGATAATTGAGATAGTCCTCTGGGGGCAGAATCAAGCCCCAAACCAAATTCTTGCTTCATTTCACTGGTGTCATTGAGGTGCCTCCCTTTATATCATTAGGAGACAGCCAGCAATCTATTATGTAAGATAAATAAAGGAGAATGAGATAATGATAAGTGCAAACAAGTTCCTGTGTAGTCTAGAAAAGCAAAGGAAGTTGCAGAGAAAGAATTTGCGATTTTTTTCCAGCACTGCCTAGAGGGCAGGTGTTCTGATTTTTTTTTTTTTTTTTTTTTTTGTGTGTGTGTGTGTGTGGTATGCGGGCCTCCCTCTGCCGTGGCCTCTCCCGTTGCGGAGCACAGGCTCCGGACGCGCAGGCTCAGCGGCCATGGC
>NC_041219.1:3380408-3395357 GCF_002837175.3 Physeter macrocephalus | reverse complement strand
GGCGCGAACCCGGTTCCCCTGCACCGGCAGGCGGACGCGCAACCACTGCGCCACCAGGGAAGCCCCTATCTCTTTTTTTTTTTTTTTTTTTTTTTAGGTGTTCTGATTATTGATGAGTCATCCTGCTCTTTCCACAAAAATATCTTCAGGGTAGAGAAGAGTAGTTCATGGGGCTCCATGGCTCAGCTTCCCTCAGGAGTATCATAATCTGTGCTTTTTCTGTTCTCACCAAGCCAGCTGCCAGTTGCTAACTCTGCTTCCAAGTGAACACCCTCCCCCTCCCCCAACCCCCAGGAAGGATGTGTTCCATATAGATATGTCCCTAGTTTTGGGGTCAAACAAAATATTACATTTAAATAATTGATGATTTTGGATTTAGATAGGTTTCTTTCTCATTAGATTCCTGTGAATCCATTCCATTACACCCATTACAGCATGGGGGAACCAAACAAAACTGCTTTTCTGAAACTGTAAAAAGTCAGATCATGAATCATGGTGATGACAGAGGTCCAGCCCCTTGTGAGCCTGAAGCTCAAATGACCATCTGGCCTCACCCATTTATGAACTATTCATGAAGTATGTTCAATATTTGTGGATTATTTTTTCATATACACTTTAAGGTTATTACAAGGCTCTAAAGAAAACTTAAATGATAAGATTCTGTGACATTTGTGTTAATTTATTCATGTATTCTTACTCTTCATGTTACATTTTTATAAAATGTCTTTACCTTGTAGCATTAATGATATCCTGGGAGTTTGGAAACAAGTTTCCAAATGGAGATTGGTATTTAAATTTAGGCTTAACATTTTCCTTTAGTTTATCTTGAGGATATCACTGCTTTACTGTGAGAGCTAACATAAATAATATGGAACTTTATAAATATGAGAAAGAAAGGATCATTTTTCTGCTTGAGAAGAAAACTTATTGGTGCTGATAAAGTTTTTCTGAATAATTTAGAATAACTGTAGTTTGGAAACATTTTAATCCTCTAAAACTCTGAAATTTGGGAGAATTAGGGGAAAGTACAGAATAAAAGGAAGTACATGTGGGAATATCATTGGTTGGTTTTGTGGTTAATCTTATGTGTCAATTTGTGTGGGTCACCAGGGTGTCCAGATATCTGGGCAAGCATGAGTCTGCATGGTTCTGTGAGGATGTTTTGGCTGAGATTAACATTTAAATCGGTAGACTGAGTAAAGCAGATTGTCCTCCCTCCTGTGGGTGGGCCCCATCAAGTCAACTGAGGGCCTGAACAGAAAAAAAGGCTGATCGTCCCCTGAGTATGAGTTAAGAGAGAATTCATCCTGCTTATCTGCCCTTGGAGTGGAACATAGGGTTTTTTTCCTGACTTCAGACTCAGACTGAAACTGAGGGTGGAAACTTTAGCTCTTTCTGCATCTTGAGCCTACTAGCCTTTGGACTGGAGCTGTACCCTTGGTTCTCCTGGTTCTCAGGCCTTTGGACTCAGACTGGAACTACACTATCAGCTCTCCTAGGTCTGCAGCTTGTTGACTCACCCTGAAGATCTCGTGACTAATCAGCCTGTATAACTGTGTTAGCCAATTCCTTATAAAATTTTTTTTTCTCTATATATAGGTGTCTGTCTGTCTTTCCACATCCTAGACATTTTGTTTCTCTGGAGAACCCTGACTAATGCAGTTGAACTAAGTTGTTTTGATTCGGAGATATAAAGAGAGAGATGAATAATTATTTTGAAAATTACAACACCAGAGGGAACATTATATAAAACCACTTAATTTGTCCAGTTTAATGTTTCCTAGAATGTCTGATTTAAAAAGAATTATTCTGAGAAAACAGGGGAAATTCAAACAATGTATTAAATGTGGTTTAGAACATTCTTTAAAATGTCTAGTGATTTAAATTAATGTAGTAAATTTCCCCTCTGGCAGATTTTAGGTGTTGGATAAATAATGATTAAAGTGAAGCCGTACACTTGGCATGTGATAAAGGAAATCATGTCTTTACTTTCCATTTATCAATTACTGTCATACTTTAATTATATTATCATGAAAATATACACTTATAAACCCTGATTTATGCTTGAGAGGCATCATGGCATAGTTTTACCATAAACAATTAAGAATAGATCCCGGGCTTCCCTGGTGGCGCAGTGGTTGAGAGTCCACCTGCCGATGCAGGGCACACGGGTTCGTGCCCCGGTCCGGGAAGATCCCACATGCCGCGGAGCGGCTGGGCCCGTGAGCCATGGCCGCTGAGCCTGCGCGTCCGGAGCCTGTGCTCCGCAACGGGAGAGGCCACAACAGTGAGAGGCTCGCGTACCGCAAAAAAAAAAAAAAAAAAAAAGAATAGATTCCCATTTAACAAGATTTTTTTCCTTTCTGGTTCTCCTGTTACTCAACAGTTCCTTCCTAGATTAAGGAAAGTGCCTTCACAATATTGGAAAACTCTTTGCTTTGCGGGAGGTACTGTATTTGAAATCATGTATTAGGAAAGCATAGATATTATTGATTACTGACCTTTGTTGTTTTTTTTGTTATTGATCAGAGTGGCAATGTGTGACTGTGTCCTAAATTAGGGCTATGCTGATAAAGTATAGAAAGCTTAAAAATAAGCATAAGTAAAACAAGAGATGAAGAACTTGAAAGTATTCTTTTAAATACATGGGATGCAATTTGAAGATTATGGTAGACTTTCAGAAAACGCTCTCCATATTAAATTTTGTAAATCCTCTAGACATGTTTCATATCACTTGAAAATAGATCTTGAAACTTGGAACATTTGTAAGTAAAAAATACTTTCTAGCTTTAACAAACAAACAAAAATCCATTCTGATGTATTTTATAAAGATATATTCCTAGTGCTATGTGATATCTACCTTGTGCTGAACAAAGTTAATGTTAACACAGTGAAGGAAATATAAATGATCTCTTTAGCATATCAGGCCTCCAGGTAAAGTAAGCGCCTTTTGATCCTAGGCCAAAGGGCATAAGAGAAGAAAGTATAATTATTTAATGGTAAGATTTTTTCCTTTACCCAAACCTTCAGTTCCTAGATTTTCTTGACTGTTCTTTTCTGATGGTGGCTCTCTCAACATTTTTGCAAAAAGAAAAACATAAAGATTTAAATACTCTTTTTTAAAAAAATCACCTAAGAAACTTGTTGGAATCTGAGGTTTTGAAGTATGTGCATTTTGCCTTTTAAAAAACATAATGCTTCTAATACTTTTTGTTTGAAGGTGGGATTTTTTTGAACATGAAAGGTACTTTGTAGTACAGGGGCAGCTTCCGAAGCAGGTGGCTGGAAGGCAAAGTGCTGAGACTGTTGTCTGTACACAGTCAGGACCTCCCAGGGGAGTTGAGCTCTACACGCACGCCTCAACCTGATTAGGCCTAAACTGTCTGGGTGGAGGGGAGCATGAATACACAGATGCTCTCGCAGATTCTCCAGATAGGAATGTCCCAGCCCCTGAGAGCCCCCTCGCTGTGGACTCCAGCCTGAGAGGGCAGCTGTATAGATATTCCCCTGTCATTCATAGGGGTCGCAACCTAAAATATCACGTAGGACACCTTGTCTTTTAATTGTGAATTTAAAAGATCATTTCATTTACCATTTTCCTTTTTACTAGGCTTTCTTACAGCATCGTTTAACAGGTAGGGCAGGGGTGGGCATACTTAGGGCTCAGAGGGGCCACACTGTACACTGTGCTGAGCACGCACACACATGCATGCACATGCCTGGCACGCCATGGTGTTCAGCCAAAGCTCAGTAGGTCCCTAACCACCCAGCCTTGCCCCCTCAAGGCTCGCCAGGTGCCTTCTGGCATAATCAGTTCCTCGCAAAGAGCTCCTGTGGGAAGAGTATTCTGAACCCTTCTTCTCACTTTGCGTCCAGTTTTGATTGAGTGTTTATAGGTGCAGGACCACCTGAAGGTAGACTAGGATAGAGTCTTCGTCTCATCCCTGGTGCCTAGCGCAGTGTCTGGCCCACACTCTTAGCTCATTACTTTTGTTTATTGAGTAGCAGGAAACAATCCAGAGGAAACATCAGGCTTGCAGCCTGGCTTGCTCATTACCCAGCATACAAGACATCGACCCCACCCTAATTCACCCTGTTTAATATCTTTCTCATTCACTGAAAACCCCACACGGAGAAGCTTCACAGTTGGGAGATCTGTGCCATCTCCGGAACCTGCCTGGCTGGCGCGCACAGTGATTGAAGATGAGCCCTGTGTCCAGGCTGCCGTCCTGTTTGATGCCCACCTACATCTGATGCCTGCTGAGAACGCGGGCTCTGTGTGATCTCACCCACCTTCTGTCTCGCTCTCCTTTGTCACAATGTCCTCTTTTTCTTTTCTAAAGCTAGCTGTCTCCTTGTCTAGACAACCCCCCTCTTCCATCTCCAGATGGCTTTGTCTGGGAAACCCATACACTTTCTCACTAAAACTCCTTCCCCAGGACGCACAGGCAATTAAGCTAGTCTGACTCTCGTGGTGTTACTCCAGTTAGTAAGCGTTTGCCAAATAAGTTAAGATTTTGCCAAAAAGAAAATCACAGCATTTTTTTCTCAGTTAGTGAATTTCTCTGGGATGTTTATGCCTTTCAATGGTTAAGACCCTTTACTTGGAACATGTCAGGAAGGGAGGGCATCTCAAAAGCAAGGTTCTGGTCTGCTGAGGTCGCTGTGGGACTTCGTGTCATTCGCCTGTAGAGGGCCTGGATATTAGGAAATGAATTTCCTTTAAGATCAGGTAAATTGGGAGATAGAAACTGGGCCATCCAGAGGCATGGTTTATGTCTCATAAAATAGGAAATCTTGTTTTCTTTCTCAGATTTAATCTGATTTTAATTCAGCTTTCTGATGGGACCTGCCTGCAGTGTCTTCATATTTGTTTTTCTCAAGCCAAGGTGCATGCAGATTCTTTGGTTTCCAGGTCTTAGCGTCATGATCTTTATGTGCTCTGTGACCCACCAAACTTCTCATCAAGGAAAAGTTGGACTGGGCAGCCCTCTCCCAAGGGCAGTATTTATTTATTTTTAAAATTTTATATAGCCACTTATTAACAATCATTCAATGCCAGTTATATGCACTTACTTGTGCTTGATTTGTCTTTACACTTATTACAAACCAATCCCTTTAAAAGCTACATTTCATTTTATTTTTTATTGTTAAAGAACAGAAGAAGTGATCCAGGGCTGATACAATAGAGAAAAAACAAATAGGTCAAAAGACTAAAAGAATAAGGTAACTTTAAGACCTTGAACTGGTTTTTTATTTCTTAAATTTTTTTTTTTTAACATCTTTATTGGAGTATAACTGTTTTACAATGGTGTGTTAGTTTCTGCTTTACAACAAAGTGAATCAGTTATACATATACATATGTTCCCATATCTCTTCCCTCTTGCGTCTCCCTCCCTCCCACCCTCCCTATCCCACCCCTCTAGGTGGTCACAAACCACCAGGCTGATCTCCCTGTGACATGCTGCTGCTTCCCACTAGCTATGAACACTACGTTTGGTAGTGTATATATATCCATGCGACTCTCTCACTTCGTCACAGCTTACCCTTCCCCCTCCCCATGTCCTCAAGTCCATGCTCTAGTAGGTCTGTGTTTTATTCCCGTCCTACCACTAATCTCTTCATGACATTTTTTTTTCTTAGATTCCATATATATGTGTTAGCATACGGTATTTGTTTTTCTCCTTCTGACTTACTTCACTCTGTATGACAGACTCCAGGTCTATCCACCTCATTACAAATAACTCAGTTTCATTTCTTTTTATGGCTGAGTAATATTCCATTGTATATATGTGCCACATCTTCTTTATCCATTCATCTGTTGATGGACACTTAGGTTGCTTCCATGCCGTGACTGTCTTTAAATAAAAACCATTATTTCTCCTACTGGTTCCTTGGCTGCTGCTTCTGTTGTACAGATCTTCCTCAACTTACCATGGGGTTACGTCCCAGTAAACCCATGGTAAGTTGAAAATATCATAAATTGAAAATGCATTTAATACACCTGACGTGTCAAACATCACTGCTTAGCTTCACCTACATTCAGTGCACTCAGAACACCTAGGTTAGCCTATAGTTGGGCAAAATCATCTAATGCAAGGACTATTTTTTAATAAAGTGCTGACCATCTCGTGTAATTTATTGACTACTGTACTGACAAGCAGAGTGCTTGTCTGGGTCCGTGGTGGTTGCATCTATCCGCTGTTTTAAATTTTGGAGATTAATCCTTTGTCGGTTGCTTCATTTGCAACTATTTTCTCCTATTCTGAGGGTTGTCTTTTCGTCTTGTTTATGTTTTCCTTTGCTGTGCAAAAGCTTTTAAGTTTCATTAGGTCCCATTTGTTTATTTTTGTTTTTATTTCCATTTCTCTAGGAGATGGGTCAAAAAGGATCTTGCTGTGATTTATGTCATAGAGTGTTCTGCCTGTGTTTTCCTCTAAGAGTTTGATAGTGTCTGGCCTTACATGTAGGTCTTTAACCCATTTTGAGTTTATTTTTGTGTATGGTGTTAAGGAGTGTTCTAATTTCATACTTTTACATGTACCTGTCCAGTTTTCCCAGCACCACTTATTGAAGAGGCTGTCTTTTCTCCACTGTATATATATTCTTTCCTCCTTTATCAAAGGTAAGGTGACCATATGTGTGTGGGTTTATCTCTGGGCTTTCTTATTTCTTAAAATTATAAGATTTCCTCTCATACATTTTCTAGATTTGGTGTTAACAAAATCGATGCCCTTTGAAAGTCAATGATAACAAGGAGAAAATACTCAGAATACTAATTTGTATAAATGACATTTTACAATTCAAAAAGTATTTGCTGAAGGTAAATTAGTAATGAATGAGTTACTAGCCAGGGAGATTGTTAGGTAAAATTTTAAAATTGTATTATAAAACATTTCAGATATATAAAAAGAATAGACGAATACAAGTGCATACATATGGACTACCCATCTTAAAGAAAACATAACCAGTACGGGTGAAACTGTATATACCTTGCCAAAACATTTTTCATCTCTTCTACACACAGGTAACCAAAACCATTAATTTGGTATTTATCATTCTCATGAATCTTTTTATGATTTACACACACATATGCACACACACAGTCCTTCTCACTTTACTTTGCCTCATTCTGTCTTCTAAGTTCAAAATGTAGATGCTTGGCTCATTAATTTTCAGCCTTTATTCTTTCCTTATAAACATTTTTTAAAGCAATAAATTCTTCTCTAGTTACTATTTTTTTTTAACATCTTTATTGGAGTATAATTGCTTTACAATGCTGTGTTAGTTTCTGCTGTATAACAAAGTGAATCAGTTATACATATACATATGTTCCCATATCTCCTCCCTCTTGCGTCTCCCTCCCACCCTCCCTATCCCACCCCTCTAGGTGGTCACAAAGCACCAAGCTGATCTCCCTGTGCTATGTGGCTGCTTCTCAAGGGCAGTTTTTAATATCGGCATTTCTTACACACTGTGACATGATATACTAACTGCTCAATTCTGATCAGTGATGCATTAACACATTCCAAGATTTTCTAACGATTTCCTTTTTAATTTAGTCTAAAGTAGATTCTAATATATCCCTGTGATACTGCTCATTGGTTTATGATATTCTTTCTTAGGTGGAAGAGAAAGGGTTAGAATTGAAACCAACACACCATGAGTTGACAATCCTCTGTGATTATTGCTGATGTGCCAGTAAAAGTTTTGATAATTGCCAGTTATATTAATGTCTACATCATGGTTATTAGCAAAACAGCAGAAAAGATGATGAAAGTACTATTTGCAATAACATGATTCATATTCATTACAATTTAAAAAATCTATAAATTCTATGTAATTCAAAACAACAAAATATATAATATATTCTTATGCTTGTTCTTCAGTAATGCATCTCTTTTGCTTAATTAATTTTACCAGTAGAATAGCTTTGGGGAAAGAGACTCACATTTTAAAAAATTATTTGAACTAATAGTAACTATATGTATTCATTTTCCCCACATAAAATGACAAAATTTTGAGGTCTTTTAAATTGCAGTTTCTTGACCCGTATGCCTATAAAATACTTTTATAAATACCATAGCAAAAATTCTATCATATTCTGTTTGGTTTTGTCAAGAATAGGTTGGGGGAATTCCCTGGTGGCACCGTGGTTAAAAATCTGCCTGCCAATGCAGGGGACACGGGTTCGAGCCCTGCTCTGGGAAGATCCCACATGCTGCTCTGAGCAACTAAGTCCGTGCGCCACAACTACTGAGCCTGTACTCTAGAGCCTGTGAGCCACAACTACTGAGCCCGCGTGCTGCAACAGCTGAAGCCCATGCGCCTAGAGCCCATGCTCTGCAACAAGAGAAGCCACCGCAATGAGAAGCCCGTGCACCGCAACGAAGAGTAGCCCCCGCTCGCCGCAACTGGAGAAAGCCCGTGTGAAGCAACGAAGACCCAACATAGCCAAAAATTAAAAAAGAAAAAAAAGGTCAGGTTTTGGGAATGTCATATGTGAACCTCATCTGTCAAATGTGTTGTGAAGAAAATAAAGGTCAACAACTACGCTTCTAGAGATAATAAACTGAATGAATCAGAAGGAAAACACCTGTTCAAGAGTATTTATAACCTTACCAATATTGTTATAAACAAACAGACCAACCCCAAAGAAGTAGGTAGCCCAGAAGGATTTCTCTTATCGTTACTGGAGCCAGCATTATTGATTACTTGACTCCCACAATCTTTGAGATAGATATCATAGATCAAATTAAAAGCACTTACGATCCCAGAATTTGCTATTTGTACAGTGAGAAAAGTGGTTAAAATTTAGAGGTAAAGAAAAGATCTCCTTATTGCTAATAGTATCCTTCTATAGTCCACAGACCATTCCTCACTGGTTAAACAGGGATGGCAATAATAATACCAGTCTCTTAGGATTGTTATAAGAATTTAATGACTTAACAGGAGTGTACCATGACATACTACAGCACAGTAAGTACTGGCTATTATCATTATTGAGCCCAGGCTGGTGATGATTCTTCAAAACCAGTGTTTATCTTTCTTTCTTTCTTTTTTTCATTTAAGTATAGTTGATTTACAATGTTGTGTTAATTTCTGCTGTACAGCAAAGTGGTTCAGTTATACATATTTTCATATGTATTTTTCATATTCTTTTTCATATTATTTTCCACTGTGGTTTATCACAGGATACTGAATATAGTTCCCTGTGCTGTACACTAGGACCTTGTTGTTTATCCTTTTTATGTATAATAGTTTGCATCTGCTAATCCCAACTTACTCCCACACCTCCCCCACCCTTGGCAACCACAAGTCTGTATGTCTCTTTCTACTTCAAAACCGGCATTTAAATGCCTTTTTTTTTTTTTTTTGCGCCACACCATGCGGCTTGTGAGATCTTAGTTCCCTGACCAGGGGACCGGTGCCGCCTGCAGTGGAAGCACAAAGTCCTAACCACTGGACCATGAGGGAAGTCCCTTAAATGGTTTTTTGATTACAGGAATGAAAAAGAATGAAAAGGAATTATCTACTAGTAGACTAGATTTCAATATCAAATGGTATAAACAGTATAATATTTAAATGTCCTTTCAGCTTAATTTATCTTACTGTTACAACTTTCAGATTTATTACTTGAATGACCTCCTGACATAATTGAATAGAAAACATTCCTATTTGGGCTGAAGACCTTGAATTTCCATCTCCAGCTCCAGAAAGCAGCTGTTCTTGTCACATTATTGTCCTAAGGAGTTACTGTATATAAACAATGCCAAAGCTATTGTTGCTTTGTTAATAATTCTCCAACAATGAGAGTCTTTTTTTTTTTTGAGGTGGTAATACCTGTTCCTAAAATATTCACCTTGTGGCATTTCTGGTCGTATTTCCCAAACTATGTTCTTTGGGACATTAGTTTTGTAAGATGCTCCAAGAAATGAGAGCACTGTGGTCAGGCAAGTTTACTGCCCATTCTGGGTCCATTTTGGAAAGTCTACATTGCATGTTAGCTAGTTAAAAGTTCTGAGAAGTCTTGGAGTAAAAAAATACTGGGAGAAACAATATTCTTTGGTACAGTATTTTGGAGTTTCAAACAGGCACCTTTTCAGGTGGCCTGAGATGCTGCTGCAGCTGACTTGTATGGAGATGATGAGGTGACCCCTTACCCAGGCAGGAATTTTAGACAGTTTTTCGGCTTCTTTAACGGAATGTTAACTTTGCACTCTCATGTTTGGTACCCTAAATTCTTCTTCCTAGCATGGATACCAGGTACCTGTGCTACGTTTTTTTTTCCCTTAGAGTTTAAACTTGGGGTCACTTCCATCTGTATCCTGTAACAGCTGCAGTAGAGGAAGAGAAATAAAGAAAATAATAGTCATCTTTTTCTGTGAATTCAAATTCCACTCAGGAGTTGATGATCACAATTCAGAAAAGAACTATATTTCTTGACTTCTTCAGTATAATTCTCCATTAAAACACCCTCACTAAATGGTATTAATACTGTGCCCTCAAATTTTACAGATCTATGTCATACTTAACATTATTAGGATTGTTTTCCAGCCTTTTATTGAAGACATGGTATTGCTAAGTGTTCCTTGTTTAAATTCACTTGATTAGTATGTCTTGATAAACTCTGTTTGGAATTTAGTAGTAAAAATGTTTGTTCTTTCCTAAAAAAAAACCCTGGATATTTCATCTTATCAGATGTATCAAGTATAATTAAGTATTCTTTCATGTTTTCCTTTGTGCCTAGGCTGTCAGAAAGATCAAAGTCAAATTTAATACACACCATAGTAATAGCTACACATGCTTTTTAAAATTTAAACAGGCTTATATACTACTTCAATTCCCTTGGAAGCAGGTGGTACTTAAATTTTATGTTAATAGTGAAAGATACTTCTTACGCAAAGCGTGTGTTCAGAAAATTTATCTTCAAACCATTTTAACTGATAAATTTTTTCATAGAGATAAAGTTATATGTGTGTTAGTAATATGTGTTTCACACTGGCCTTCAAAGCTTCTTAATTTTTAGATAGCAGAAGTCCTGTGCCTAGAAATTGTGGTGAAAAAGAAAAAGAAATACCAAAATGCTTTATAACATTACATAGGTAAAACAGTTTGGAATTTTTCTTAAGCATGATAATTTCCTAAAGATTTCAATAATTAAAAAGTAATTAAAAATGAAACAGTAAAATTTTAATGAAAAATAGATGCTGGCCATGAAATTTGCAAATGTAGGTAACATTGCTTTCTTGTTTGTTATAGATTGACCTTCCTTGATTACTTCTTGATGTAGGTTTATTCAGTGAAAATCAGAGACACAGTTACCTTAGGCAACAAATCTCAGATGCTCGTGCAGGCAGTGATGGGAACTGTTAGTCACCATGTTCATTCCAGTTTTAAACAGCATGTTGAACTATGCATTTTAATGATGGACAGACAACACACTGAACATAGCATGTGTTGTAACAACGTCAATAAACCATTTTAATGTATGTTCTTATATTTTTTGTCACCCTCTAGATTTCCATTAGTTTTGAATGTTAATATTGAAGAAAAATGAGCTTTCAAGATCTGTAGTCACTTTTTATCATGTCTAGTTTCATTTGCACATTTTTTCTTGATTCTGTGATAGCACCAGGACTGCTCTTAAAATTATCCCAAATAAAACAAAGTTCTCACATAGAAGGAATGATTTCCTCAAGTCCCCGTTCTCCCCAAATTCTCTCCCTGTTTGTCTTGGTTACATGAAACCATAATATAATTGGTGTATATAAAGGCTGTATACCTAGAGAGTGGAAAGTCCAGGGAGGGGAATGATGACTGAACTCAAATCTTCAGAGGCAATTTTGTGGAAAAGGTTAACAGACCTGGTCTGTGTAGACTTGACAGAACTAGAGCTGATGGATTGAAGCCACAAGAACATAGATTTTAGCCCTAAAAAGAAAAATTGAGAATAATTACAGGTGTTAAAAATAGAATTGACTACCTTGTAGAATTACCCACCATTGGATATATTTAAGCAGAGTTTCAAAGCCAATTTCAAAGCCAGTTTCCAGATGTTAAAGCATCTGTTTTGTGGAATCTCAAAGCTCCCTGTTCTTCCCTATCATAGCACCCAATCACATTCTGCTCTGAATTTTGCATCATTTGTCTATCTCCCCATCTCCAGGAAGAACCCCTGGAGGACAGCAACCATGTGTTACTTATTTTGGTATCTCCATCCCTTAGCACAGTGCTTGTCACAGAGATGCTCAATAAATATTGATTGAATGGATGAATGCACGAATGGATGCAGTTAGAAATAAGTTTTTTTAAAACTTATGTTTTTCAAGCTGCAGAACCAGTCCTTCAAGTTGAAGTCTGACATGGAGGTCTAGAATGTAAAAGAGACAAAAATGTTGCTGCTCTGGTGAAGTGGAGTTCTGGAGCCTGGAGACCTACCCACTTAGTCCTTGAAGCACCTTTGAAGAACAGTTTAAGAATCTCTGATCTTCAGAGTTGAACTTAGAAGACTTCTTTGGTTTACTTTTTGATCCCCAACCTTAGGTCTCTTAATTTCAAGTTTTCTGTCTTTCACTTTCAGACTTCTTCTTTTCCTCACAATGCTTCCTGAGGTTAAGAGCCAGGTGCTAAATAGGAGAGGCCTGTGCTAGTATTTACCCCCAGACCCAGTTTCTTAGGTTCTTAGGCTAGAAAGGCTGTATGACACATTCCTCAGTTCTTGCTTGAACACTGTTGCCATGGGCTTTTAGTTTCAATACATTTTGGGTCCTCAACTGTTCTGGCTCCTGGCTCTGACTGTGGTTGAACTGGGAGCTTTGTAAGCCCGAGGTCATTACCAAGATGTGAAATTTACAGAAGCCAGGAGAAGAAAGGAAAGGAGAGGCCCACCCCTGAAGATGGAAATAGGTGTCTGAATGGCCCTCAGCCCTGCTTCCTCTTTTGCACTTGCGCAGAGAGAGAGTGAGAACTGGGGATTAGTGCTAGTGATGAATCTGTCAGCAAACTGACCAAAAAGACAGAGGAAAGGAGACTAATGAATGGCAAGAAGACAGGGGAGAGATGGGTCCCTGTCCTGGGTATTGCTTCCATGGAAGGGCTATTCATAATTCAAGTGCTTCTTTTTTTTTTTTTTTTTTTTTGCGGTACGCGGGCCTCTCAGTGTTGTGGCCTCTCCCTGTTGTGGCCTCTCCTGTTGCAGAGCATAGGCTCCGGACGCGCAGGCTCAGCGGCCACGGCTCACGGGCCCAGCTGCTCTGCGGCATGTGGGGTCCTCCCGGACCGGGGCACGAACCCATGTCCCTTGCATCGGCAGGTGGATTCTCAACCACTGCGCCACCAGGGAAGCCCAAAGTGCTTCCTTTATGTCTGGAATTCCATGTTCTACCTGTGCTGGTCATCCTAGTAATAGTGCTCTTCAACCTTGAGAGTCCATTAAAAGAAGACTTTGATTAAATGTGCTGACCAGAGATTATGATTTGCTTAGATGCGGTGAGAAATTGAAGTGTTGGGGATGAGATATTTTGGATGCTATCAGTTTTTTTTTTTTTTTTTGGCTGCGTCAGGTCTTAGTTGCAGCACGTGGGATCTTTCGTGCGGCACACAGGCTCTTCATGGCGGCTCATGGGCTTCTCTCTAGTTGTGGTGTGCAGGTTTCTCTCTCCAGTTGTGGCACGTGGGCTCTGTAGTTTGCGGCACGCGTGCTCTCTCGTTGAGGCACGCAAACTCAGTAGTTGTGGCTCACGGGCTTAGTTGCCCCGCGGCATGTGGGATCTTAGTTCCCCGACCAGAGATCAGACCCGTGTCCCCTGCATTGGAAGGCAGACTCCTCACCACTGGACCGCCAGGGAAGTCCCTGGATGCTATCAGTTTGTGGAAAGTCTTTGATCCCATTTTCAGGAGATTTGACACTATTATGGAAATAACTTGGAACCATTTTATTGTGTTTGGTCAGCTATCTAGAGATGGTATTTTTAAATATATTAGAACAGAACTAGTCTGGAGTAAAGAGAAGGGGAAGGTAGGAGAGGGAATAAAGAGAAACAAAGAGGGCCAAAAGATATTTGGAAGAACATTGTAAACTTGTTCCCACGCACCCTGTAGCCACCTCCATTATAGCAGCTCTCACATATGATTACTTGCATGAACCAAAGAATGTATTCAGTAGGCACTCAACACATCCTCATTGGCTTTAAGTAGGAACGGAGTCAAAGAGTAGAGTGTGGAGATAGAACGGACGGCTGGCAACAAGGTTGGGGATGATAAGAAACGTTAAATTGACCATGTGAGATGATGCCGAAATGTCCCCGTTGAGATGTTCTGTAAACAGGTTTTAGGTTAAAACTAGTTTTGCGTAATAGGAACATACGTATCGATAATTACCTTAAATGTAAATGGATTAAATGCTCCCACCAAAAGACACAGACTGGCTGAATGGATACAAAAACAAGACCCATATATATGCTGTCTACAAGAGACCCACTTCAGACCTAGGGACACATACAGACTGAAAGTGAGGGGATGGAAAAAGATATTCCATGCAAATGGAAATCAGAAGAAAGCTGGAGTAGCAATTCTCATATCAGACAAAATAGACTTTAAAGTAAAAACTATAACAAGAGACAAAGAAGGACACTATATAATGATCAAGGGATCGATCCATGAAGAAGATATAACAATTGTAAATATTTATGCACCCAACATAGGAGCACCTCAATACATAAGGCAAATACTAACAGCCATAAAAGGGGAAATCGACAGTAACACAATCATAGTAGGGGACTTTAACACCCCACTTTCACCAATGGACAGATCATCCAAAATGAAAATAAATAAGGAAACACAAGCTTTAAATGATACATTACACAAGATGGACTTAATTGATATTTATAGGACATTCCATCCAAAAACAACAGAATACACATTCTTCTCAAGTGCTCATGGAACACT
>NC_041219.1:3378773-3379627 GCF_002837175.3 Physeter macrocephalus | reverse complement strand
TATGCAAATCAATCAATGTGATACACCATATCAACAAACTGAAGGAGAAAAACCATATGATCATCTCAATAGATGCAGAGAAAGCTTTTGACAAAATTCAACACCCATTTATGATAAAAACCCTCCAGAAAGTAGGCATAGAGGGAACTTTTCTCAACATGATAAAGGCCATATATGACAAACCCACAGCCAGCATCGTTCTCAATGGTGAAAAACTGACACCATTTTCACTAAGATCAGGAACAAGACAAGGTTGCCCACTCTCACCACTCTTATTCAACATAGTTTTGGAAGTTCTAGCCACAGTATCAGAGAAGAAAAAGAAATAAAAGGAATCCAAGTTTGAAAAGAAGAAGTAAAGCTGTCACTGTTTGCAGATGACATGATACTATACATAGAGAATCCTAAGGATGCTACCAGAAAACTGCTAGAGCTAATCAATGAATTTGGTAAAGTAGCAGGATACAAAATTAATGCACAGAAATCTCTGGCATTCTTATACACTAATGATGAAAAATCTGAGAGTGAAATTAAGAAAACACTCCCATTTACCATTGCAACAAAAAGAATAAAATATCTAGGAATAAACCTACCTAAGGAGACAAAAGACTTGTATGCAGAAAACTATAAGACACTGATGAAAGAAATTAAAGATGATACAAATAGGTGGAGAAATATACCATGTTCTTGGATTGGAAGAATCAACATTGTGAAAATGACTCTACTACCCAAAGCAATCTACAGATTCAATGCAATCCCTATCAAACTACCACTAGCATTTTTTACAGAACTAGAAAAAAAAATTTCACAATTTGTATGGAAACACAAAAGACCCCAAATAGCAAAAGCAATCT
>NC_041219.1:3374052-3378249 GCF_002837175.3 Physeter macrocephalus | reverse complement strand
TGGGCATATACCCTGAGAAAACCATAATTCAAAAAGAGTCATGTACCAAAATGTTCATTGCAGCTCTATTTACAATAGGCAGGACATGGAAGCAACCTAAGTGTCCATCAACAGATGAATGGATAAAGAAGATGTGGCACATATATACAATGGAATATTACTCAGCCATAAAAAGAAATGAAACTGAGTTATTTGTAATGAGGTGGATAGACCTGGAGTCTGTCATACAGAGTGAATTAAGTCAGAAGGAGTAAAACAAATACCGTATGCTAACACATATATATGGAATCTAAGAAAAAAAAAATGTCTTGAAGAGCCTAGGAGTAGGACGGCAGTAAAACACAGATCTGCTAGAACATGGACTTGAGGATATGGGGAGGGGGAAGGGTAAGCTGTGACGAAGTGAGAGAGTGGCATGGTCATATATACACTACCAAATGTAAAATAGATAGCCAGTGGGGAGCAGCTGCATAGCACAGGGAGATCAGCTCGGTGCTTTGTGACCACCTAGAGGGGTGGGATTGGGAGGGTGGGGGTGAGGGAGATGCAAGAAGGAAGAGATATGGGAACATATGTATATGTATAACTGATTCACTTTGCTGTAAAGCAGAAACTAACACACCATTGTAAAACAATTATACTCCAATAAAGATGTTAAAAAAACAAACAAACTAGTTTTGCATTTGGAACAGTTTTCAAAATCCTTATCAGTACCGAACGGGTGAATACCCTATTTGTCTGAAGCATCCTGGATTTAGCATTCACCGCAGCCTGTCATGACAGCCTCATCTCCCTGTCCCCCAGCAGGTGACCTCCTCTGTGACTTCACAGAGGACACTGGAAGGGTGTGGTGGCTGGTGTGAGAGAGGCAGTTTGAGGTGGAGGTGAGGAAGTACCACAAGCTAAGGCATCGTAATGTACCGATAGGGCAAACTAGTGAAACAGAGAAAGGAATGATGACACGGACAGAGAGAAGGAGTGAGGGAAAGCAGATAAAAACATTAAGTTAG
The DNA here is from genome assembly GCF_002837175.3 of Physeter macrocephalus. NCBI lineage: Eukaryota > Metazoa > Chordata > Mammalia > Artiodactyla > Physeteridae > Physeter > Physeter macrocephalus. Next base: position 3,377,239 of record NC_041219.1, on the reverse strand, counting down.
CAAGAAAAAAATTTAATAGAAGTCCATGGACAATACTAGCAAACAAATAAAAGAAAGGGAAATAGCAGAAATATCAAGGAATGTGCTAAAAAGGAAGAAGGGTGTTTGATGCTAGGCTCTAAGTAAGCACCTGTGATGTATGACGTTTAAAGTTATCACCTCCGTTGAGGGGCAGAGTTTGAGGCAGTCTTGGGGGTAGAGCAGGCTTCCCTTGGTTCCTCTTAAATCTAGGGTTTGTTTTCAGGGCGGAAGTTGGAGAGGGTCAGTGTCCAGGCAGACATCTTGTGTCTACTTCTCTTAGACCTGCAAGAAAGACATCTTCATGGCTGAACGTTACTGCAGCTGTTTTCACCAGAGGACCCCTGCATACGTCTGTCTTTCAACCAGACCCCTCTCTGGCTCACTCCTTGCCTTTGGTCAATGAACATAGTGTCCTGCAGAAAAATGCCTCGTCCACCGTGCATTCAGTGCTCTCTTATCTCACGCCTTTGCCTCATAGACAAACTCTCTGGAAGAGAGTTTTCAAGACATAGCACTGTTTCTTCAGATCACATTCACCCCTCAGCGTGTTTTAATACAGTATCTGCGCCTATGACTGTTCTGAAACCATTCTAACGAAGGTCACCCGTGGCAGCCAACGTGCTAAGGGCCAGTTGACGTGTATCATTTTAGTACTCCTCCTCCTTCACAACTCTTTGTGGGAAGGCGTGCCTCCTTGAAGTTCTCTCCTTCCCTGATTTTGGTGACTGAGTTTTTCTTGGACATTTCCCTTTTCTCTGGTAAGATAGGCCTGCCTCTGATCTTCACTGGCTTCTCGTCTATCACTCACTCCTGGCATATCAGTCTTCGACTGCCCTCTTGCTGAGCTGCGTTCTACCCTCTTTTATCCATCTCTTGTTCTTGTGGGTTTTGATACTGGGTGTCATCAGAATCTATATTTTCAGCCAAGACCAGGACATTTAGAAGCCAGAAACCCGTCATTATATTTCCTATGTGATGCAGTTTAAAATAATAACACTACTGAGCCATGAAAATAAGTTGAAGGAAGTTTAACAGAGTTCTTACAATTTCCATGATGTTGATGCCTTTTGGGGAAAATAATAGGTCTCTTTATTTGTCCAAAAATTTTTTCTTACTTTTGGTACTCTAATTTTGCTGATGGCCTAGTCTTTGTCACCTTGCAGGGTAGTCCAACATTGTTCTTGACCCCCCCGGTGTCTCTTGATAATTTGTATCTGCTAGTCTTACATTGGCTTTGGCCTCTCTCCCTTCCCTTTGTCCAGCCATCCTCTTCCTAAATAGCTCAGAAAATAAACAACTAATGGAACTTGTTATGCATTTGATGTAGGAATCTCATTCTCCTTTACTTTTCCACCTAGGTCTTCTCTTATTTCTTTGTTCTTATTTGAATTTTCTCATATGTAACCAACAGTTAACTGTTCCCAATCTCCTTTAGCCCCTCTTCTTCACACTACTGCCTTCCATCATGTGTCAGTGATGCAGCATTTGAAGTTACTGGAAAATGACAAGTACTCCTGACTCTAGGCATTTGCAGAGGCTGTTCCCCCTTTCTGGAACACTGTGGTCCTCCCTCAGCTGACAAACCCCTGGATAGATCTCAGCTTACTGCCTGCCATTTCCTCCAGGGAATCTCCCCTCACCCCTTAGATGATGTAAAATCCATTTGCTGAATGTTACCCACCCTCCTTCCCTCCTCTTTGTAATTTTCAGTGCACGTGTCATGATTTGTTTAATACCTCATAAAATGCATAAGAGCAGAGACCATTTCTACCTTGTTCAAGGCTATATTTGCAATGCCTAATGGTCTTCCCATTACTATAAATATATGTTGAATTGAACAGATGAGATATAAATAATACGTTGGCAAAGTCCTACTTTATTTTTCCAGACCCAGTTCAAATCTCATCTTTCTATGAAGCTCCCCCATCCCCAGGCAAAACATAGTTCCCTCAGAGAATTTACACATTCCATTATGGCTGTTCAGAAGTCAACTAACAAAACTGTCAAGGTCATGAAAGGCAAGGAAAGACTGAGGAAATGTCACAGAATGGAGGAGACGTGATGATGAATAAATATAACATGGGATCCTGGCACAGAAGAAGAACATCAGTGGAAACGCTGGTGAAATACAAATAAAGTGTGCAGGTTAATTAATAGTATTGTACTAAGCTCAATTTTTTTAGTTTTGATAATTGGTGTGAAGATTTTACAAGATATTAACATAGAGCAAGCTGGGTGAAAGGGATGTGGGAACCTTTTGTACAATCTTTAAGACTTTTCCCAAAGTCCAAAATTATTTCAAAATAATAAGTTAAAGTCAACCAGGAGCTTTCCATAGACAGAAAGTATGCTTTCATAGTTAGATTCTCAGCCACTAACAGTGCCCAGCCTAGTAGGTGCTCAGTAAACACTGAATGAATTTGCCCTTGCTTGCTCCCACTTTGGTTATTTGCAGTCTGTGTTTTCTCTTTGGCCTACCTGCCTTTCCTAGCAACAACTTGGTGCCTTTAGGGAGGACCTGGTCCCAGCGTGCCTGTGCTTGAGAGGCCAGCATCCTGCCTTTTGGTGGCAGTGATACTGTACTGCATACACACTGTGTATTGGCAGTTTGCTTCCATCAGGACTGAAGGTAATAAAGAAGAGTTGTAGTAGAGAAAAACAAAATAAAAATGGGGAATCTGGTCTCCTTAAACCTTGATTTTTAAATTGTTTGTATTTTATCTTTGAATTGAAAATTTTTGTTTCTATTTGAATGCCAAGGTATTCTGGCCAGATTCCCAACTGAGCATCATTTTTTTTTTTTTTTTAATGATTCAACACATGCTTACTTTATTTTATATGTTGTGGACTGACCACCTTTTTACTAATAGCTAATCTCAAATTTTGTGTAGAAAATGTCCCTCTAAAATGTCTTAAACATAGAAAAGAATATCTTAATATGGTAGAAATCCAGAACACTATAACTTTTAAGATAACTTGTAAAGGTTGAAAAAGTAAGTTTAAAACCTCAGAAATCTTTGTAAAAACATCCCTGAGCATTTCTAAGAGCATTCTTTTATTAAGAAATAACTTTATTTATTTATATATTGGCTGCATTGGGTCTTCGTTGCTGTGCGCGGGCTTTTCTCTAGTTGCGGCGAGCGAGGGCTACTCTTTGTTGCGGTGC
>NC_041219.1:3369126-3373885 GCF_002837175.3 Physeter macrocephalus | reverse complement strand
CATTTTTTTTAATTAATTAATTTATTTATTTATGGCTGTGTTGGGTCTTCGTTGCTGTGCGCGGGCTTTTCTCTAGTTGCGGCGAGCGAGGGCTACTCTTTGTTGCGGTGCGTGGGCTTCTCATTTTGGTGGCTTCTCTTGTTGCGGACCACGGGCTCTAGGCACGCGAGCTGCAGTAGTTGTGGCTCACAGGCTCTGGAGTGCAGGCTCAGTAGTTGTGGCGCACGGGCTTAGTTGCTCCGTGGCATGTGGGATCTTCCCAGACCAGAGCTCGAACCCGTGTTCCCTGCATTGGCAGGCGGATTCTTAACCACTGCGCCACCAGGGAAATCCATCTAAGAACATTCTAAACTTAGTCCATCACTGTAGAATGACTATAGAATAGCACGTATAATTAATAAGAGCTATAATAAGACCTTCTAATCAGCTGGAAATTTAAGAAAAGCCTCCTAAAGGTTGAACCCTTGGGACCGGGGCACGAACCCGTGTTTCCTGCATCGGCAGGCGGACTCTCAACCCCTGCGCCCCCAGGGAAGCCCTCATAAAACTTTTGGCTTGCAGTTATTTCCTATTGAAAACACATGGTACTACATTTCAGCCATAACTTCACTGTCATTTGCTCACATAATCCGTGCACTGCAAACAACAGGGTTAAGGTTGTCTTAGCAGAGAAAAGTCCCTCTTGTCTGTTTCTTGGCATCCTCCCCTAGGGACTTCTTGCTTTGCACAGCTGCCTACCTGGGTATTTCTGTGGCATCTATCATCTCTGTATCTAGGCATTCACACCTCACAAACACAAACATCCACAGATGGAAAGTGTGGAGCTTGGAGCAGAGGCTTCCTACAGAGAATGTTTTTACAGTTCAACAAGGCAGCTTGCCACACTCTTGCTTCTTTAGCATAAAACTGAACTGGGGGGCTTCCCTGGTGGCTCAGTGGTTAAGAATCCACCTGCCAGTGCAGGGGACACAGGTTCGAGCCCTGGTCCGGGAAGATGCTCTCACATGCAGCAGAGCAGCTAAGCCCATGCGCCACAACTACGGAGCCTGTGCTCTAGAGCCCGCGAGCCACAGCTACTGAGCCCACGTGCCACAACTACTGAAGCCCGCGTGCTTAGAGCCCGTGCTCCACAGCAAGAGAAGCCACCGCAATGAGAAGCCGGTGCACCGCAACGAAGAGTAGCCCCAGCTCGCTGCAACTAGAGAAAGCCCGCGTGCGGCAACGGAGAGCCAACACAGCCAAAAAAAAAAAAAGAAATTAAATAAATAAATTTATTTAAAAAAACACCAAAACCTGAACGGGGCTACTTCAGCTAGAATTGGAAAGAAAAGAGGAAAGAGAGAGACCCCCAGTTTTCATAGATAAGGCCATTTTGAAAACATTTACTGAATACCCAAATGCTACCCACTTTGTGAGGTATCACAAACACTTCTGCACGGTCAACATGTGTGGAGACTCAGCACCATTTGCTGTATCTGAGGACTCTAAGGGGGAAATTACATTTCTTGAGTACACCGTACAAGTGGCCTAGCTTCTAAACTCCCTTTTGCTTTTCCATTAAAAAGATTTACAAATTACCAACCTTACATTTTAACAAACTTTCTAAATGTAAGGGCGTGGGTCTTCCATACACAAAGAACTAAATATATGATGATATCCCTAGTTATATTTTAAGGCACAATCTTAGAGTATAAATTTCCAGCATTTCATACAGTTACCTTACTTCTACTGTTTAATTCGTAACATCAACCAGCTCTCACATCAACTAGTTTTCTGAGAGCCTTGCTCCTTATCATTAGGAGAAATAACCTTCATGACTTCCATTTTTCTATGCCATTTTATACCACAGAATAAGAAAATATACTGAAATACTCAAGTAAGCACTGCTGCTCACTGAAAGATGGTGTCACTGTTCAGACTTACGTGTTGGCCAGTAGGCAGGACCACCATGCAGTGGTTTGAAACATTTGTTCAATAACTGATGTGCAATAGTCTGGGTTAGGCAAAGATTGAAGACATATCTACAAAGATTGTACCACACTGCCCTCTAGCCTGTATAACAGGAAGAAAAATGGTTCCCCTCCCTGCTGTTCATTTCTGGAGGTACATTATTTAGCATTAGCCTTTTAGCTATGGGCAGGCTCAATATATTTATTATATAAAGAGTACTAACCGTCTGTTGAATACTCCCTACAATGCTTTTTCTTAATAGCAGACATTATCAAATCACTCTCTTGAAGAGCCAGAGACCTCTTGCAGAAGAAATATCCAGTATCCTAAAGTGCTAACAGGTACAGAAATAGCACCACTGTGTCTGGAGACTCTGTCTTTGGTTGAGTCAATGTAGAGAAGAGCTCCACCCCCCACCTTTCCTCCCTTCCCCCCACTGAAAGCCAGCAATCCAGAAACTATCCTTGAACGTGACCAAGGCAGGTGTCCTTGGTGTTGTCTAATTATCACCGATCCTGAACTCATTATTTTCTGTCACCCACATTCTCTCCCTTCATAACATTTTGGGAAAGAAAAAAAAAATCTATAGATTTAAGCCTTCCTGTCTATGTTGATTTGAGTTCAAAAAGTAGACTTTAAGGAGAAACTTTAGTATTTCCTAGAAGCTTTCTTTGATTCCTAGTTCTCTGTGGTTCTCTTCCCCCACTCCCCTTCTAGGGGAGATCTTGAAAAACTAAAAAACCCCAAGAATTTCATTAAACGAGGTCCACAATATATATTTTCTTTAGAGATTAAAAAAAGGGATTTTTTTCGTATTTTATTTTATTTTTTATTTATTTTTTGAATTTTATTTTATTTATTTTTTTTATACAGCAGGTTCTTACTAGTTATCCATTTTATACATATTAGTGTATACATGTCAATCCCAATCTCCCAATTCATCACACCACCACCACCACCCCCGGCCGCTTTCCCCTGTTGGTGTCCATACGTTTGTTCTCTACATCTGTGTCTCTATTCTGCCCTGCAGACCGGTTCATCTGTACCATTTTTCTAGGTTCCACATATATGCGTTAATATACGATATTTGTTTTTCTGACTTACTTGACTCTGTATGACAGTCTCTAGATTCATCCATGTCTCTACAAATGACCCAGTTTCATTCCTTTTTATAGCTGAGTAATATTCCGTTGTGTATATGTACCACATCTTCTTTATCCATTCGTCTGTCGATGGATATTTAGGTTGCTTCCATGACCTGCCTATTGTAAATAGTGCTGCAGTGAACATTGGGGTGCATGTGTCTCTTTGAATTATGGTTTTCTCTGGGTATATGCCCAGTAGTGGGATTGGTGGGTCATATGGTAATTCTATTTTTAGTTTTTTAAGGAACCTTCATACTGTTCTCCATAGTGGCTGTATCAATTTACATTTCCACCAACAGTGCAAGAGAGTTCCCTTTTCTCCAGCATTTGTTGTTTATAGATTTTCTGATGATGCCCATTCTAACTGGTGTGAGGTGATGCCTCATGGTAGTTTTGATTTGCATTTATCTTTAAAATCTCCAAATTGCAGAAGTAGGTAAATAGTAGAATCTAATTTATTCTACTCTGTCACTAAGTAACCTTGGAAGACTTTTTTTTGCTAAAATGGCAGTCTCTTTCCTAATTATAGAAAACAGTTAATGGGAAAAAGTACTCCTGAGGTTTGTGGTACATAGACTTCTTAACTTAAAAAAATATACTGCTGCATATTTATACTCTGCCATAAAGTACTATAATGAATAATTAAAATAGAACTAGAATTGTCAAAATAAATGATAACTATGGATTGTGGTACTGTGCTCTTAATTTTTTTCATGCTTTTTTTGCTTGTTGATTTGCATAGCATAGTAATAAGCAAAGGATTTCCCAGTCATTAAATGTGAATTAACCTGAAGGTATTTTAATGAGCATTTTGGTGTCATTTCAGACTTTAGCCAGTTATTTAATTCTGTTCTGTTACATTGACTCTTTTAAAAAAAAGTAACTTAGCTATTTGTATAAATAGTGTTTGGAAGTAAACAGATCAGAACTTCATGGTTGGAAAAATAACATGTAGCAATTAATTTTTAACAGACATGAAGCGTTCCCTAGTGGATCGATTCTGAGCGTTGAGGAAACGAGCAAGTCAGACAGAACATGTATCTTTACTATTAAATAATTCAAAGGCAGTAAAAACAGTATACTTTTAGGATCTTTATATTTCATCTTGATGTATAAGCTCTTAAAACCACAACAACAGTATTTCTGTGTCTATATCCAAATATATTAAATGATTTCTAAATGAATTTTCCCAAAAGACTGTCAGTATTTCCTACCTTAGGCCACTGGTGCTGAAAACTCCACTTCACTCTCTCTCTCTCTCTCTCTCTCTCACTGTATCTCTTTTGCAACATTCCAAAATGGCTAAGGCTAAGTCACCAGGTAAGCCTGGTGACTTCAACCTTGAGCTGATAACTCCACTGAGAAGTAGCAGTTTTCATAAATTGCTGCCTAGTCTTGGAGCAAAGGACATGGCATAGGACGAAGACCACTGAAGGACTGTTGGCAGCCTGCTCAGGTGACCTGAGCTTTGAAACTGATGCTCTTCCCATATCCCTGAACCTTCCCAGAATTCTTGCCTAAAGCATCCCTTAGGTCAGCTGTTTCTTCCAGGTCGGCACCTAATGTCACATTGTGAAGGAGCGGAAGTTTTTTTTTTTTTTTTTTTGTGGGATGCGGGCCTCCCTCTGCTGTGGCCTCTCCCGTTGCGGAGCACAGGCCGGGGA
>NC_041219.1:3348771-3369014 GCF_002837175.3 Physeter macrocephalus | reverse complement strand
CGGACGCGCAGGCTCAGCGGCCATGGCTCACGGGCCCAGCCGCTCCGCGGCACGTGGGATCCTCCCGGACCGGGGCGCGAACCCGGTTCCCCTGCATCGGCAGGCGGACGCGCAACCACTGCGCCACCAGGGAAGCCCAGGAGCGGAAGTTTTTATCCATGGCTCTGCTAATAATGACATCCTCATTTAACCTCATGGTGTATTAATATGATCAAATGGTGCTAAACATGTGAACCTAAATCCAAAACAAGGAATTGTTGACAGTGGGCAAAGGGGTGGGGTAGTGAGGTAGGAGAGAAGGAGAGATTTGAACCCTTGTTGAATACCTACTAAGTGTCAGGTGCTTGATGTGTTTGATCTCACTGAATCGTTGCAACACCATTATAAGGAAGTAAGGGACTGGTTTCCCAATATTGCCTATGAAAGATATTAATTGCTTTTCCAGTGTTACCCTTGCCCAATGAATCATGGATCTTGGATTGCCAGCCAGGTATTTTTGGTTCCAGAGCTCATGTTTTCCCCACATGTACACATGCTCAAGAAGATTTTCTCAGGTAGAAATACTTACTTTTGTTGTTGTTGAAAGCACCGTGGCTTTAATGTATGGCATCAGTATGATACAGTTGTGCAACATTGCACAGACGTTCAGTTCATTATTGCAGTGACCAGGTGGCAAGGAAATAAGCAGAGCAAGTCTTCGCCCTCCTTTTCCTGTTCTTTCCTTTCTCTTGTCTGATACCAGGTTTTCTTTGGGCCAGCACTTAGACTTGGACCTGTGGTTGAGATATTACTTGCAGGGCAATAAATACTCCAGGTAAAAAGTCTCAGTGGCTGATTATAAAGGTCAATCCAGGTTTATTAAGTCTAGCATACATCCCAACTTTCTTGAGATAGCCCTGTGTTCAAGTGCTCTTATTCTTTGCCATAAATGCAATCTCTTAAATGTATACCATCTTACCTATGTGAGACTATTCCATACGTTGGCACAAAAGAAAAAAATCTTCTGCCAAACCATATAATCTGATTTTCCATTCAGAGATTATGTTGACTATAGCCACAGGGTACCGGGAACCGTAAGGATAACCTAGTGAAATATTTAGAGCCTTCCCTCTCCACCAGATGTGTCCCAAACATGGTTGAGTGAAGCCATCCCTTGTGTAAGCAAGAGTGACAAATCTTAGGGCTACATTCTGCTTTCATGTCATCTTTGGTCTATTGCTTAAAATAACTGAGCTATATATTCTTTTCCCTCATCATGTGAAATTGCAGATGTTTACTGGTTTCATTCTTTTGTTGAATTAACTCCCCCTCTAATGGATGTTTTTAGTTTTCAAAACAAAGCTTTACATTCCAGTTTGAATAGCTCCCTCTGACATGATCAACTTCTGTTATTTTACTTATATAATCAAGATTTCCTTTCATTTTCAAGTTAAAAATACTGGAAGCAACGTGAGTGATACATTTCCATGCAACTGGTTTAAATATCCTGGTCTGTTTTCATCCCCGGGTTTCCACTGCCCTGGGAGATATGTGGAGTTAAGGGAAATACTTTAAAATAATATGTAGGGCTTAAAAGTCAAGACCAGAAGTATTCTGTCTAGTTTATCTTGTTAGCAACTGATAGTTATCTACCCAGTATCCATTCTGCCTTCACTCAAATGAAACCTAGTTTTTTTCCCCCAACCGGCAGTGTGCCTGGATAAACACCTTTGTTTCCCAGAACCCCTTAGGTGGTCAGTGAAATGAAGCTGAAGTGGTTGGATGGGCTTTCAGGAAGGCTCTGTTAGGCAGACTCACCCAGCTGAGAGGCATGAATTTTGGCCCTTTCCTTCTTGCTCCTCTTTCTGCTTGAAAGATAGTATCTGGAGCCTCACAGCAACCTTGGACCTCCAGGATGAAAGCCACTTAGAAAGATAAGATTCAGGGTTCCTGATGATTTTGGAGCTGACATGGCAGTGTATACCGCCTACATCTATACGGTTGTCCCTTGGTATCCGTGGGGCGTTGGTGCCAGGACCTGATGGATACCAAAATCTGTGGTTGCTCAAGTCCGGGATATAGAATGGCATCCATGCATACGGAGGGCCGGAGGGACAGTTGATCAAAGTCGATCCTCAGTCAGTTGAGTACGAAGATACAGAACCTGTGGATACGAAGGGCTGACTGTACTTCCTTTGTCTGAATCAGAAGTAAATTTCTGACTTGTTTAAACTACACATTTGAGCTTCCTGTTATATGCAGACAAACCTAATCATACCTGATAGGTATGATTTAACTTTCCCATGACTGTAACACAGAAACATCTATTCCTACTTCACTCGCCTCTTCTCTTCTCCCAACTCTAACTCCCTCCTTCTCTACTTATTACTAGCATTCAAGAGGATATTCTCAGACAGGAAGAGCCTGCCTGAAAATCGCATATGCAGACTGGTCCGGCTGGAGAATGTATTCACAGCTATTTCTGCTGCTTCTTCCTTTGTTCTCCTTTGAACACAGAGCATTTTCAGAGGCACGGGGACTTTTCATAGCAGCGCTCACAGTAGTTGTGGGGTGGGGTGTGCAGGGCAACTGTTTTGCAGGCACGAACCACTGAAGTCTAGAATCTAGCCTGTAGGACAGGATGAGTTGGACAGGATTAGAGTCTCACATGGGGCAGGAACGTAGCTTCTTTCACATGATGTCTACAGGAAGTAGATTCTTTCCTGCCAGGAGCACTTCACTGGGTGAGTGTTTCATGGACCAGTGAAGAAGAGAGCTCCCTTCAGGCCTTTACTAAGAGGCAGGGGCCTCTTACCTGCCTTCCTGCAACTTTCTGTGGCTTTGCTAATGTCAAAGAAGATAGAGGTCACATTCAGCCAAGGGTAAATGAAAGGAGTGATCCAGTGGAAAGAAAATAAAACCTTGAAGGAACATTATGGACATAAATTGGGAAGGTGGAGTGAGTTACTCAGGCATACATCCAAAGAGAGGGGCAGGAATGCAACACAGAGAAACAAGACCACCCGATCCCTTTCTCTGCCACATCCCATTGTTGGAAGGGACGATGCCATCATGTGCATGCTGTGTCATATAGCTGTCACCCTCAGCCACTATCAGGATGGTGGGTGTTGAGGTGTTACAATAAACCTCCCTGCTCAGCAGCTCAACACCCTACCAGCACACTCTGTTTCCCCTCTAGGCACCGAAGCGCTTGGCATGTGTGTAGAGAGTAATTTCAAGGTAGGTTATAATTGTCCATAATAAACACACTACATTGGGTACAAGCTGGATTAGGAAAGAGGGTCGTAAAAAGAAATCTGTGATAATAATGGTTTGTAAGTTGATAATGAATGTGCTAACAAGATAAAGCTTTTATTAAAATTACCAATCAAATCTCATTCTCTCTCTCTTTCTCTCTCTCTCTCTCTCTCCCTCTCCTCTCTCTCTCTGTCTCACATAAAAAAAAACTGGGAAGGATTATTTCAGGTTTACTTAGCATAGGTTCTTCACTTTAGGAAAAGTGTGTGTGTGTATGTGTGATCTATATATGTGTGTATATATATACACCCACATATATGTAACATATGCATTTTGAGGGCAACATCAAGAGCTTGGAATGGGTCCAGAGAAGAGCAAATGCACTTATCAATAGGTTGGAAAATCGGGGCTTTAACAAAAGGTTAAAGGAGTTGGATGCATTTAGTCTGGAGTAGAGGCAATGTAATCATTATTAAAGAGCTGTTATTAAGGAGGACATTGGCCAACGTTCTTTCTCCCCATAGAAGACATATATAAAAGGAATTGTTTAAACTCAAGGGGAAGAAAGGGATTTAGATTAAATATTGGGAAGCATTTCTTGAAAGTGAGCATCATTAAAGAAAAAAATGTCACAAACTATAACCAGTTATTGAGGAAGGTTGGGGAACCTGTGTCTCAGGATATTAGTGTCGTGGGCATAGTGCAGCCTCTGAACTCAGAACTGGTTTTGAACCTTAGTTCTTGCCTTAGTTAATATGAATAAAATTATCTTTAAAATTCCTCTACTCTGTAGGATTTTCAGGGATTATGGAACATAGTATTTGGATAAGCATTTAGGTGATAAAGGTGATAGATAAACATGATTTTTCCCTCTTAGCTTCCAAATTATTATTTGTTTGAGATTTTATAGCACAAGGGTTAGGCAGTATATTCTTGTCAGTATTGATTGTTTTCCTTTGTTTTGCAAAGGATTTGGCTTTTATAGAAAAATGGATCCTAGCATTTTGTGGCAGGTGATTATTACTACTGGGATTTACACAGCCCGAACTTATGTGTGTGTATGTGTTTGGATTCACACTGACACCAAAAACAAAACAATATAAAAAAGGTATTTCAAGATCAAAGTCAAGAAAAATTAGGTGTTATAAGTCACAAAAAGAAAACACTGGTCTAATACTGTATGCCTGAGGCACAGTATTAATTTCCCCTGTTTTGCTATAACTGGATCTGTTCACATTACCGGGCTTATTGTCACTTTGTCCACTCTTTGTGAAAATCTCTGTATAGAGGGAACACTGCACTGTTTGATCTCAAAGGCCACCATCATTGGCTCCCTCCCATTCGTGTGTAGCTGGTCTTGGAGGCAAGCATTCTGAAGCTGCTGCTTGCTCGCCTTGGCTATAATATCAGTGTCTTAATCAAATGGAACAGAATGTATTTTGCTTACCTAAATGGTATTTAAGCATGTGCAGGTGTTTAAACTAGTGTCAGTTTTCCATATTGCCAGAGGCTAATCAAGAAGAGGCAGAAACTCTCTCTACAAGTTGTTCTGCTTTGACCTTCACTTTCATAGAAGGCTCCAAGAGTCCTAGGCTGTGATCTTAACTTTTCTTGCTAAGTGGGGGGAACATGGTTTCTAGCTCTCAGGACAGGGCTTTCCAGTGCTTTTGGTGAGCTGTTTCCTTCCTGTAATAAAGGGAGCAAAACATATTGAGGGCCTTCCGGGTACCTGGTGCCAATCTAAATGCTTTACATGTATTAATTCAGGTCATCCTCCCAACTGCGCCATGAATTTAGTACTATTTATTATCGTTCACATTTTTAAAAAATTTTTTATTTATTTATTTTTTGGCTGCATTAGGTCTTTGTTGCTGCGTTGGGTCTTCGTTGCTACGTGCGGGCTTTCTCTAGTTGTGGCGACCGGGGGCTACTCTTCGTTGCGGTGCGCAGGCTTCTCATTGCGGTGGCTTCTCTTGTTGCAAAGCACGGGCTCTAGGCATGTGGGCTCAGTAGTTGTGGCTCGCGGGCCTTAGAGCGCAGGCTCAGTAGTTGTGGCGCAAGGGCTTAGTTGCTCTGCTGCATGTGGGATCTTCCCGGACCAGGGCTCGAACCCGTGTCCCCTGCACTGGCAGGAGGATTCTCAACCAGGGAAGCCCCATCGTTCACATTTTATAGGGAAGAAAATGGAGACAGAGACTATGAGTAGTAGACTCATAGTAGACTAGGAGGCTCTAGCAGCTGGCAAACGACTGAGCCAGTATTTGGTTTCAGGCAAGCCAGCTCGAGCTTGCGTGCTAATCACCATGCTGCACTGCCTCTCAGTTTGAGCAGCTTCCTTCTGCTGTGGAAGCAGGATTTGGGAAGGGTCTGGGAAATGCCTTGACACATTCTAATTATTGTTTCCTTACCGCGGACATGTTTTTTGAAATTGTGGAACCAGAAACCTGCCAAGCCATCTTCCTAATCCTTGTTTCGTGACACAACTTAGAATACAGAATTCGTTATGGCTGGTTAACTTGGAACTCTCCTGGTTCTAAAAATAGCCTCCCGACTTTCTCTCCAGTCTGCCAGAGCAGTTCTTGTGGCAGCCTTTTAACCCCTTCACGTCTTCCTTCCCGTCACCTGGACCTGATCTTATACTACGGCCACCCCTTGAAGAAGGGGGTGTCCATTCACCTACAGAAACACATCACAGGTAACAGCTTAGAAGCTTCTTTGTTAAGATTCAAGAACACTTAAATCCTCTCTTGTACATCCCATGGGGAATCCCGGCCTACCAAAGACTTTTTTTGTTTGGCAAATTTTCACAGTCACTTGTAGCTTTGAGTTTGAGTTCTCATGGAAGTCTTGATCGCCCTTGCTCTTTTCTTCCCTCTGCTCCATTTTAACCTATACATGGCTTTTTACCTCGAGATTTCCCTGCCAATTACTCAGACAAGACATTTTTAGGTATAAACAGACTTTACTGAAAGTTTGGGGCAACAGGGGACAGTTAGCAGTTACATTACCACAACACAGATAACCTGGAATTGAATTTATTTATTTTTATTTATTTTTATTTTATATTGGAGTATAGTTGATTTACAATGTTGTGTTGGTTTCAGGTATACAGCAAAGTGATTCAGTTATACACGTATATATTCATTTTATTTTCAGATTTTTTTCCCATATAGGTTATTGCAGAATATTGAGTAGAGTTCCCTGTGCTATACAGTACGTCCTTGTTGATTATCTGTTCTATGTATAGTAGTGTGTATATGTTAATCCCAAACTCCTAATTTATCCCCCACCCCCCATTCCCCCCCGGTTACCATAAGTTTGTTTTCTACATCTGTGACTCTGTTTCTGTTTTGTAAATAAGTTCATTTGTATCATTTCTTTTTAGAGTCCACATATAAGTGATATCATATTATATTTGTCTTTGACTTACTTCACTTAGTATGATAATCTCTAGATCCATCCATGTTGCTGCAAATGGCATTATTTTCATTCTTTTTTATGGCTGAGTAACCTAGAATGGAATTTAGACATTCCTTTTCTTTTTTTTCTTTTCCTTTTTGTGGTACGCGGGCCTCTCACTGTCGTGGCCTCTCCCGTTGCGGAGCACAGGGTCCGGACGCGCAGGCCCGGCGGTCATGGCTCATGGGCCCAGCCGCGCCGCGGCACGCGGGATCTTCCCCGACCGGGGCACGAGCCCTTGTCCCCTGCATCGGCAGGCGGACTCTTAACCACTGCGCCACCAGGGAAGCCCTAGACATTCCTTTTCCTAAATGTCCCTCAGCCACTCCATCACAGAGAATTGTCTCACAAGTCATCCTTGCTCAGCCTCACGCTGCTCCAGTTCTCACTATGCTTCCAATTCAGTTTTTCTCACTTTTTATGCAGAGTGATCTAGCACGACCCACTCTTTGGCTCCATGCCTGCCTCTATCTGTCTAAGGATTCATTACTATCTCGCCAGGCAAAATGGCCATCCACTCTTTACCAGCACAACAGAACGGGCGGTGACTTTGGAATTTCAGCCTTTCCTCTCCCTTCTCTGTCCCACCTCACCTCTGTTCAAGTTCTCAAAGTGCAAAAGATCAGAGGAGAACACATGTTTTTTTCACAATGATACGAACTTCGGCTTTCCTGTTAGATGCCAGAGTAGCTTCAGTCAGTTTGAATTTTAAATATATTTAGTCTTTGGGCTGAACTAGTAACAAAGGAATAGTAACATTATAATTAAGACACCTAGTAGGAACCACAGACTACAAGGTGTGTACAACCTCCTTTCCTTCCGATAAATGAACATTAATATGAAATTAAGCCAGTAGCGCACAGACATTAACCATAGGAGGTAGTGGCAGGTCTGAGGCTACCTTTACCTTTGAAGACAAATCCTTGAATAAGGCAGTGATTGGTAATCGTTTTTGCTTATCAGTGGTGCTCAGTGGAGCATGCAGTGAGCTTGAGACATACAGGGCTCAGGCAGAAAGAAGCAGAGAGAATTCAGACCAAGTGAGGCTGTTACAATTGACTGTGCTGTCAGGGCACCTGAGTAACCCAAAGATGTGTCTAAAGAATGGGTGTGCTGAACATGCATGGACCTGGACGGCATTATGCTTAGTGAAACAGAGAAGACAAATACTGTATGTTATCACTTATATGTGGAATCTAAAAAATAAAACAAACTAGTGAATATAACAAAACAGAAACAGACTCACAGATCTAGAGAACAAACTAGTGGTTACCAGTGGGGCGGGGGAAGGGGGAAGGGGCAAGATAGGGGTAGAGCATTAAGAGGTACAAACTGCTATGTATAAAATAAATAAGCTCCAGGGATGTACTGTACAGCAGGGGAATATAACCAGTATTTTATCCTAACTATAAATGGAGTATAAGCTTTAAAAATTGTGAATCACTGTGTTGTACACCTGAAACTCATGTAATAGTGTACATCAAGTATACCTCAAAAAAAATTTTTTTTAAGTGGTCTAAGGTCATAACAAAAAGAATGGGTGTGCTTGGCAGTCTGTGGTCCCACAGGTTGACAGTCTGGCAGGTGAAGTGCCCTGAGGCTCCTCGTGGAGCATAGAGGGCACAGTCAGGCGCGGCTGAGCCACGTCAGAGAACCTAGTTCCTTCACAGCAGAATCACAGCCACCGACTGGAGGAGGACAGCAAGACCCCAGGGGAGGGTTAGTTGGGGTACAAGCCCAGCGGCTAGGGTTCCAGTTCCAGAGGGAGCCTAGGTTATTGGTCAGTATGTCCAGGAAGACTATAGAAAAAAGTTGTCTCAACACAGTGACTAGAAGAATTGCCACTGGGAGGCCTCTCAGATGCCCCCTGCTCATCCCCTGTCGGGGCAGATTGACAGCAGAATTGAATTCTCTGGTCTGTGTCTGCAAAGCGGTCTGTGTCTTCTAATCAGCCTCTTGCCATTTTCATGATTAGCCCAGGAATCAGGGCAGGCCTGGGCCCATGAGGAACTGGGAAGGCAAAGGCAGGGGAATGTGGCAGGAGCACGGATCCCAGAGCCCCATTCTGTGCACACTGTGTGTACAGAAAGAAGCCCCCGGCCTTCCTCCTGGGGCTGGACAGCTGGAAAGAGCATCTTCCTGTCCTCACAATGAAAACAATTAAAAAGCACTTCAAACCCCAAGTTCATGTATTTTCTCAAACTCATTGGAGAGCCTGGTTGCGGGACAGCCAGCTGACCCCAAACCTAAGGAGACAGGTGGCTGGCAGAAGAGACAAGATGCAAACACTGGCTTACCTGCGGTAGACAGCGCGACACTGGATGGTAAACTGACTGCGGAGGAATGAGAGGATGTGGAGGCCTTAGGGGTGGCAGTGGGAGTACACACCCCCTTAAGGGTTTTTCTCCATGAGCCCCAGTGGGCACTCATAGGAAAGATTGGAGAAAGACTTCAAAGTGTTCTCTCTGGACAGACCTGTCATACTAAGTGAGGCAAGTTAGAAAAAGACAAACGCCCCCGTGATATCACTCCTAAGCGGAATCTAAAAAAATGATACAAATGAACTTATTTACAAAACAGAAACAGACTCGCAGACATAAAAGCAAACTCATGGTTACCAAAGGGGAAAGGGGGTGGGGGAGGGATAAATTAGGAGTTTGGGATTAGCAAATACAGACTACTATATATAAAATAGATCAACAACAAGGTCCTACTGTATAGCACAGGGAACTATGTATAGTACCTTGTAGTAGCCTCTAATGGAAAAGAATCTGAAAAAGAATCACTTTGCTGTACACCAGAAACTAACACAATATTGCAAATCAACTGTACTTCAATAAAAAAAAAAAAGGAAAGAAAACAAAGTGTACTCTCTGGATAAAATAAAGCAGGAAAGGGAAGGGCTCTAATTCTAAAGGCTGGGCTTTGCGGATGAGGAAGCAAGGCACATGGACTTCTGAGGGATGAGCAGTCCAGGCCAAGGGAACAGCAGGCGTAATAAAGGCTCAAGTTGGGAAGAGCTTGGTTGATAAGCAGAGTAGAAAGGAGGCCAGTGCGGCCAGAACAGAATGAGCAAAGACTCAAGTAACAAGAAATGAGGTTTAGAGAGGTAATGAGGACCAGATTCTGTCAGGTGTTTTAGAAGACTGATGGACTTTGGTTTTTAATTGCAGAAGCCCCGGGAGGGTTTTGAGCAAGAAGTGATAGAACATGACGTTTGGTTTAAAGTGATCCTGAAAATAGTTTGGCGATTCCCAATAAAGTTGGACATACACATACTGTCTAACCCCGCAGTCACACTCTGGGTATTTATCCTGGAGAAATGGGAACTTAATGTTTGCACAGAATCCTGTACAGTTTCATAGCAGCTAAATTTTCACAGCAGTAAATGTTCATAGCAGCTTTATTCGTAAAACCCCCAAACTGGAAACAACCCAAATGTCCCTCGGTGCTCAATGGGTGAATGGAAAAACAAACTTTGGTGCATCCAGACACTGAAATACTACTCAAGAGCAAAAAGAAAGAACTGGTAAATACACACAACTTGGATGGAGCCTAAGGACGTTATGCTGACTGAAAAAAAAAAGCTAATCTCAAGAGGTGTTATAGTCTGTGATTCCATTTATGTAACATGTTCAAAATGGCAAAACGATAGTGATGGAGAACAGGTCGGTGGTGGTGAGGGTGAGGGTTAGGGAGGATGTGATTGTAAAGGAGCGGCACAGGCATTTCTTTGTTTTGAAGGAAGAGTTCTGTATTCTGATTGTGATGTGGTTGCACAGATCTGTATGTGTGATAATGTTGCATAGAATCAAACAGTGAAAAAAAAGAATGCATGAGAAAATGTGCTGACAATCCTAATAAGGTCTGTAGTTGAGTTAATGGTATTGTACCAATGTCAGTTTTCCTTGCTTGGAAATATACTATGGGTATGTAAGATGTTATTTATTGGAGGAGCTGGGTGAAGGGTGCACAGAATCTCTCTGTATCATTTTTGAAACTTTCTTGTGAGTCTAAAGCTACTTCTAAATGCAGTTTAAAAAGGAGCTCCCTGGCAGTTCTGTTGAGTCAACACTGATGGGGGAAGAAGGGGAGATAGGAGACCACTTAGGAGGCTACTGCCTCATCCAGGTGAGAGGTGATGGTGGCTAGCGCCAGGAGGGGACCAGGGTGATAGAGCTCCTATCTGTCCCTTCTGGGCCATGCAATAGAGCAACTTTCAGAAGTGCCAGACGCCCAGCCTGTCACTACCCTGTCACCATCTCTGCTGCCATCTCTGGATCGAGTCTGTTGCCCATTGCTGATGCTGCTTTCTGCCATCGTGGCTGCCATTTGAGCTTCACAGCCACTGTAGGTGCTGCTGCCCCTGATGTCGCCATGGATTCCTGCTTCCTTGTGCCAGAATTGCCCAAATCGTCACAAGTCCTTGACTTCTACTGTCTGAGCTGCATTTCCTTTGCCCATCCATTAGGAAGAAGACCACCACCTGCCCCGTGTGGTTTGAACTGGACTTTCCTACTGTTTCCCACTGGAGGTGTATCACATTCTGGTCTTCCCACTGCTTCTTTCTCCGGAAACTTGGTGAAATCCTCTTGGGAAGCTTTTAATTCCTTTTCCACATCCATGGGGAAGAGCTCAGTTTAGGCATAGTTTCCAAAAGGGTCTCCTCACCTCTTAGCTCTTTCTCAAGACACATTCCCATCAGAGAGAAGGGAAGAAAATCTCTGTGCCAAAGTGTTTTCCTGCCTACTGATTCAGATTTATGATATGTATTCTCACCCTCTCTTAGGAGCATGGCTAGCTCAGTGATCTGTGGGGAAGTACCAAAGTCACAGTCATTCCAGTTTTCCACCCGCTATGATGTGGAGGATGCAGCTGCCCCACTTCTGTTTTTGGCAACCAACCCTTCAGGCACCATCCTCACATCAGCACACTGGCCCACACCCTTCCAGTGCATCCTTCTGGTGGCAAGGTAAATCTCCCCTCATTGATTCCAGGCCACAGCCAGGGCCTCCACCATCCCATCCTCCTGGAAACATATACTGATGCCTTTGTGATCCCTCAGATATGAACACTATTCCAGGCCTGATAGCCCTGCCAGGTCCTTGATACACAACATTTACATTAAGTCCTTGAGCGGTTCTGGACCGTTGAGTCATAACTGCAGCCTATTTCTTAGTAAGGTTGCAAGAATCCTTGTATGAATTTTGAATCAATATGGCATTATCTCAAAAAAAAAAAAAAAGTTGGGACTTTTGCCAGTTGCTTCCAAATGTAGAACTCAACCTTTTTGGAGAAATATAAAAGCTTTAGCTTGCTTTGAGATCCTTCCGCCTTTACTGCATTAAAACAGACTTTTTATTAAAGTGTATATGACTTCTAAGCAGCTTATAACAGTCATAAAATTGCTACTAGAAAACCAACTATATAGTTTTTAGATCAACATTAAAATATAGCAACACTTTACTTGTTTACTCATTTCCCTCCCAAAATCCATATGTTTTCTGTGATGTTATTTAAGTCTCTAAGAAACACATCATAAAGTCATTGAACAGCCACTGGTAATCTTGTAAGATGCAAGAGCCAAAGCCTTAGTTTCAATTCCCACATTGATGCAGTTCTTTCTAGACATAGCACTTCTGTTACCCTGTTACATTCCCTGCCTTCCTGCTAAGATTTATCTTTAGTCAGATAATATATTTTTTGGATCTAAAGATGGTTAACCCATTAACATGTATAATAAACTCATTTGTATTCCAGTTATAATCATCTGAATTATTTGCATTTAAAATTTTTTTCTCTCTGCCTGTTTTTCTAACTTTATATTCCCTAGAGCTCACTCTCGGGTACAGAGCGGAGAGTGATATTTAGTTACAGGTGTATCATTTCTGAACCCTGTGTCATCTTTCTGTCACTCAGATTAATAAGGAGCTTCTTCAGCAGTCTTACATTCAGGATTTATCAGTGTTAATCTTCATCATCAGTGTTTTCTCAGCCAATTGGGGCTTTCTCAACCTAAATTATACTTAAATTGAATTTTATAAAAAGATTTTAGTCTAACTTTATATTCAATAAAATTGAACTTTGAATGTTCTCAAATCAATTATTACAGCAGTATAAATTTGTGGATAAAATATTAGCTCTGAAACAAAACTGATTTGGAGTGGAATCCTTAGTTTGCCACCAAATGGCTATACTTGTGAGCACTTTAAATTTTCTAAGCCTTGGTTTATCCATCTATGAAATTTATATAATAACCTTAAAGGCCGCGTATGTAAAACACTGAGTACCATGCATGGCATATAGTAGGCACTCAATAAATAGTAGTTATTATCATTGCTATAATAGTGTTGTTATAATATAGTTATTATTGTTACAAATGCAGTCTCAAACTCGATGTGAAATGTGAAAGGTTAGCACATTATGACACATGATGTCACTTGCCATCATTCTCCAACCAGGAACACAGCTCAGGGGTCACACATTTATGCTTTAACTATTATACAGGTAGTGTAAAATTAAACTTAATAAAATTAGTATTATCTAACGTTTATTAAAATTTGGAAGCCAACTAAATATATCTATTCTGATCAGAAGCTAAGGATATATTTTAGCTTATGTCACTGACCATTTAGCACAGTTTATAAGCGTATTTTTAATATGCAACATATATAATAGATAATGTTCAGTATTGGATCACAGTTCTTCAAAATCTGTGAAACTGTAAAAAAAAAAAAAATAGAATGCTTGTGTATGTACAGACAAACAACTAGACTTACAATAGAGGAACTGTAGCAGGGTAGGAAGAAAGGTTTGATAGAGGAACTGTAGCAGGGTAGGAAGAAAGGTTTGATACAGAGTCTGCTCTTGACTTTGTTCCTTTGGACAAATCATACACCTTCTTAGAGCTTCACTTCTCTAGATCAGCTGTGTTTTCTAGCATTACTTCTTCGTTAACACCGCATTGTGGTTACAGAGGACCAGATTGTTTTTTCAGATATCTTCAAACTTTGTCAGACACTATATTCTTCAGGTAAAAATGTGGCTTCATTTATTTAAATGTGTCTTTTGAAGTCTGAAGATAACAACTCTATTTTTTTAGTAGTGTAACATCATAGCCTCAAAAATATTTTGTTTCTATTAGCAAAATAGGATCTTAGAAATTGAATTTTGGCCCATAGTTCTTAACCCTGGCTGCACATGCTTATAACTTGAATAGGCTTTAAAATGTTTTAGTTCTTGGGCCCCACCCCTGACCAGTTGGATTACAATCACCAGGGGCGAGCCTTTGTTAGAAGCTCTCCAGAATCTAGATGATTCGGATGCACACAGAGGACAGAGAACTGCTGATGTAGGCCTATCCTTATCTAAATTAAATTTTCTTTTATTTAAAGCAGGATTTTTCTTCTGATAGGGGGCCGTCTGGGAATAAATATCTTCACATACTTTTATTGGTAAAAATCTTCTTTGGTTAAGGAGAGGTACTTTAACATGGGAGGCACCTCTCCGCTGCTTTTAGTAAAATAAACTTTAAAATTTATAAAGAATCTTTAAAAATCATCAAAATCATATCTTGCTGGTCAGTTCCTCTAGAGATTTTTTTAAAAGATTTTTTGATGTGGACCATTTTTAAAGTCTTTATTTAATTTGTTACAATATTGCTCCTGTTTTACGTTTTGGTTTTTGGCTCCCAAGGCATGTGGGATCTTAGCTCCCTAACCAGGGAGCAAACGTGCACCCCCTGCATTGGAAGGTGAAGTCTTATCCACTGGACCGCCAGGGAAGTCCCTCCTCTAGAGATTTTTATTTTAGAATAGCAATACATAAAACATGATAATCCAAACACACTGTCAAAACATACGTCTTGGCCTGTTTGGGCTGCTGTAACAAAAATACCACAGTCTGAGTGGCTTATAAATAACAGAAATTTATCTCTTGCAGCTCTGGAGGCTGGGAAGTCCAAGGTCAAGGTGCCAGCAGATTTGGTGTCTGATGAGAGCCCATGTTTCATAGATGGCTGTCTTCTCACTGTGTCCCCGTGTGGTGGAAGGGGCAAGGGAGCTCTCTGGGGTCTCTTTTAGAAAAGCACTAGAACCATTTATGAGGGCTCCATCCTCATGACCTAATCACCTTTCAAAGGCTTGCCTTCTAATACTATCACCTTTGGAGTTAGGATTTCAACATATGAATTTTGGGGGCGATACAGACATTCAGTCTATAGCAACATATATAGAATTTTCAAATTAGTTAAAAGGCAACTAAATATCAGAAGTAAGTATCCTTGACCTCTAGAAGAAAAAAAATAGAAGACCGGGATGAAGATACCTATAGTTTATTATTGTATCATTAGAAATGATAATGCTATCAGCTAACATTAATGGGATCCCGGTATTCCAGACAGTATTCTAAGCACTTTAGGTCGGGATTTCATTCTGTCCTCACAACAATCCACGAGGTAGATACCATATTACCCCATTTTAGCCATGAGAACATTGAGATACAGTGAGTAACTTTACATCTATAAATATTATTTAAATATTGTCATTAGTAATTACAATTTGAATTCTAAGCCTTCTCAAAAATTTCTGTACCTTAGTAGTCCTTATGATTTCTAAGTTCTGCTGGTATTTGAAATGCCAACCTTTATTAAAGTATGTTTTGCTCCTAAGGCAAAGCCAGAAGGCAAAGTCTTCAAAGCAGTTGAATCTCCTAGGCTGACATGGTTAACAAAGCCTGAAAAACAAAGGGTAAGATCAAGTGGTTCATACTCCGCAATTTTAATTGCTTTGCTTTCTCAATTCCCCAACTTTCAAGATTTGAAATTCATTTAACATCTAAGGAGGGATGCTTGGAGACAGTACTGGGAGAAAGAACCCAGGGAGACTGAAACCTCGTTCCAGCTCTCACGTGGGGGTGTGATCTTGCAAAAAACTTGAACCTGTTGAAATGTCATGTTGTGCTATCCAATAGAGGGAGTGGAGTGGTGAGAGCAGTGATTAACAAGAGCAGCAGCATCTGCCAGAGCCTCTTCACAGGACAGTTGGCACGATCAAATGAGATATTTGTTGGAGAGTGCTTTTGGCTGTATGATGATATTTAGATACTAGTTTTTTTTTTTTATTACTATTACCTTGCCATTTTTGTTACTATAATTATTTTTGCTTATGTTTACCACCAACTAAAAGTGGTCCCACCTTTCCAGAGTAGATGGAAGGTAGGATGAATGGGTGCTTGAGATGGGAGCCAAGCTCAGGAGTCTACCCTTGTAAGATCACTGGGAGATTTTAAGCTTTGGAACATGAAAGTAATTTTAATTGGAAAATCTCTTAGATTTGCTTTCAAAAAAGAGAATTTTGACTGCAGAGGGCGAAGATGTGGGGGGGGCAGGGTTGTAAATGGGCCTGAGGAGTAAACAGAAATTGAAAAGTAGAAGCCACCCAGGATATAGATCATTGTGAATTTATCCATCCAAATGGACAGTTTTTCATTTTGAAAACTAGTCATTTTTTTCTATTTGTTATGAGCATTTTTAGCTTGAAAGCCTCTGTTATATATGACTTAAAGATAATCTCCTTTTTCTTTAAAAATTATACTATATTAAGACTGATATCCAGTTATAGAGTTAATTCTCAGCTTATTTATTTACTTTTCACTTGAAAGAATCCAAGCTAAAATATTAATAAAACATTGTGGTGCACTTTTACAAGCTCACTCTTTGATTAGAGGAGGTAGCAGACAACTCTAACCCCTGCAAATAAATATAATCTCATTTCCAATATAAGCTTCATTATGATTTGGGAAAGTTCAGTTTTTAGGTACAATGCGATCTAAATTAGTGGTAGGCATGTTCATAGCACATATTGCAAAACACACGCTGGAATTCTATTCCTCAGACTTTTCTCCTCTAATTTTCAGGTGCTGACATCATTAAGTTTGATTCTGCTTTCAAGGAAAAGAGTTTGGACTTTAGGGGGTTAGGAACACCTGGGTTTGAATCCCAGTTTTGCCACGTATCAGCTGTGTGACCTTGTACAAGTTCGTTCACTTCTGTGAACCTTGGACTCCTCCACAAAATGGAGATACTGTTGCCCACGTCATGTCATGAGGTTGTTGTGAGGATTGAGTAAAGAGTGAGTGTGTTATAATACCAGGTTGTAGAAGGCCTTCAGTACATTTTACCTACACTGCCCTTTACCCGCCACTCCACAATGCTTTTTCTACTGTTTTTCCTATCATTTCTTCCTTTAAAATGGAGAGTTTTCCTAGGGAGGCAGGAGGAACTAACTTTTGCTCTGCGTTGGATCTTTCCAGGGTTAACTTTGAACACAAAGATGCTCTCAGTTTAATTTTCCATAAGTTGGACATTGAACGTATGGGAGGATTTTACATGGAGAGTCACACACCATAACTTTATTTTCCTCCTACTGTAGCACTTAAGTCTCCATTTCCCCATTTCCTCATAATTTTGCCCATTCAAGGTAAGAAGGTCAGTTCTAGGTTAACTCTTCTTCTTCACATAAAATCTTAGTCTCTCAGAGTTCTCCTTTTCTCTCAGGCAACATCTGGAAAGCAGAGTGCGGTGTGGGCTATGCAGCCTCCAGACCTTGGTGGAGGGGCCGCGGCTGGCTCATCAGCTGCCCCCTGGTTCTCCCTGCCTCCTCTGAGATGGCTCATCCTGCCTGGTCTTTGGGCACCAGCCCCTGCCCTCGCTCCATCTGTTACTGACGTGTCCCTGATCTGATCTTAGCACAGTCACTGCCTGGAGCTCTTTCTCTGACTTCACCATCACTTTGGCTTTCTTCCCGTGCTATTTTCTCTCTGAGATTCAGCCACACCTGCGTGAAATCCTGGCTTTGGTCTACCCACAGCCTTTGTTCCAGATTCTCTTTGTCTCTGGCTACCGGGGTAGGATAGCACATTTCGCCGCAGCTCACAGCCGCCCTCTGTGACCCTCTCAAGGGCCCATGGGGATTCTCAGCTCTCCTCCATGCCCTGCTGGTGCCCACGGGAAATGGTGTGGAGGGAAAAGTGGGAATGGCTAGTTCTGTCTGTCTAAATCTGCTCGCTGGCATTTCTGCTCTGTTGCAGCCTTCTTGAGTTGGCATTGGCACCACTGAGAGTTTCAATTGAACAGAGACCAGGAGTGTCCTCTGCTTTTGGATGCTGAGTCTCTCTGAAGAGTTCCTGTCTACCCTCCTGGGGTTTTGATCTCAGTGGGCAAAGTCCACCAGGCTCATTGTAGAATTTTATTCCCAGTTCTTCAAGCTAGTTTTGTTATTTAAAGCACATCTTCAGAGTCCAGGGGAGACAAACCTTTTTTAAGTACCCAGCTCTTACAAGGGAAAAATCAGCGTTTCTATGACCTGTTTTAAAACAAGCCTACTTAAAATCCAAGATGGGCAACGGCCCTGCCATCTCCTTTAAGCAGTGGATGCCTCAGCTGAGGAAAGGACTTTGAAGTAATGAGAACTGCCAGGATGATGCATATTTAGGATGATATTTCAAAATATTCTGTTACCTGGAAAGTAATATTTTCATTCTTTTATTTTCTGTTTTGCATTTAGTTTTTTGCTTTGCCTTTCTTTCAGTCTAAGAAATTGCACATCAGAGATACATTGTGCAGCTCTTGTGTTCAAGACTAAGCTTTATCTCCGTGAAACCTGCGACTTCTCTTTTTATAATCCATTTACAATTTTTGTCTCTTAAAGCTTTCATTTCTTATAACGTCTACATTTCATGATTATTCATTCCCAATTGATATCAACTCTGCTGAATAGTAGTATTTTAAGCTGCATAAACTTTCCTTCCTATTCCTATGTATTTTGATTCTTATTTCTCTAAAATAAATGTATCATTTATCATAAGATGATTCCAGAGGGTAATAGTCTCATTTTCTAGGTCTTAGCCTTCTCTACCAATTATAGATCCTCAATGATATGCTTTATATAATTATTAGAGGCTGGAGAGAGGCAATTTTTCAAACAGCTCTCTGTTCCCTTGTGGCTGACAAGAGTTCTAATACAGCTGGGGGAGGTGCAGATCTCTGCTCGTTGTAGTAAGCAAAAGCACTAAGTGGTAAAAGCACTAAGTGGTCTCACTTAAATTATTAACAAAACACACAGGTCAAGCATGCAGCCTTTTGCCCTGCTTTTCCCCATTTCTCTGCTCTTAAAAGCACTATTGTAGTGTTGCCCAAAAGGCACTCATACATGCTCTGAGTTAAGAACCTGACTCAATTTGTTGGAATGTGTTGGAGGGCTAACATTTGGTAATTGCAGTTTTTCTGTTCATACATGCAGGCACACTGGAGCGATCAACTTCTCTAAATGGGTGATAATAATGGTAGCTAACACCTTGGAGCTGTGTGCCAGGCATTATGCTAACCACTTTGCAGGCATCATCTCATTTAATCTTCACAGTCCCTTGAAATAGATACCCATTTTGCAGATGGAAAAACAGAAATTTAGGGAAGTTGACCAAAGTCATACATGTGGAAGGTAACAGAGCCCAAACCAGGTCTGCTCTTTTCCCCGTCCTGTAATATAGTGTCTGTATGGGGACATCTTTGAGAGTGAAATGGGACACTGTTGCTATTTTTACTGGGATAACAGATATAAATCAGAGCTTTTCTCTGCAGACTAGGACATATGTTTACCCTGACTATAAGCCCTCTTGCCTTGGTGGGGAGCTTTCAGTCACTGAGACAGTAAAGGAAGACTTTGGGGTCCTTTCCAAGGTCCTTTCCCCAAGGTTGGAAAGTCCCTAGCTTCTAATCAGACTATTCAATTTTTACTCAAAGGAGGCAGTTTTCCATGAATGTGTCCACTGATGCAATACTATGTAAACATGGTCAGGGCTGTACCTCCGTCCCCCCTTATTTGTATTATAGAGTTTCAATTTGTTTGCTGAACATTTACCATGGGTTGGGTATTTTGATGGGTCGTGGGCAAATGAAGATGAAAAGACACGGTCCATGCCCTCGAGGAATTTATAATCTAATGTGGAGACAAAAGTCAACAATGAAACAGAGTAGGGTGAAAAGAGCTCTGAAGGGGAGGAGGGGATGCACTGATGCACTGGGACCATGACTGGAGGAGTCTGTCAGGGGCAATAAAGGAAGCCCCTGAAGGAGAGGGACTTGATGGAGTTTTCTGTGGAGAATGGCTGGGAGGGAGAGAGACCAGAGATGCAGGATGAACATCAACTGGTAGTTTTGGTTATCCCAGTGAGAGGTGATAGAGGCTGTGGGGCCATGAGGATGCAGTGGAGTGAATAGAAATGAATGAAACAGAGGGCGTAGAATACTCATAACTTGGTGTTTAACGGGACGTGAGGGGTGAGAGGGAAAGACCCTTCCTTCCTCCCAGTTTTGGTTTCTTACCATGCTTGTGTGTTTGTCTCCCCCATTTCTGGAGCCAGGAATCCAGAAGTTCTTTAGGTATGAACTCTGCAGAAAATGGCAGAGGAGAGCGAGTATTGAAAGCAGCTCAGGGGCTTCTCTGGTGGCGCAGTGGTTGAGAGTCCGCCTGTCGATGCAGGGAACACGG
>NC_041219.1:3341969-3348756 GCF_002837175.3 Physeter macrocephalus | reverse complement strand
GCCCGTGAGCCATGGCCGCTGGGCCTGCGCGTCCGGAGCCTGTGCTCCGCAACGGGAGAGGCCACAACAGTGAGAGGTCTGCGTAACGCAAAAAAAAAAAAAAAAAAAAAGCAGCTCAGATTCCTTGTCTGTGAAGTAGAGATAATAACCTTCCCAGTCCACAAAATGGGAGCATGAGGAAGGCACTTTTGAAAGTAAAAAGCAAAATATGAAATAAACAGAATCCTATTATTTTAAGTAATATTAATGATTATAATATTCATTCTGGACTTATCCTGAGATAAAATGATGTTGATGGTGGTCATAGTATTTAATACCTTATCTGGCATGTAATACATTCCTGACACTATTCTCAAGGCTTGAGATGTATTGACCGATTTTGTTCTCACAATACCCTGATTTTACAGAGAAGGAAACTGAGGCACAGAGAAGTTGGGCAGCCTAAATTTTGATGGTCTAAGATGGGTTTTGGTTCAGGTCTACTGGCTCCTCTTACAATACTTCCTTTTTTCTCCTATACTACCCTTGTCAGATCCCAAGTACAATATAGTTTGCATCCAGTTTTTATCTGGCGATCTTAGAGATTTCCCTCCCGTGTACACTGTTGCCAGCTTTCCACACGTAGTTCCTATTCTCATTTAATATTAGCCTTGTGTTGACTCAGGTGCTCGAACATCTACCTTGATAACATTGTGGTCCTTTAAGCGATGGCAGACTGTATTTACACGGGGGGTGTGGGGGGTGGTACAGGAGAATACGGCCCAAGGCTTAGGTCTCCGGTGAGTGTTTCACGATGAGGTTCAATACCTGTTCTTTCCATGTGCCCCCAGCGGAGCAAAATGGTGCCTCTGCATGAGATGGAGGGTGTAATACGAGGAGGGAGGGACGAGGGGAGGAAGAAAAGGAGCCAAGTGCACAGGAAAGAGAAAACGACAGAGAGGAGGACAAGGAAAAGGGAAATAGTAGGAACTAGAAGTAGGAATTAGATGCTGCCTCTCTGACCGATTGAGTGGATGAACGGATGAAAGGACAAGATTTTAAGTGCCTGCTGTGTACCAGGCATGCTCAGGCCTTTTCCTATCAATTATCTCAGTTCATCCTGGCAACGACTCCACCCTTTGTGGAAGAAAATGCAGTACGACCGTTTTATTTCTAACAGCCCGTGGCCACGCACTGCAATGTCAAAGTTTTTTCTGGCTGGGCCCAAGGGTTCTCGAGTAGACAACTTGGCTGGGAATTTTCAGGCTGTTCAGCCTTCCACAGCTTTGTGCTTGACTGTTACCCCCTCATTTGTAGAAATATCCTTGGGTTTCATGCCTGCAATCCTTAGATCCTTTTAACAAGACCTTCCAAAGCTGTAAAGCTCAATAGTGCTGTGACGCTCCGTGCAGGGAAGGGAGTAAAACGAAAGTTCTCCATCCCTACCAGGTCCCATGAAGGAAAGAGTGTGAATAACGGGTTAAATAGAGCTCTTAAGTTATAAAAGTCACAATTATAGATGCGTGTAATTTTTAGCACAGAGATTTATTAATTTGCATTCAGATCATTAGAGCCAATTAGCAGCTTCAGCTTCTGCAGCCATGCTTTAAGTCTTTTACCCTTTACTTCCCTGGTGAACCCCAGATCACATCTTCACAGACTAAGGCTTAAAACTCACCTCTGGTGTTAGTGTACAAAATAAAGGAAGTTCTGCACTGTCGCCCCCTGCCCGCCGTACCCAGGAGCTTCTTCTCCTCTTTCTCTCTTTTTTTCTGTCCATCGGGCCTTTTTCTTTAACTCTATACACTATTCATTAGAGAGACCATTTGTAGCAATATCTGAGGAGTTAATAAGGGAAGGGAAAAGAAGTGAAAACTCCCTTTAGTCCTCCATTTCCCACTCAATTGAGACACCTGTAATTTTCAGGAAAGGAAAAGAACAGAAGAGTAACAAATTCTGCTTGAAAACCTGACTTCTAATGTTGGGCCACAGGCAAGATCTAGAGATTTCCCCATTCATCTCACCACTTACTTGGATATGCTGTCTGTAGGGAACACATATTAAATGAACCTTGAGAAACATGAACAAAAGTCTACTTAATTTTTAAGAGTTTGCCTATGGAGTGGTACAGGTCAGTTAATCAGTTCAGCATTCTTTTGGGATTCATTTGGCTAATCTTTGGCTACTATCAATTGGTTGCTTTTGCTCTATTCCAATTACATTATAAACTGGGAGTTGGAAGCGATAGAGTCTACGTTCCTTATTGCTGTTAACCATTGCATCCTTATAAATAATTTAAAAATTAGCTCAGGAATCCATCATGCCCACGCGGACTGTCTTTATCCCTGGTCATTGCTGCAGTCTCTCTGGTTTCCATTCCCAAGTGGTTGAGAATGGATCAGGATCTCCCGACGGTCGGTGGTGATGATCGATGTGTGGTGCTGACCGATGAACTCAGCGTCAAGTCACTTTACCTTCACTGCGTCCTCAGTTTTGTCATGATGCATTTATTTTGGATCCCCTGTTTCATTTCCCGTAAGTGTAATTAACATGGCTATTTCTGACCTTCTCTAAGACAAAGCTTTTACCCACCCCCACCTCCCTTCCTCTTAGCAGATGATCTTACCGGTCACAGCTCTAGAAAGTGTGAGGTTCTCAGGCTTCATCTGCTGCCTCCCTTGCACCCTCATTTGCTCTTAATTACATCCATCCTTCACTCCTTCCTAACTTTGCATGGCTAACGCCCTCCTCTTTGCTCTTCAGGAGCTGGCTTCTGCTTACTGCTCCAGCTGCATCTTTTCCAAATACTCACACTCCCTTTTGTCTCCACTACAGTATTTACCATCTGCATTTCTTCAAGTAAACCTTGCTGTAAACACCTCCACCTACTGTGAACAGACACCTCAACCTTTGCTGAATGGGTTTCACTCTTCCTCATCTGAATGCAGCTCTGAGGTCTGGGTTTTAGATACGCCTCCCACAGGTTCCCAGACCCTCTGCGCATATCTTTATCATAGCACTAATCACACCATATTCCAACTGCCTGTAAACTGTCTCATCTAGTCTTATATTGCTGCATCTAGAGTAGTGCCTGGTACATAAGCGTCAACAAATGGACATTGAAAATTGAGCAATGAAAAAAAGGAATGAATGAGTGAATGTTGTAACCAGTTGCCAGTCAATCCATTCTGCTTTGAGAGTGACTCGTAACTATTGCTATCTTTGTCATCCCTCCTTCACTGACAAGTTTTCTTCAGCTCAAGCTTTTATTTATTTTGGGAGAGGCAGTTTGGTTCAGTGGTTTCATGTATTGTCTTTTTGCTACCTTGCTTTAGAGCCCCTGTGTCTTAGTTTGCTAGCTGTGTCCAAATTTCCTAGTCTCTGTGTCTCATTTATGTCTTGTTCCCTTTAAATGAAAGATAATAATCACAGCCCTTCTATAAGGCTGTTCTGTGAATCAATTGAGGTAGTTCCTGTGTAGCCCTTACTGCCTAGTACATAGTAAATGGTTATTGTATATGAGTTATTTTAATGACTTCTAGCTTCTACTTTTACAATTTTCTTTTCAATTTTTGTGAACTATTTCAAACATGCAAGTAGGAATAGAGGCTGATATAACACACACCCATGCAGCCGCTACCAGCTTAAGAAAGAAATCAACAAAGACAATAAAAGCTACCTCAGAACCCTTTCCTATATCTTTTCCCTCCTTTCCTTTTCTTCTCCCTTCCTCCATCCCGGAGATAACTACTGACCCACATTTGGTGTTTATCATTTGTATGTATATTTTTACACATTGACTGTGTAGCTAAGAATTATGAATGCAGTATGGTATGCAATGCATTGTCCTCTAGTTACCTGCCCCCCAATGCATCCCTCAAATCAGTAATTCATATTATTTCTAGAGTTATCATCTCAAAACACAAATCTGTTTCTGTAAATCATTCAGCTTTCTTTCTTCCTTCTTTCCTTCCCTCCTTCCTCTCTCTCTCTCTCTCTCTTTCTAGACTTGGTGTTTTCAGGGCAGTTTTAATTTACAACAGAATTGAGAGGGAAGTAGAAAGGTTTCCCATATACCCCTGTTCCCAAGTATAGCTTCTCCCATTATTAACATTACTCACCAAAATGATATATATATATATATTTTTTTTACCAAGGATGAACCTCCATCGAACATCACAGTCTCTCAAAGTCCAGAGATAGTTTACCTTAGAGTTCACTCTTGCTGTAATACATTCTATAGGTTTAGACAGATGTATAATGGCATATATTGATCATTATAATATCATATAGAGTATTTTCACTGCCCTGGAAATTCTTTGTACTCTTGCTATTCACCTCTCTTCCATCAGAAACCCATCAGAAACCGCTGATCTTTTTATTGTCTCCATTGTTTTGCCTTTTCCAAAATGTCATATGGTTGGAGTCAAAGGCTACAATATGTAGCATTTCCCAATTGACTTCTTTCCCTAAGTAATATGCATCTGAGGTCTCTCCATGTCTTTTTATAGATTAATAGCTCATTTTCTTTTAGTGCTGAATAATATGCCCTTATCTAATGTATCACAGTTTATCCACTCACTTACTAAAGGACGTTTTGGTCACTTCCAAGTTTGGGCAATTATGAGTAATGCTGCTATGTAAACATCCATTGCAGGTGTTTGTGTGGACACACGTAAGTTTTCCTTTGGGTAAACACCAAGGAGTGCAATTGCTGGATTGGATGGTTAAGAATATGTTTAGTTTTGTAAGAAACTATCAAACTGTCTTCCAGAGTGACTGTATTATTTTGCATTCCCTCCAGCAATGTGAGTTCCTCTTGCTCTACATCCTCATCAGCATTTGGTGTTGTCAGTGTTCTGGATTTTGGCCATTCTAATAGGTGTGTAGTGGTCACAATCTACTGTTGAATCCCTATTACATATATTCTCATCTCCTATAAGCCATTATTCAAATACCACTATCTCAGTGAAGCCTTCCCAGGACATTCTAAAATGGCAACACCCCCATTCATTTTCCTTTCTTCCTTTTTCTCCGCAATACTTTTTACCCTGTGACATACTATGTATTTGTTCTTATTTATCTTTTTGTATATTTCTACAGTTAATTAAGTAAGCTCCATGAGGTCAGGAATTTTGTCTGCCTTGTTTCCTGCTATATCCCTACTGCCTAAAACATAGTAGCTGCTCTGTAATATTTGTTTAATGAGTGTTGAACATATAGAATACTGCCCCAACTCCTCAACCTGGATTTCAAATTTATATTTATTTTGGCCCTCTGCAGTGTTGCTTCCCACCCTAACACCATCATTCCAATTTGCTCTGCATCTTCTTCTCTCCCAGGCCTTGGTTCAAGCTGTTGCCTGTGTCTGGGCTACCTCCCTCTCCTACTCATGTCTGCTTACCAGAGCTTTTCTTCTTCCTCAAGCTCAGTTCAAATCCTACCTCCTCCAAGAAGCCTCCTCAGATTCCCCCAGTTGAAATGAATCTCCCCTTCTCCCAGGCTACTTCAGCGCTTTGTTGCTCTCTTACAACTTGTTTCATGGTCTTCCTTGTTTCAGATTTATTTATCTGTGTGTGTCCTGCAGGAGTGTGGAGGGTAGGAATCCCCGCATTCCCGTCACGCTCCATAGCACCCAGCACAGTGCTCTGCTGCCCCGCTGAGTGAGGGCTCAGCCCATCTTGTTTAATCAATGAACCTGCGTGTGAGGAGGGCCTTCAGAAAGGCCATCATACCCCTCAGAAAAGAGTTCTGAACTCTTGCTTAACGATTGTTTGACAAAGTGACCCTTCTCGAAGGCAAAGCACTGAGGAAACTTTAAGCTCTTCTTTAGTTAAAATGATGATACTTTGGGTCCTCCCTGGTGGCGCAGTGGTTGAGAGTCCGCCTGCCGGTGCAGGGGACACGGGTTCGCGCCAAGATCCGGGAAGATCCCACATGCCGTGGAGCGGCTGTGCTCGTGAGCCATGGCCGCTGAGCCTGCGCGTCTGGAGCCTTGCTCCGCAACGGGAGAGGCCACGACAGTGAGAGGCCCGCGTAGTGCAAAAAAAAAAAAAAAAAAAAAAGATGATACTTCGTTGTAATTCTCTGAATATTTCCATTATGTCGGCCCACGGTGCAGAGTAATCAAATTACTTTAATTCCACATCGTTTCTCTCATTTGCCATACATTGTTCCTATTGCTATTCCGTTCACTTAATTTGTTATATTTTTTTCAGTTAAAATTAATTTGTCAGCATAGTCTCACTTTTCTAATCCAGCTGACTTTCTGCCAGCTAAGTTTTATGTGCGGGTTAAAAGGGAAGAATGAACATGTGCGGGTGTATGTAGAATGTCATTTTCTGCTTCACAGACTAGGAAAGGCACTTCCCATCATAAAAAAATGTGCAAATCAGGGAATTTCCGGAAATATAAGTCTGTATTCTGCGAGCAATCATGCTAAGTAAGAGGGAGTGTGTAGTTTACCTTTGATTTTGGCTATAGCTACTTTTGTAGAGAAAAATCTCTGGCTATGGCTTTATTTAATAGGATGGAGTAGAATGTTAAAGCTGGGTGAGACCTTAGATACTCCTAGTCCAGAATTTCTTTATCTTCTCAGAACTAGTGCACTCTTTTTTGACAAATATTTAGTAACAGTGCCTTACTGGCTTAAAATAAATTTCAT
Source organism: Physeter macrocephalus (assembly GCF_002837175.3). NCBI lineage: Eukaryota > Metazoa > Chordata > Mammalia > Artiodactyla > Physeteridae > Physeter > Physeter macrocephalus. Next base: position 3,342,113 of record NC_041219.1, on the reverse strand, counting down.
CAACAAACACATTTTTTTTTTTTTGCGGTACGCGGGCCTCCCTCTGCTCTGGCCGCTCCCGCTGCGGAGCACAGGCTCCGGACGCGCAGGCTCAGCGGCCATGGCTCACGGGCCCAGCCGCTCCGCGGCATGTGGGATCCTCCC
>NC_041219.1:3321490-3341308 GCF_002837175.3 Physeter macrocephalus | reverse complement strand
ATGCCGCGGAGCGGCTGGGCCCGTGAGCCATGGCCGCTGAGCCTGCGCGTCCGGAGCCTGTGCTCCGCAGCGGGAGCGGCCAGAGCAGAGGGAGGCCCGCGTACCACAAAAACAAACAAACAAAAAAAATCAGTATAACAGCCTCACTGAAATAGCCAGGAAAAATAAAATAATATATAATAAAATTAAATATATGTATATAAAATTATATATGTATATAATTTACATATAAATAAAATCAAAATTTAGAATATATATTTTTTAAAAGTATGTTTATAATAAAAATTATACATATACATGCATCAGTATCGATATATAAATGTTTGAGCATGACTCTTCTGGAAACATATGAAGTAGTCAGATGCACCTGTACATAGAATTATCATGAATGCTACAGCCATAAACGCCTTTGGATAAAGGTGTGTTGTATTGGCAACTCAAACACCGTATGTTTTATGTCAATGGTATGATTTTCCCAGATAGTGAGCTATAATTTAAAAAATATTCAGAGTGAAGCATCTTCACTCATCCATACACAGTCACCCACACGTACACATAGACTGCAGCTGCATGCCTGGAGAAATCAGGGTGTATTAAAATAGCACGAAACAAAAAATACTTTGTGTTTGCATGTGGAAAAGGAGTTACTGTATAGGCTCAGATAGTTATAAAAAGGGTTTATTGAATAGCTGAATGTCTGGTAGAACATTTGGAAAATCATGCAGAACACAGGACAGTTTTCCTCTAGAGGAATTGTTCCCCTCTTTACAATTTCTTTGACTGACCCTTGCCCCCCGCATGCCCACAAGACTGGTCCACAGTCATTGTGATGCCACCTCCCTGTAAAAGTCCAGATTGCTCCTTAGCAGCTCGTGCCACCCAGTTTCAAATCTCTAGTCTAGTTCTACCACCTTCTAAAGGACTTTGAGAACCAGAAAGTTTCAGTTACCTGAGACTAGTCACATAACTAGTTAAGTTCTATGAGGCTCATGAGCTGCTTGACAGCTTTGCTCTGTCTATAGCTACTCTATCCATGAGACCTATCATCAGAAATATCTATACAGGTGATAATTACGAGAAAATTTGAAATCGGACTGCCTAGAATTTTAACTTGCCACTTACAAGTTTTAGGCAAATAATTTGTGCTAGTTAACCTGTTTGAGCCTCAGTTTCTTAAATAGTAAACCATAGGTAATAATAGAACCTAACTCACAGAGTTGTTTTGACGATTAGTAGAAAGTGTGTATAAAGTGCTTGCTATCGAGTAAACATTTGGTAGAGGATGGCTATGATGATGGTGATGATGATGATACGACGACAACGGTGACAGTGACAATGAAAAAGAATTGTACTTGAGATAAAAAAATTTTTTAGCCTTGATTTTTTTCTAACTTAACTAGACATTTTTTTCTTTAAGCAGCTAGATCGCCGAGCCTAGTTTTTATTTCAGTTTGATCCTTATTATCACTCTTACAGATTTCTTTAAGTTAAATGCTCATCCTTTTCCTTTTAGCTAATACTATAATTTAAATTGCCTAGCCCTTGAAATCTTTTCTTCACTGACACACTGGAGATTTGAATACATGACTTTAAATGAAGTTGTAGTAATAAAATCGTGTTTACATTGGTAGAGAATAAATATCTAAATTTTATCACACCACTATTTTTGAAAAAGGTATTTCCCTTCACTTTTGTAGAGGCTGTATTCCCAGAACTTAGCTGCTATAATGATTTCTTCAGTACCACACAAATTCTGTATTAATCTCTCAGCAGTTTTTCCAGTGAAGTGCATTTTTATGCTTGGCAGGATTAGGGCAGTCTAGGAAAATTAGTTTTCTTTTCTTATTACTTTTCCTGTTTAATTTGTAACCAGTTAAAACACCACAATATGATGGATGATTGATCCTAGTAAAACAGCAAAGTTAAGGGGTAATTGGCAGACTTTGGTTAAGCAATGAAGTCTTCCACTACCTCTCAACAGCCTTTAAGACAACCTCATTATTAAAATGTACATACTAGCAAAATTCTGGGTGTGTGTGGAATTTGATTACTGACTAAACAGCACCGATGCCAGGGTTTTATTTTTACGGTTGATGTGTAATGTTTGTAAAGCAGCATGTGGAGTGGGTGAGCCCTGGCACTCACAGAGGAGCTTGCATGGAAATGGAATTTTGCAGCTAGCTAACTATATCCTGATCACTTCCTGTTCACTTAACAGGGGCACATACATGCACACTTCCAATTGTTCGGTCCAATCAAGAATCATTGCTGGAAATCTAGCTCAATTTACATAGTTTGCTTGTGGAAATTTAATCCTTTCTTGTGATGACAGTCCAGGATGTGAGCCAGTTATTTTCTTAAGAAGCTGAGGCCCCATTTTATAACTAAGTGGATATTACCAACTTTATTTTGAGGTGGGTTCATGGGATAATGAATGAATAAGACAAGGTGACCTAAGACCCAAGTATGCCTTTTTCTTTCATTTATTCAATCAATAATTGCATCATTTTCCAAATGTTTATTGAACACCTACTCTGTATGAAGCACTACTATGCAAGGTGCAGGGAATATGTAAGATAGACATGGTACCTGTCCTCATGCGTCTTATTACCAATTCTGATGGATTTGACTTTAGTGTACAGACAAGGTATGTATGCAGGAAGTGTAATATATCTTAGAATGTAAATCTAATGACCATCTCATGGAATGTCAGCCATCAAAAGTTTAAAAATTTAGATTCCTAGCCAAATATAAAAGAGCTAGCATTGTAGTGCATGAACTGTATATTCATGAAAGCAATGTGTAACCATAAAATTCTTGTCAACAGACATTAGTTGAACAAACACTATGTAAATGAACTGGGTATCTGTGGCTAAGACCCAAGCCCTGGCCTTGAGGAACAAATGCACATTCCATTAAAAAAGATGCTGGGTATATTTTCTTCAGGAGAGGTTTGGTACCTTAAGAGTAATAGCCCTCAGTTGTTACCTTTGCAATCGGACAGTCAAAACTTTTAAATTTGCCAAGAGAATAAGTGATGAGCGTATATCTTGAAATAGCCTATATCTCCCCCAGATCACATACCCATGAGAAGAAATGTCCTTCAAGAATCTTAAGCGACTTTTCCTAGCAGAATCCGTTTTTGCCTCGAAGGGAGTCAGGAGAGACTCAAGGGCATCTTTTGGCAGTGGTGTTAGAATGTAGAGAAATGTAATTGAATTTTTCAGTGGAAAACTCACCTGCAATGATCTGCTCAGTGAGTATGATATAAATTATCATGCTGTTATCAACACCATCTTCCATCTGTAAAACTAGGGGAAATACATGAGCATCACAAAAACCCTTTTACCATCAAAAGAATTTTATATTCATGACATTGCTCTGAAAGCAAACACAAGATTTTTCAAGAGATCTTTAGCGATTTTGCACTAGGAGCTTATGCTAAGCTGGAAGAAACACAGACTATATATTAGTTTGGACTATTACTGAGAGATTTTAGTATTAAGAATGTAAGTAGTCACTAGATTTCTTCTAGAAGGGTATTCCATAGTCAAATTATGTACTGATGGATGAAAAATAGAAAGCAAATTTGAGAAAGTCAGTGTATCTTTTTGGGAGCTATACCGGATATAAAGTATTATGATAATATCAAGCCTCGAAGTACCCAAGCAGTCTAAATGTCTGGCTACGACTCCTAGACATCTTTAGAATTAACATTTGGGTTCTAAATCCATTTCGCCAGCATCACTGTGTCAGATTTCATTTTCCAAAGATGGATGCAAAACACCTCTCATTCCACACACCCTTGTACAACATGATTTTGCCATTTCCTTATGAATCTAATTTCCCTCCTCTTGATTCTGGGCAGGCTTGTGACTGCTTTGACCAATAGGGTACGCTGGAATTAACACTGTGTGGCTTCCAAGATGGGTCATAAAAGTCAGTACACCTTCCCCCTTGTTCATTGGAATACTTGAGCTGACAAGTAAGAAGTCTGATTACCCTGAGGCAACCATATTGTGAGGAAGCCAAGGCATCTCTGGGTGCTTCAGACAGTGGTCCTAGTCTTTGAGTCATATCAGCCCAGGCAGCAGAGATGAACAATGAAACGGGATCTCCGGGTAATTCCAACTAGAAAAATCATTGATAAGGTAAACTCAACATCATAATGACAAAGCATTATTGTCAACTGCGAAGGCCTGGACAAAGTCTTTCCTTCTCTGTAGAAGAAGTATTTGTTGAAAAAGTTGGAGAAGAAATTTGCACATTTATGTTAGACATGATTATATCAACCACCATTTTAAAACACTAGGTGTTTTATATATATTCCTGGTATGGGTTGATGCCTATTTTCCCTTTCCTAGTAGATGTAGCTCTTTCAGTCAAGATTTTTAATGGGAAGCAACACAAACCAACTTGGGCTGATTAACCAGAAAAGGACAAGGCTGTTAGGTAGCTCACGGAACTTTTGGGAGGGCTGGCGTCTAAACATATAAGAACGGTTGAGTTTAAACTTACAGGAACTATCGTAAAACCGTGCATCAGAACTGGTCTGATGAATAAACTGCAGGTGTTCCTGCTGACCACTGAGCACCAGGGGGAACTTCTGAGCTGGCTGCCCATGATTGTTGGATGCCTCTGCTGCCACCAAAGCCAGCACAATGACCTCCTCCCAAAGCTTGTCCCCTCAAGTTGCTTGTTCCCAAACCAAAGAGTCAGGAGCACGGACTGGCTGGCAAAACCTTGTCCAAGTGCCTGTTTCCTAGCTGCAAGGGAGTCTGGGAACTTGACTTTTCCAGATTCTGCCCTGATGAAGCCAGATCCGTAAGGCTGCAAATTCCCCACACGCAGTGAGAGTGTTTGGAAGGTGCTGGACAGCTTGAAAACATGACAGTGATGTGTGAGATGGGATGCATTAGAAGAAGACAAACAGAAGTCTTGCTGCCCACAGCTCAGAAGATTGCATTATTCCGATGGTGCCAAAAAGCAAAACTAGAGACAGCTGATGGAGCATTCAGGTCTACCCGCAGGCTTAAATTTTATACCAATGTACATAGGTCAAGAAAAACCCCTTGCCCCAGCACATCGCTCAATCTTATTTTACTTTCAAGTCTCTCTTAGCGGAACCCCTACCTGGCATAATGTGGAGATGGGGGGAAATATGATCAGAAGCAATGAAATAAATAAGCTTAACTCTGTAGTCTTCACACTGTAGGGTGGGGACGGGGTTCCCTGCCCATCATCTCCTATCTCTTGGCAGAGTGTGGTCCTGAGAACAGATGATGATGATGGTGATGGTGCCAGCACTTATTGAGTCTTTACCACATGCCAGGCACTCTTTTAAGTACTTTATAGTTATTAATTCTTTTAAAACCTTCTAGCAACCCTATGAGGTAGGAAATGTTATTATCTGATCTTACAGATGAAAAAACTGAGGCAAAAAGAGGCCACGTAGCTAGTAAATGGTAGTGCTGGCATGTAGACCCAGGTAGTCTGACTCCAGATCTGCTTTCTTAAGCACTGATAAATAGGGATTTTACAAGGTATCTTGGCGGTTTTTCTTTCCCCACTTGTCAGAGTGGATGCCAGGAATAGTAATGTTTATATATTAGCTAGGGGGAAAAGTAGAAAGTGTTCTAAAGCACAGGTTTTCATAAGGTGGGCCTGTTTGAAAAAGGAGAGAAGAGCATGGAACTGCAGCATTGTCTCATCCTTCAACAGTCTGCCTTCCAGACCCTGCTGCCCAGGAGACCCTTCTTCCTCCTCCTGCAATGATTCCAGTTGTAGCTTTCCAACCTTTTGCCTTGTTTAATCATCACACTGGTGCTGAGAGATTGGTCATTATGCTTCTATTTTACACATGAAAAAATGAGTCTCAGAAGGTTAAGTGTTATGGTCAAGATCAAACAGACCATAAATGATAAAAACCAGGCTTTGAATACAAACCCGACATTCTCCACTGTCGTGTAAGCTCTACTGTTAAGGATCTCAGTGAAATGCAATAGTTCAGCACAGTAAACACGATCAAAAAGCAACAATGGCAAGGGCACCAGATTGGTATGCAGTCTGGAAGTGGAGTGGCTCTTCATGAAATGGCAACATATGAAGCCATGACTATAAATCCTAGCATTTATGAAAAGTTTACATCCTGTTGGTCAAGTACCCATCTTTCCAGTCTGAAAGCACTTGTCAATGATCCTATGAGAAGCATGAACCCAATCGCTATCCCTTTTCCATCTCCATATCTATGCCCAAGTTTGGCTAACCTTACATGAGAAATAACTTCTGCAGTTAGACCAAATGCATTTGGTGAGACCCAGAATGAACAAAATAGAACACTTAAAAATCAGAACTGAAGAAATCAGCTAATTTCAGCCTAACATTTATAAACATTTATGTTAGACTAAACTGATATTCTCTCTTTCTTTGCACCAAGAAATATTTTGTGGAGGAACAGCATTGCCCTCCAAGAGATTAAGATTAAAAGAAAAGCTTTGGGGTCTGTCCACACATGACTTTGCCAAACATTTCTCCAACCTGTTTTTGTCAATCCTGGTCCATTTCCTGAGGTGAAATTAAATTTACAAGTTTGCATCCTATTTAGTAATACTGCTGTGATTTAAAAGGCACTTAAAAGTGCATCCCTATCTGTAGTCCTGAAATTTAGCAAGCATATGCATATTTGCATCAACTCTCTCATGGGATGTTTATTTCTGTCACACACTTAGCAGATTTCATCTCCAGTTGGGAACTCTGTTGATCACTTTAGAGCAGTGGTTCTTATATCAGATAGTTTTGCTCCCCAGGGAGGATTTGGCAATTTCTGGAGATATTTTTGGTGGTCACAACTGGGACTGTGCTGCTGGCATCCAGTGGGTAGAGGTCAGGGATGGTGCTAAACATTCTGCAGTACCCTGGACAGCACCCCACCTCCCAACAACAAAGAATTACCCACCTACAATGTCAATAGTGCATAGGTTGAGTATCCTGCCTAGGTGTCTCTCTATGGATCCTTTCTTACTTTGTGTGTCTGTCTCTCTTCAGGCACAGTCCCAGAATCTGGATTTAATGCAAAGGGGAAAAAATACCCTTTGTTTTCCCAAACTCTGCCTGACAATACTTGGAAGTTTTTGGACTGTATGTTTAGAAAATGCCTGAGCTTAGGGCCTTTCCAGAATTGTTACCAATGTCTCTGAATCTCCAAGTCCAGCATCCTATATGATATTTTTGTATTTTAATCCTCAGTTTGCACTTGTCTTCAGTGCATGTCTGTCGCTCTTCATTCCACTCAACTCTGCCATTTATATTCTTTGCCACTTACGTTCATCAGCTTGACTTCGTATCTGTAACACATTACAGCTTATCAGCCAGATGACTTATATCTTAAAAAAGGTTAATTAAGGTCAGCTGCAACAGACTGTTCGTTTTAACTCCTTTTCGTTTAGAGAAATTATACATTTCTCCTTCCTTCTTGTTTGTAGTTTTGAACCAGTTTTCTTCCCTTGGCAAAACATTTTCCCAATTACCACGCAATTCAGTTGGAAAAGTATGCCCAATGAGTTCTCCTTGGCCACAAACTGATGTCAATCTCTTAAAGCATTCTAGATCTAAATTCTAAATATAATTCTAAATAGTATCTCCCCTGACAGAAACCACAGTTGCCTTTCCACCCAACAGTTGTGCTTCCTGATGTGGTGAGGGGTTGATTCTATTAAATATTGAGTATCTATTATGTACAGGGCAGTATGCCAGGCTGTCAGGGCATACAACCTAAATAAGACAACCTTTGCTAAACAGCTTAAAACCTAGTCAAGGGTGGTAAGATATGTACATAAATAACTGTAATATACTGTTTAAATAGATGTACATATACGAGAGATGCAGTTTCCATGGTGTGTCTGAAGCATCTTGCTGGTAGAGCTTGCCTGCCAGTCATGCATGAACATGCATGAAAGTTCAAGTTACTGATCTAAACCTCTGAAACCCATATTCTGTGTTAGAATCGTGCTGACAGGCTTCCAGACTTCTCGCGTAAGGATAATTTTGTAAACGACAAGTTGTACATTTTGGCCCAGTGTGTCACTGTTTCATCCTGAAGTTCCTTAGACCTCTAAAGTGTATTACAACCACTCCTGGTGATTTATTTATGTCTGGTGTGTCAATTAGACTCAGAACATCTCACATTCTGAACATTAATTTGACCTCTCTGCTTCAAAAGATGATTTTAACTTTCAGATCTCCATAATAACTGCTGAACACCTAGGCAGGATACTCATAATAACTGATGAAGGAAGGACTCAAATGAAATTTTTGTTGAATTTCTGTGTTCTTTAATTTCACCATTTTGGGGGTAGATGATTGCCCTCTCTTCCCTCCACCCCAACTTATATTCTGTAGTCTTTTCTCCTCTTGAGGTGGCCTGGTATAAAATTATAAGATTTGGAGTTAAATATATCTGGATTTAAATCCCTGCTGTAACTTTGTGTGTTTTAGGGTAATTTTACTAAATTCACAGAAGTATGATTTCTTCGCCTGTACAGACAGGATAATAACATCTACTTTTCATAGTTTTGAGAAGATTCATTAAGATGACGTATAAAATGCTTGCCAAAAAATGCTTCAGGGAGTCCTCTCTCCACCTGTTCATCTTCCTCACTTAGGTAATATTTCTTAGGGAACTCTCTCCTCCTCTGTCTCAGCTTCTGTGGCTTCTGTTGCTTCACTATTTACCAGCCCAGATTCCGCTCCCCCGCACCCCCGACTTCCACCCCGTCCCTTCCTGGTCATTCTGATCGACAGCATACATTTTCCCACTTGTCTTCTAAAAAGTTATGTTTAATGTAAAATTTGAACTAATTCCATAATTTACCATTGCTATCATCTGAATGTTTGTGATCCTTCTAAATTCACACGTTGAAATTCTAACCCACAAAGGTGATGGTATTAGTAGGTGGGGACTTTAAGTAAGGAAAGGTGTAACTTTCATGAATGAGATTAGTGCCCTTATGCAAGTAGTCCTAGAGAGCTCCCTTGCCCCTTCCGCTATGTGAGGACACACCGAGAAGTCGGCAGTCTGCAGCCTGGAAGAGGGCCTTCACCAGACCCTGACCGTGCTGCCACCCTGGTCTTGGATGTCTAGTCTCCAGAACTGTGAGAAATAAATTTCTGTTGGTTATAAGCTACCCAGTCTGTGGTATTTTGTTATGGTGGCAGAACAGACCAAGACAAATATGCTTTCCTTTGGTTAAGTGAACCGTGTGTTGTATTTTTAAGCAGTTTTCCTTCTATAGCCCACGTGTCGAGATTAATTATGTGGTACTTTTTGTTATCCCATCCTTTACCAATCACTACTTCCTATTTACGATTCCTATATTTGTATTAAAATAAAGAATCATATTTTTATTTTCCTATAGGTTTGAAAACTTAGTGTAGTTTAATACCAAACTTTTCTGCATGTCTTCCTACAGAAGATTTTTGTTTCCTGTTTAGCAATCTGTTTTTGACTTCAAGGTGGTTCATTTGAGTACCTTGTATATACAAAGCAATGTACTAGGTGCCTTAAATTCATTATCTCACAACTCCACAAAAAGTTGTGAAGTATCTCTGTCAAGAATAAAGTTCTTTAGCACCACACGTGGTATTCTGGTAGATTTATTTTTATTTAAAAGTATCTACAGATAATAGATGTTCTTCTGCCATTTTCTAAAGAGATACCATTATAAATCAATTCTTTTCAAAGAATGGACTGTAATAATTTTGTTTCTATTATATATTGAACATAGACAAGATAATATATATGTAAGGTATAAAAACAAAACAACATTGCATATCCACCAACCAGTTTAAGAAACAAACACAAGTATTTTTAAAAAAAAACTTTATTGAAATATAGTTGATTTACAATGTTGTGATAGTTTCGGATGTACAGCAAAGTGATTCATATTCATATATATATATACACATATATATTCTTTTTGTACATTCTCTTCCATTATAGGTTATTACAAGATTTTGAATGTAGTTCCCTGTGCTATACAGTAGGTCCTTGTTGGTTATCTCTTTTATATATAATAGTGTATACATTTTAATCCCAAACTCCTAATTTATCCCTCCCCCCTTTCCCCTTTGGTAATCATGAGTGTGTTTTCTATGTCTGTGAGTCTGTTTCTCTGTTGCAAATAAGTTCATTTGTATCATTTTTTTAGATTCCATATGTGATATTTGTCTTTGTCTGTCTGACTTTGCTTCATATGATAATGTCTAGGTCCATCCATGTTGCTGAAAATGACATTATTTCATTCTTTTTTTATGGCTGAGTAAAAATCCATTATATATATATGTATATATATTATATATATATGTATATATATAATATATATACCACATCTTCTTTATCCTTTCATCTGCTGATGGACACTTAGGTTGCTTCCATGTCTTGGCTATTGTCAATAGTGCTGCTGTGAACATTGGGATACATGTATCTTTTTGAATTATGGTTTTCCCTGGTATATGCCCAGTAGTGGGATTGCTGGGTCATATGGTAGTTCTATTTTTAGTTTTTTGAGGAACCTCCATACTCTTCTCTACAGTGGCTGCACCAATTTACATTCCCACCAACAGTGCAAGAGGGTTCCCTTTTCTCCACACCCTCTCCAGCATTTATTATTGGTAAACTTTTTGATGATGGCCATTCTGACTGGTGTGAGGTGATACCTCACTGTAGTTTTGATTTGCATTTCTCTAATAGTTAGCGATGTTGAGCATCTTTTTATGTAACGTGTGTATTTAAAAGCTCCTGTGTGTCCTTTGCCTACTCCAGCCCCGCCCAAAGATAACCTCTAAATGCTTAAACTTTGTATATTTAAATTTATAATGAAAACAATGATGCTAATTCAGTGTTTCAAGCTTTTCTGGTATTGAGTCATTGCAGTCAAGGGGCACCAGTGTCTGTCTCGGAAGGTCAAATTTTGGTCATCGGTTTTTAACGCACAGTATGAAATAACTGCCTTTTCTTTTTAAAATAATTTATGAGCAGGTTTTCCCCTTATTTCTTATAGATTTTTTCATATGGTTATAAGTTATTTTATATGTTTTCTCTGGGTGAAGTGCCGGCACAAAAGCCACCAAGTGAGAAGTCTGTTGGTGGCAGCCATTAAAGTCACAACCCCAGGAGGGGAGGGGCTCCAGATAAAAGACCCAGCAAAGGAAGGCCTTGGGTCCTTGTTCTTTTCTTGCTTTACAAAGACCCCTGAGCAGAAGCTATGGTGTTCATTTAAATTTGCTTCTGTGGGTTGACAGAAAGAAATGAAGAGTTACATATAGAAGAAAAACATTAGATTTAGGTAAAGGAGAAAAGTGGGTTGGGGAAAAGTCAGTAGGAAAATTGCTGAAGAAAGTTGATCGTTCAGGAATACAGAAAGATGAGCATAAAGATATGCCTAGGGTTTTGTTTTAAATCTTGGGATCTTGGGGAAGAAAATATTATTTGTTTCACTCTGAAGGTTAGAAAAAGGAAAGAGAGATAGATCAAGTGATCAACTGACAGAGGGAGAGAGATGTGGGTGAGTGGATGGGTTGGCAAATGGATGGGTGGGTGGATGGATGGATGGGTGGGTGGGTGGATGGGTGGATGGACAGATATAGGAGAGAATAGACTGTGTTGCTGACTACTGTAGATTGAATGTATCTTCCCAAAATTCATATGTCGAAATCCTTAACCCCCAAGATGGTGGTGTTGAGAGATGGGGACTTTGGGAGGTTATTAGGTCATGAGGGCAGAACCCTCATGAATGGGATTGGTGCCCTTATAAATGAGGCCCCAGAGAGATCCTTCATCCCTTCTGCCTTGTGAGGACACAGCATAAGGGTGCCGTCTGTAAGCCAGGAAGTAGGCTCTCATTAGACACCAGATCTGCCTGTGCCTTGATCTTGGACTTTGCAGCCTCCACAACAGTGAGAAATAAATGTATATTATTTATAAGCCATCCAGTCTGTGGTATTTTGTTATAGCAGCCTGAGAAGACTAAAACCTTTTAAAACTCTATGTACCAAATTAAGAAGATCCCTTTGCAGCTAGAAATGAGGATATTTCTGTCCATGCAAAAAAGCTATGGCAAAGATCTGCTGCTCTGTTTAGGTAATCCTTCTTACTGCCCTCCTACTCTTAAAAGATTTTCATCTTTGTAAGGGAGAAAGTTATAATTTTGAGAAAAATAATAACATTCTCTGATTAGGAATGGTGTTTTCCTTCTTTAATCAGGAATTTCATCACAAATTATGATTCATTCCAAAGACACAAACACTCAAGAATGTACAGATGACTCTGTTTCTGCATAGTAAAAATAAAGTTAGAATCAGCACAGAGTTTTTCATATTGGATTTTAGAGCAATAATCTTCTTGCTATGCTTCTTTGAGCTAAAATATTGAAAGCTAAATTTTCAATTTCTTTACTCATTTAACATAGCAGATCATTACTTCTAATTTGAAAAGTAACTGTAGGTCTGGGACATATACAAACAATGCTGTTTCTTGGTCACTGACTTTTTAAGGGAGCATTTAAATTCTTCAGCCCTACAGGTCAAACTGCATTATACCACATTTCATTAGAAAAGGAATCTATATAGGACTAAGATGGTAACAAGTTCCAGCCAGTGAGCCATGTATTTCAAGAAATATGCCATAGACAAGAGATTAGAACTACAAAAGTTTTGAACCAGTAACGATTTTCTGGATTTGATCTGTAGAGTTACAGGGAGCTTGAAAAATGTCAGCACTTTCCAAAATGCTGTAAACAGGTCTTTAAAAGATTGTTTTATATAGTCACATCATATTATTGATGACTGATCTTTATAGGTCTAGTTTAGAGCTCAGTTCAAGAGCATGTATTGAGTGTCAGCTTAACATAATAAGTATAAGGTTTATGAAACAGTCTCTGATATTTAAGAGTTTAGACTACTTGGAGAAATGTGGCATGTATTCAAAAAATCATAATATCGTGTAGATGAATGCCATGAAGAGTAGACCAAAAAAAAGAGAGGAATTTTCATTGAAAGCGATTACTTTTGGTGGGGGTGAAGGAGAAGCCACGAGATGAGGTCAGTAAATGAACGTCAAGTGCTGAGAGGGCTCCTGGCTGAAGGTATTCTCCGTAAGTGGTGGATATGTTTCCTGTAACTGAGTGAGCTCCTGCCACTTGGCACTATGAGAAGGAGCAGAGGTCTCTCAGATCAGAACCTTCGAGTGGTGGTGCAACTGCTTAGAATATAATTTAAAGCACTGACCCTGGCCTCCCAAGTGCTGTGCAGTGTGCCCCTCCCCATCACTGCTGACCTGAGAATAGCTGTGGGTCTGTGAGGAGACAGATTCAGAAGCGTTTATAGCAGTAGATACTGCTGTGACATTTTAATTGTACTTTATAAAAGAACTGATCTGCAGTGGACTGTGAAAAACACACCAGTCGTTCTTTACCACAGAATGTTTGAGTAGCACTTGACGGTACAACCTTCCTGCTGCATCTTCTGTCATTTCCCTTCATTCTCCACTTTCTTCCCACCATGCACCAGCGGCCTCCTAGCTATTACTTGAACTTGCCAAGCGAACCCTTCGTCCTGTGCTTTTCCCTCTGCGTGGGATGCACTTCCTCCACGTGACTACACCTTTCTCTCCCTAGCTTCATCCAGAGCTCTGTTCAGATGTTACCGTACCAGAACCGCTTGCCCTGGTGACTGAAACACGCCAGCCTCATTACTGTCTCCTTACCTTGTTTTCTCTTTCTTCCCTAAGTAATTCATCCCTGGTATATATTTATTGGGCTATTACTTATTGTCTGCCCCACCCTACTAGAAGTCAACTCCACGAGTCCAGGGACTTGTTTATCTTGGACACTGCTGTAGACTTAGCATCTGGAACAGTGCCTGACTCATAGCTGGCCTTAATATTTGTTCAGTGCATGAGGGCAGGATGAAGTGAGTGACGGAATGAATGGCAGAACAGTTGCAGTGGAGCTAGAAAACGCAGATATGCTCTAGGAAACAGGAAGTAATTTAATTTGGCTAGTAAGAAGGAGAAGAGAAAGTCTTAGTCGGCTCTAGTTTCAGTTCAAGTGGGTAGAGTCATACTTTGGTTCTAGACTTCAGCACTTAAAATAAAAGAACATCCTCCTTTTTCTGAGCTTTACCAGATGCCATATTACCATCAGGGATCCTTTTCCTGACCAGCTTGAGATGTGCTTGTTTTGTTTTGGGATTTCAGTCTCAGGGCCGTAGTATTCCATATCTGAATTTTCATCATCTTTACCCTGTAAGAGTTTGCTCCCAAAACTCTGGTTCAACATTCCCGAGACTGCCGCATATTGGAGATCTGTATGGATGCAGGCAGAGAAGAGTAATGCTGTCTTAACCATTTGGAAAGATGGAATGCAGGGTGCGGTTTCCCTTCCAGTACAGCTGGGGCCTCAGGCGATGCTTAGTTCATGAAAATGGACAGTTGGGAATCATCCCGCTAAGGTTGTTGAAGGCCTGGGTGGGTTGAGCCTTGACAGGTGGAAAGAAAGGTCAATTTTCCTCGGCTACTGAGTAGATCCTAAAAGATGAGACAAGACAGCTGGATGAAAAATCACCCCATGTGAGCTTCCAGCACTCTTGGCATTGCTGCTGTTTCCTTCCAAGAGCCATTTGGTCTCACTCGGAAGAAAGCAGTGCCATTTATGAGTGACGAGGAAGCCATTTTCTCCTCGTGGAGTGGCCTGGTATACAAATAGCATACATAATTAATGTGCCCCAGAAAGCTGTTTAAATTAATTATGGGATTGTCCCCCAAGAAGTATTCTACAGGAGGAAGTGCTTTAGGTGTTTTCAGCTAGGATCTGGGAGTCCTAGGTTCTTTTTTCCTCTCACTGTTAGGACTTTGTGACCTCAGGCAATTCACTTAATGTTCCCCAAAATACCTATAAGATACTTTATTGATCCATATTTTCTTCATACTTTCCACTTCTAAATCTTTGAAAAACCTCAGTAGAGCCATTCTCAGGGTCATTGAATGAAAGCCAATAATGCCCTTTGAGATCCTTTATAGAAATTTGCTTAAAAGGGCCTGGTTACATATATTTTTTTCTAACATCCCAAAGTAGATATTTCACAGCACTAATCATTATTCTTTAATATGTGCAGTTAAACCCATCTTCTTAATTCTTTAAAATGGAAGACTGCCCAAGACCTATGTGATCAGATCTTGCAACTAGACTGAGTGCCTATCAGGTAGGAAACTGTTAAATAACTTCAAAATTATATTACTACTCTGATAGAGCAAGTTACACTCTCCTTGAAAGATTGTCAGTAGGCAAGTCTTACCTAAGCCTCCCATCTTTCCCATTTATTCCTTTCTTACCATTTGTGCTAAAGAATTTGACCAGTTGTAAGGCTCAAGAGGTACTTGTGTGCAGAAGTGAACTCCTTTGGGGAATTATATTTTCTACTGTTATATCTGTTTCTTGCTTGGGGTGCTGCAAGATAGTGTGCGCTAATATTTTGTTGATTAAGTCATGTAAACTCCAGTGGTACCCAGAAAACCAGGTTTTCTTTGGAAGAAGGAAGCAGTTCTTTCTTCTCCACGGCCGTATGGAATTTCTGGGTTCAGCCTTTAGTCCTGCGTCAATATACATATCTCTATAAAACTGTTCTACTTCTCTCAGCAAAAGAGCATAGGTGCTGTACCATATTCTCTCCGATAAACAAGTGCAAAACAGTAGGAAGTTGCTTTAATTTGCATAAATCTCACTGAAAAGCCGCAGAAATCTTTATCTTATTATTCTTCCCGGGGGGTTATCTCATATTTTTTTCCGCTGCACGTCAGCAGTTGTCCAGCAGATGGCGCTGTGTGGTAACTGAATGACCGCTGCCTTTTGCAAATGTGGCTGTGTGCATTTCTGGCCTGTATATTTACAAATACTCATTCTGTTAACATTACTGTGGTGGAGTGAATGACATTTTTTGGAAATACAAGGTATTAAATGTCAGAGATTTGTAAATTTGTGTCCTATTCCAGCACATTATTATATTGTGTTGCCCTATAGCGCTCTAGTGAAACTGTTCATTGTTCCTTAAGGAGCTTTTTATTTTCTGATGATTAACACTGGAGTTCACTTAATAGCTTGTCCTAATAGGGTAGAGATATATCAGTAAATAATCCCCATAGAGTATTATCCTGGGTGTCCCCATCCTCTGTGTTTGTGTCGAGCAAAGGATGAGGTTGGGCTGAGGGTAACAGCCCTCAAAGAGCTGCTCACAAATAGCTCACTGTTGCCACTTCATGGAATATTGTGGGACCAAAAAGGAAGGAAAGGAAAGGAAACTAGTACGTAGTTACTCAAAGTGTGCCACATCTTCTTTATCCATTCATCTGTTGATGGACACTGAGGTTGCTTCCATGTCCTGGCTATTGTAAATAGAGCTGCAATGAACATTTTGGTACATGACCAGAGTGAAGTAAGTCAGAAGGAGAAAAACAAATACCGTATGCTAACACATATATATGGAATCTAAGAAAAAAAAATGTCATGAAGAGATTAGTGGTAGGACGGGAATAAAACACAGACCTACTAGAGCATGGACTTGAGGATATGGGGAGGGGGAAGGGTAAGCTGTGACGAAGTGAGAGAGTGGCAGGGACATATATACACTACCAAATGTAAAATAGATAGCCAGTGGGAAGCAGCTGCATAGCACAGGGAGATCAGCTCTACTTTGTGACCACCTAGAGGGGTGGGAGGGAGGGAGACGCAAGAGGGAAGAGATATGGGAACATGTGTATAACTGATTCACTTTGTTATAAAGCAGAAACTAACACACCATTGTAAAACAGTTATACTCCAATAAAGATGTTTAAAAAAAGAAAAAGTGTGGTCCTTTGACCCCAGCAGCATGGGTCTTCCTGGGTGCTTGTCAGAAATGCAGTGTCTTGGGGCTCACCCCAGATGTAATGCATCAGAATATGCTTTTTAATAAGATTCCCAGATAATTCATATGCATGTTAAGGTTGGAGAAGCACTATTAAGTGCCTCCTCTTCCATTAATGTAAAGCAGATGTTGAGAGCCTGCTGAAAGTCAAGCAGTGCACCTGGGCTTGGGTGCAGCTATGGCCAAGTCAGGATACCAGCCAGCAGGGAGCTTAGAGTCAGGGGATGGAGAGGGTGTTTAAAAAAGAAGAAATTCAGCCATGTAGGTGCTAAGAGAGGTATGTACTAAGGGCAAGCATGTGTTTGGTAGGCATTGGGCTGAGATTCACGTTTAATCTCTGTGACAGCTCTGAGAGAGAGAAATTACTGTCCCAGAAGAGGAGACCATGCCAGGTCACTCACACAGCCAGTCAGTGAGGAGAAAAAGCATAAACCCAGCTCTGCCAGGCTCCAAAGCCCATGGTTTTGGATAAGCTGAATCCTAGAAGCCCAGGCTCTTCCAGTAAGTTATCTATCCTTATCACCTCTGTTATAGATAACAAAGGAAAGGGTTGATTTCCAGACCAAGGATCTGAGGCCCTTACACTGAAATAATCAATTTTGGAAAGTTTGTGAGTTAAACACTGAAGAGTGACTTCCTAAATGGGGGTGGTGATCACTTATACCTTGTGTGTGGGTCATCTGAGTTCCTCCATCTAATACAGCCTTGCCATCCTGAGGAAGTCGAGACTGACTGCAGATAGGTGGTGATTGGGGACCTTTAGATGGAAAATTTGTAATAGAGTGGGATTATAGTAATGCTGAGCTCAGGAGATCTAAGAACCAAGTATTCTCTCCCAAATCCAACCAGGTGCCACTTGCAAATCAGCATTTTCAGGACACTGACTGAGCCCTGCATTGCCCACAGAGCACTGGTTTTAGGAATTGCCCAGATTGGCACTGATCTTTTCAAATCCATTTTCAGGGGTTAATATAGTTGTAATTACCTACACTTACAGGAGCCTGGTTGTGTTAGCTAAATGTGTCGATGAGTCTCCCACAGAGAACAGAATTAGATATCTCAGTAAGATAAGGAAGTTACATCTATTTTTTTGTTACTGTATGTAGGAGGATTGTTGCTCAGTCTGAGAAAATTGTTTCAGAGCCTTTTTTCTTCTTGTATTATCTTTTATTAATTCATGTATTGAACATATCTATAAGCAGAGATGAATGTTAAATTTGAATAATGGTTTACAGCAGACTCATACGTATTTGGCAACAATGAAACTTGCTTCCTGAGAGGAAACCATGGGTCTTAAAACGAGGCTAAAGGAACTAACTGGCCTGTTGCCGTCTTTGATGACTAACATTGGTATTTTTCAGAAAATGCAGGGAATATTTATCTTAGTCTTTTCAGCCTTATTTTGTTACTTCCAGGTAATTTGTTGCATTTCCTGTCCTCGAGTCAAAAATTGTTCTGCTTCTGGCTTATTTATCTGATATCAGCGATGAATGCACATTCCAAATATGCCTCATATTCCCAAACAGACAAAGTGGTGTAGGGTGCAGTAGAAATTGTTAGGGAAAAATGTATACCTGCCCAAATTCACAGGGACTGGGTAATAGGAAAACGAGGTAGAAATGGTCAGTCATGATGGGTATGGTGATAATTTGTCAGCGAGCATCCGTATCTCATTCTTTGAAGGAGTAGCTCTGATACACTAAATTTCTCTATAACCAACATGAAGAAAAAAGATACTGAATTAACACGAAAGTACTAGATCTTTTTTTTTCCAGGGATGAGATTTTCCTCCCTTTCAGTTACTACTTCCCTCATATACCCCTAAATGCTACTAGTTCATTTTTCATTTTTCAATTTGCTTCAACTCCACGTGTCCTTAGAGTCAAGGATTTTACTTTAAATGTAGAGAGATGACCACAGCTATGAAAGAAGTTTATTGTGAATCGGTTCTGGTAGTTGTCTCGAGACACTTTCAAAATCGGGCTCTTGACCATTTCATTTTACCCTCACCTTTCTCTGTAAGAAGATGAAATGTTTCCGAAGAGAACAGTAGACTTTGTTATCTAGTATTCCGTCCGTGGGAAAGCCGGTAATGGTTGCAATGTGCAGAAGAGACGAAAATGCCAAGGAAAAAAACGTCAATTGAAGCGATTTAGATTTTTAAGAGTGGTTCTGGGACATAATATAAAGTCGATTCATATTCATCTTAACTTCTTAAACATACAAAGCTCAGAGTCATAAAACTTACCATGGCAGTGAGGGTAAATTATCACAAAGAAGCAGTAAGGGTGCTGTAGGTATTCTAAAATCTGTGGAGCTTTGTTGTAGTTAAGAGCATGTGGACCACCTTGAAAATTAGAATAAAAAATACCTCTTGTATATATAGTAATCCTCTCCTAGCCATATTGGTTAATTAAACAGAACATTCTTTCCTTTACCAGGCTGAATAACTTCACAGTACTGACAGTGGAAAAATACATTAAAAAAACCCCAAACAAACAAAGAACACATGAGAAATGTGTTGCCCATGCTAGGGTTGCCCTGGAAAATGCGATCAAAGGAAAGGTATAAAGTGTACCTTCCCTAATCCCCGTGAGCCGAGAGCCCTGTGAATGTGCCACGCGATTCCACACTTCCATGCTCTGCATTCATATTGCCTCTACCTGCAGCGTCAACTTTGACGCTCCATCCTCTCTGCACGCTTGATGAACTTGCATGCATCCTTCAAGACTCAGATCAGGTAGCCTTTCATCTTTGAAGCTAGCCAATCACTCCTGCACTCCTCTTTCTGTTACAGTCTCCTATTTTTTTTTTTTTTTTTTTTTTTTGCGGTACGCGGGCCTCTCACCGTTGTGGCCTCTCCCG
>NC_041219.1:3308072-3321374 GCF_002837175.3 Physeter macrocephalus | reverse complement strand
CGGCACGTGGGATCTTCCCGGACCGGGGCACGAACCCGTGTCCCCTGCATCGGCAGGCGGATTCTCAACCACTGCGCCATCAGGGAAGCCCCACTTACTACAGATTCATTGTGATTGACACACTGGTTTCAGCTTCCTTGCTACCCCTGGCCTCGGAGAACACCTGGCTCAGAGTAGGCATTATTTTTATGTGAAAAATGATACTAAATGGAAACCTTATAAAATCCATGTTTGATTTGACTTTTGATTTAACTAATCTGTTGGAGTTGAATCTAGAAATGTTATAAAACTTTCTGGGATCTCAGTCACTGATATTCAACCACTTCTGTTGTTTTGCTTTCATTATTTTGAAGCACTCTGAAATAAATAACATTAAACAGGTTCTTTTACATTGTAAGACTTATCAAACCTTTATATGCCAGAGTGCACTAGGAATCTGCATGAAGAGAATAAAATATTTCCAGTTTCACAAACTTATTGGAACAATGAGGGAATGTTTGATGGAACTAGCATTCCTCAGAACCCACTTTGGGGAACACTGCTGTAGCAGATTCTAGCTGGTTCTGTTCATGTCATCAGCAGACTGTGTTATTCTCTGTTTGTATGTAGTAATCAGTGCTCAGTAATCGGGATAATGAGAACCCCAGGCTTTTTCTTTTGCTCTCTTAGAATGACATAATCTACGATATTCTTGTAGAAACATGGTGAAATGTTGACTTCTTCTAGTTGATTTGTAAATGCTTTAACCTTCAAAAATATACCATTAATTGAAAAATAAATCTTTCTGAAGCATGAAGATAAAGCATTAAGTGGTGTGTGTCAACAAGCTTGGATTCAAGAACCAAGCCTGACATTCCCAAACTCTGTGAAAGCGTACTTGTCATTTCTCTTCATGCCCTTAGTTTTCTCACCTATGAAGTGGGGATATTGACTCTGACATGAGAATACAGGCTCCGAACAAACAGTGCAAAGATGTATTTTTTCTCTGCTTCATTCCAGATGTAACACTCTTGAAGCTATTTTTTAAACCAACTTGCTTAGAGAGTAGTTTCATTTCCAGAAGATAGGGATGTCCTTGAAAGTGACTAACAGCATCTGACCAGTTATATAACATGCCTTGTGTACAGTAGCAGCTGGTAAAGCCTAATATTTCTAAGTCAGTCTTAATGACTTAGTAACATAGTTTGAGACATTTGATAACCAATGTGATTTCTCCGCAGCCTTCCAGCCACCTTCTGTCTTCACACACGCCCCAAAAAAGCAGATGGGAAGGGAAGAATAGCCTGAAAACATCCCTTCAAACAGTGACGATGTTGATGAAGATGATGGACACTGTAATTTTAAAATAAGTAATTTCTTATAACAAAGTGCCATGGGAATGAAGTCCATAGGAAAACAGGTTGGGGTTTCTCCATGTTACCTGCCTGCCTGGGTAGTGTGGGTAGTAATGTTCCTGTCCTTGGCCCCATCTCATACATGCCTCTCTTGCATCAGTGCTGTGACTTTTGTTTTAAATTGGTAGGAGCATCCCTGTATTGGTCATGAAGCTTAGGCTGCACATAGGTTGTTCAGGTTTCATTTTGCATTTTGTTGCAACACATTCATGCAATTGGAAAATTTGGAGATTTCAACCCAGGCAAGATTTAAATTCCAGCCTTACCACTTATCAATGATGTGCTCTTGCCAAACTGTTTAATTTTTCTTAGTCTCCTTTCCTTAGCCATGAAATGGAGACGGTGATGTATAGGATTGTTGTGAGGATTCCATGAGACGATATAAGTAAAGAACCTGGTGTCTAATCGCTGCTTGCTAAATGCTAGTTCCCACAAAGCCCTCCCTCATCAGTTACCCCTGGAGTAACTAATATAAAATATTAATCTGTGTTTTCTATGTCGTTGCACGTTTCCATTTTAATACAATCTGTTTATCTGTCTGTGCTTACAAGATTGCACATCAAGGGTCCAAGTACCTTATTTATATTTATATTCCCAGTGTATAATATCTAGCATACAGCAAGCGCTCAGTAAGCCTTTGCTTTATGGATTCTCTCTCACTTTATTTTCTTCCTTATCCCTGTCAATCCAATGAGTGTGAAAAGATTTGTCATTATTTATTAATCCTAATAGGGCCAGGCATGTTTTAGTAATTTTGTGAATCAGAAAAATAACCCTCTGTTTTAAATATCTATTTAGAAAAAAAAAAAAGACTTGTATGTATGTTAAAAAAAAAACAAAACTCCAGTGGCAGCAACCAATCATATTCATGAATTCTCAAATTATATTCTTATAGAATTAAGTGTAATTGAACTTCAGATATTGAAGTCTTTCTGCAACCTCAGTGTCATGTTTACTGTCAGTAATTGGGGAAGAATTCTGGTGTTAGAATGCATGCCAGTAATTGTTGGCTCAAGAATTCGTGAAAGGTACACACTAGATTGGGGTTTTAACTTTGGCTCATGATTTATAAGTGTATAAATGGCAAAAAGACATTTCAGAATTGTATATATTCATGCATGTGGTGTTAGAACTTCCGAGAAGCTCTGATTCATTAGAATTGAGCTGACATTTATAAAGACATAAAACTCCTGTGTAGCAGCAGCTTTAATTAGTACTTAAGAGCAGAGTTGTTAAAATGGCTCCCTCACATACTTGAGCTTTTGATTATGTAAGGAGAAAAAAAAAAAAAGATAAATTTCAAAAATGAAGTTCAGTTATCCAGTTTGCACTGCCAGTTACCCTATAATTCATCGTGGGGACAACTTTTACATTTGGTCTAGGAAAGAAGCCAAATATCAAATATGTCCTTGGCGGCTGACAGGTAATGATAACGTCTTAAGAAAAAAAACACCTTGCCTCTTGTAAGAAAGATTTGGTGTATTTACAGAAGTATTTGAGCATCTTCAAAGTACATGAGCTCTACAGCAACTGGAAGATTTTAAAATCTCCCTTTTCTGTTATTCATGTAAAGAGTTCTCTCATGGTTACTCGAAAATGCTCCCAATCAGAAGAAAAAGCCCCCAGCGTTTGACCCATGAGACACACTCTGAGCTAATAGCATCTTAGTCATCTGTTACTTTTCATATTTATCAGGGGGAACTTTAACAAGGAGAGCAGTTGCCTGGGAGGGTTAAGATGCATTCTGCCAGCGTGGCATGTTTTACTTACTCTTATGTTTGCAATAAATGGAGGTTGGTTTGTGTTAGGATGTGCGTCTATTCTCCAAAGACATATATGCTGATAGCACTAATGATTTGCAGTGTTTAACAGCAAAACTGTTTTACTTGCTGTGACTCCAGGCTTTGAGTTATAAATGGAATCATTTTATATCTTTTGTCATTAGTTGAAATACATGGGAATTGTCCCAGGTTTCCCATTAATAATGTATCGAGTAAATATTTCAAAATCATTAAATATTTCAAAATCTATTTCTATTTTGAAATAGAAATATTTCAAAATTGATATCTCTAATTGGTATTTAGAAAAATGTTTTATCAAACTATACATTTATATAAATTTATATAAATTTACATGGGTTGGAAAAAATATCCAAATTAATTTTAATGTATACAGTGGTATGTTATGTTTATTTGTGTGCATAAGCAGTTTTTATTTGCTTATTGTTTGGGATGATGAAAAATTCTGCCCAAACTCAGGAGGTATTAAGAGGTTGTTTCCTACTGTGGTCTCATTCTAAATGACATTTCTTTTTCTTTGACCTCAAGTTTAACTTCTTGGGAGGGCTGCTAACTCAGCACAGTAAGTAAGTCTTGGCCTCTTTCCTGATTTAAAGCTAATCATATGCGATTTTGGAAAGGCATCAAATTTACTTTTGAAAAAAAAAATCCCTGGCACAGCTAATGGGAGATATAATTTTCATGACTAAAGTAGGTACAAAAAAGTGTCCAAAAATGGAAGAATGAACTTGTGTTTCCACAGACAGCCCTTTTCAGAGTCTTGACCCAGTCCTTCTCAGCTAAAGTTGCTGGCTCTATTTATGGAAGACTTTAAATACCCCTAAATTGCAGTTAAATTTTTTATTTGAAATTGCATCCCCTCTATTTAGAGATTATGACTCTAATGCATGATGATGTGATGAGGAAAGGGAGTGTTAGTCATGAAGAAGTTAGAATTGCGAATGGGGTGACCTGTCATGATAGGGTTTTTTGTTTTTTTTTAATAGAAGTATAGTTGATTTACAATGTCGTGTTAGTTTCTGGTATGCAGCAAAGTGATTCAGTTACATAAATATAAATATTCTTTTTCATATTCTTTTCCATTATGGTTTATCACATGATATTGAATATAGTCCCCTGTGCTATACAGTAGGTCCTTGTTGTTTATCTATTTTATATATAGTCGTGCGTATGTTAATCCCAAACTCCTCATTTATGCCCCCTGCCCCCACTGTCTTCCCCTTTGGTAACCATAACTTTGTTTTCTATGTCTGTCTGTAAATAAGTTCATTTGTATCATATTTTAGATTCCACATATAAGTGATATCATATGGTATTTGTCTTTCTCTTTCTGACTTAAAATACTTCACTTAGTATGATAATCTCTAGGTCCATCCATGTTGCTGCAAATGGCACTATTTCATTCTTTTTTATGGCTGAGTAGTATTCCATTATGTATATATACTACATCTTCATTATCCATTCATCTGCCAATGGACATTTAGGTTGCTTCCATGTCTTGGCTATTGTGAATAGTGCTGCTATGAATATTGGGGTGCGTGTATCTTTTTGAATTAGAGTTTTCATCTTTTCCAGATATGTACCCAGGAGTGGGATTGCAGGATCGTATGGTAACTCTATTTTTAGTTTTTAAAGGAACTTCCATACTGTTTTCCTTAGTGGCTGCAGATAGGTTGGTTTTTTATAAGGTTTACAATTATGATTATATAAAGACACATTCAACCTAAAAAATGCAAATGGTTTGTGATTAAAGGAAGAATGCTCAGTCTTTTCATAATTTGCTTAATATGAGAAAGAAAAAATGTATGAAGAGACTGCAATTCAGAGAACAAAGAAAGAGGATCTAAGAGCCTGCTCAGCCAAGTACTAGTGAGCACTTGGTGATATTACCCACTTTCCATGGCAGGGATTTTAGAGCTAAAAGGGAACTTAAATTAGCCCATATTACATATAGAGAAACTGAATCCAGAGAGGTGAAATTGGTGTGCCCAAGCACACTTTAGCTGCATCTTCTGATTTCCATTGCATCATAGTCACTTCTAGAATGGTCCAGCTGGTCAAATCTACAGGATGGCTGTGAGGCCCTGCAATATGAAGATTTGGTTAGCTGTTTGCAGTATAAAAAGGCTATATACATTTCAAATGTAATTATAATAAAACTCTATATATTTTGGCTTTGGGCAGCTGAGCTCTTGGATGGACAGCTGTTCTAGCTGTGAAAACATCCTCCTACCCATAACTTCCTCTTTTGTCAGAGACAGAGACATTTGCCAATGTTCCTGCTTTAATGTGCAGCCTCCTGTTTCCAGATGTCCTGTGTCTTGTGAAAGGGTGTTGTTCTTTCAGATGGGGAAGCTTTTAAAAAGGAACAGCTGTATCACTTACTAATAGTTTATCTCCATACTCTTTATTCCCAAATTCCTCTTGCTTTTCAGTTTACCCTTCCCTCTCAAGAAAACTAGGGGTAATTTAAATAGAGGAAGGAGGGGAAGAAAACTAACATTTCTTCAGCACTTACTTTTGGCCAAGTATTCCCTCAAATCACATTTGGCATGAGGTCAATATGAATAAATAAATCACTAAAAGATTCCAGGTATCATGCTAGATACCTTATCTACATTGTTAATGGCTGAATAAATCAAGGCTCAGAGATGTTAAAGAAGTCAGGGAGAGAAATGAAAGAGCTAAGAAGCCCAAAAGGAGAGACAGCACTAGGAGAGAGGTCACATTTTCCTTTTCTCATTAATTAAAAAGAGAAGAAAGAAAAAAAGGAAAGAAGGGAGGAGGGAGGAATGAAGGAAGGAAGGAGAGAGGGAGGGAGGGACATTATTTGCTGGCTGGTCCTATCTGAAAATAGTAAATAAGTATATTTACATATATTTATTTCAGAAAGATGTGCTTTTAAGAAAATGTGCTCTGCATTTCTTTGTTAACTCTATTCAGTAACTCTTGCAGCAATGTTCCTGATGTCCTAGGCATCCAAGAGGTACCTCTAGGTATTCCTGAGAATACCCTTTGGTATCACTGAAAATGTTTTGTTTCTGTTGCATCCCTTTCCCTTCTCAGGCTAGATTGCATCAAGATCTGTGATTTCAATATACAAAGTTGAAATCCATTCTTATGAAGTGTTGAAACAAAAACAGCAAGTAGGGTGATAGATGTGAACTTGATTTATCATGGTGATCATTTCACAACATATGCAAATATCGAATCATCATATTGTACACCTGACATTAATGTAATGTTGTATGTCCATTATACCTCGATAAAAAGGAAATCAAACAACAACAACAAAAAACAACATAAAAACTTTGCCATCTGCAAATCCAATAGGGTGATATTTACTGAGTCTTACAATACAGTTTCTTTTTTTTTTTTGCGGTACGCGGGCCTCGCACTGTTGTGGCCTCTCCCGTTGCGGAGCACAGGCTCCGGACGCGCAGGCTCAGCGGCCATGGCTCACGGGCCCAGCTGCTCCGCGGCATGTGGGATCCTCCCGGACCGGGGCACGAACCCGCGTCCCCTGCATCGGCAGGCGGACTCTCAACCACTGCGCCACCAGGGAAGCCCAACAATACAGTTTCATCACCTGACAGAGGGCTGTCCTGACTGTGAATCCACAACTGTTCCAAGATCTTGAAAATCGTGCAGTCACCTCTCAGGAACCCAGATCTGTGTTCACAAGGAGGGCTGGATGACAGAACTACAGTTTAAACTGCTTGCTGATTGGCCAGAGTTGTCAGCTAACGTCCTAGAGAGATAATGTGTTCAAGGGATGAGCTGTTACCTCCCATCACAGTAGTTTTCCTGATTCATTCTCATCTGTGGGATTTGTAATACAATTCATCTCCTCTTTTGTCTCATATCCCCCTTACATCGACTAGTGCTTCCTTATTTAACCAGTTACCGCTCTGCTTGTCTAGACGTGCCCGGGGTTATAGAATGTATCTTCGTAAAGGAGAGACTGAAAAGGGACTTTAAGCATTATCTGGACGCAACTCCTTCATTTTGTGGTTGAGAAAATTGTGACACAGAGATGTTAGGAGGCTAGGTCAGAGTTATTAAGCTGGAGACTGGCAGAGCCAGAAGAGCCAGAATTGAGCTTGGAATGAGGGGCTTTTAGTGCAGTGCTTTCTGCACTAGACTACATCTGCTAGCCAAGAGGTAACTGATCCTTGAAAATAAAGAAGAGAGGTAGATTGTTGTTGTTGTTTGCAGTCAGAACGGCTAGAGCTTTAATGGACATTTGGTAACTTCTTAGCTGAAGACCGTTTTCCATCCTTTTCTAAGGGGCTCAAGCTATCAGCATTGCCATCCCCTCTGAACACTGAGGGACAGAGATGAACAGGGTGAGGAAGGGGTCTGGTGCCCTGACTCTCTGGGCCCCTGAGCAGGGCAAGAATCAGACACTGTTGAGTGGTGATAGTGGCCCATTCATGCTGGGGCAGGGCTGGCAGCGCTAAGATGGGTCCAGAGCACCATCCTCCACCATTTGAAGGCAAAGGGCACCTGGTGGATGTTGGCACAGGGATTGTAAATAGGGCTGTTTTGTTTCTTGTAAGTCTGTTTGTTCTAGGGCAAGCCCACATGTCTTTTAGGAACTAGGTATGTCTTCATTTACCTTCAATTCAGGAGGTAGTCTGGGTTTAACACTATTACAGAGAGGGTGGTAAGGAGGAGAGGTAATAAAAGGATTTTTAAGATCTAAAAGAATTTGTAATATAATTAGGGAAATGAAAATAACACAGATTGTGGTGTTAGGTAAAAAAAAAAAAGAGGTTTCAAAATAAGTGGCACAGTAGATGTTCAGAAAAAGGGGAAGCAACACAGGCTGGAGTGACCTGCAAAGGCTTCACAGAGGAGGTTGGGATGCGAGATGAGCTTTCTGTACATGTAAGAAATGACCAGATAGAAGAAGAGGCTCAGACCTCTTTAGCAGGAAGGAGTAGGTATCAGTGTTCCCAGCACTGAGTGTGCATTGGCGCCTGTAAAAGGTGGGAGGCTTATCTCGGGGAGATGAGGTGGGACTGGTGACACAGGGCGAGATGAGATGCTATCTTGAGGGCCGCTAGATATCCTGGAGGAGAGATGTGACGTGTGCAGGTTGGATGGAAGTTGGGAAAAACTAGGCGGGCAAAAGGCAGGAGCTAATGGACTCTAGAATACGTATAATTAGAAGCTACCTCAGCATTCTTTCTACTTAACATTGAAATTTATTTGGAATGTCCATCTGGCTGATTCTTTGATGTCATAGTTTAGATGTCACTTCTTTCAGAAAGCCTTCTGTGACCCCTGGGTTGAGGTTATTTTCCTTCCTGTGCGCTCTCGTAGCGCCCTGCACTTCTCCTGCCGTAGCCTCTCCCATGCTAGGTTGTAATTGTCTAATGGTTGGCCACACCTTTGGACTGTGAGCTTCCCACTCACAGGACTTAATTTCTGTCTTGTTCACTGTTTTATCCCCAGGGCCTGGTATAGTGTCTGCATAGAGATAATGCTCACTAAATTCTTATTGAATAACTGAGTGACAGACCAGCTGAAAGAAGAGGAGAAACAAGAGGGTGGAGGGGAGTGGGGAGAGAGAGGGAGAGACAGAGAGAGAAAGAAGGGAAGGAAGGAAAAGGAGAAACAAAGATTCAGAGATAAAGAAAACTAATTTAGGGTTATTACAAAGGACTTTGTTTTTTGTTTTTTTTACAAAAGAACTTTGTTTTTCAACTAGGTTTCATGTGCCTTTCCACAAAGCCTATTCGTACTGATTTAGTATGATGTTGGCATCCTGGCGTTTGGAAGTCACATATGAAGCAAATCATATCACTTATCGACTGGTTCTGTCTCCTGGTAAAATGAATCAAAATGTTCAAGTTAGTGAGGGAAATTATGACCAACCCAAGGATCAAATAAACTTACTTGCTGCCTCTTCAATAAATGTTTTATTTAAAATGATGATAATGCATCAATAAAAAAGAAATTAAAGCACATTCTCATATCCTCTTCCCACAGTTTAAATGCTGTAGGAAAAATTTCATCTTGAAGTGAGTTTTTAACATGCTACCATTGGATCCTGAGGGTGTTCAGGAGTCTGATGGAATTGTCAGACACATCCTCAAGCAAAGTTTGTGCCTTTGTTAGCTCGTAAGTTCCTAGAAACAAGGATTTTCTGAACAGACATTTTCATTGCAAGATTCAGTAATCAAATTTAAGATGTTTACCTGAAACCTACTCTTTCTATGGAAATAAACCCAGCCATTTTGCCTTCGGGGTTTGTATAATGATGCAGATAAGTATGTATAATGGATAGCAGCATCTGATTAATTACTGTTAAATAACATTATTTGATTTGCCAAGTAAAAATAAATCATAGAACTGGAACTGATTTAAGATGTTCATTAAAATTCTCACAACTGGTGTCTTCTCAGCAGGAATGCACCTTTTTGTGGAGCAGATGACAAGGTATATATACAGGTAGATAAGAACTAAGTATATAGTGAGGGGACGCAAGGTGAAACTGTGCCTGGGGAAGTGAGAATACCAGAATATCCAGGGGTTCATAAGCCGTGTTAGAGACTTGTCTTTATTCTAAGGCAATAGGAAGTCTCCGAAGGGTTTTAGGGGAGGGTGGAGAGGAACTTAGAGATGAGAGAGTGACGGGAGGCCTTTACAAGGCTGTTGCAGTAAAGGGTCCGGGGTGATGCGCTTGTACTGTAGTCTAAGTGCTGTCTTGACCCTGTTTAGAGGCCTTGGCTGGAGACTGGTCAGTTCCCCTTCGGGAGCAGCTGATTAATTCCACACACCAACCACCTCCTTTCTTGGGCTCTCACTCTCTGGCCCACTGTCCGCCTGCCCTAATCACCCCAAGGCCAGATGCCAGACACCCAGGCACAGCCCCAGTGCCCCAGAACCTGCTGAAGTTAGGAGCCAATTCTAAACTGGCCGATCCTGCCTCATCTGTCCCTTCCTATGGAAACCGGAGTAAAGGCTCTCGCCCACAGCTCCTCCCTCTCCTTGTGCCTCAGGGCTGAGCCCCATGATTCCCTGTGTGCCCCCCCCCCACCGTCCTCTGCCCCCTGTGGTGTGACACCTACTCCCTCTCTTGGGAACTGTGAGTAGAAGAAACTGTCTCTTCAATGTCAGTCATCTCCCAATCTGTTGGCTTTACCATACCTAAATAATAATAAAATCTATTAAAACAATGCAGGCCTAGGTTGGTGGTTGAGACAGCAAAAACCTGGTAAACGCAAAGGTAGGTAAGAGATAACAACAACGTTATTCCAAGATAGGTCCATACTGAGGATGAGAGAAAAGTAGGTGATGAAGATGACTTGTAGATTTCCGGCTTGTGTCACAGGGGCCATTCATCAAGACCAAGAAAACTGGAAGAGGCCCTGGGTGTGGGATAAGGTCTTGAGTTCAATTTGGGGTGTATTGATATGGGGGTAACTTTGAGATACTCAAGTGGAAATGTCAAGGAGACGGTCAGACAGACAGTTCAAGAACTGGTGACTAGATCTCGTTGAGAAAAGAGGATTATGTAAATAATAGACTTTTAAAAATCCTAGCAAGTGAGAATTACAGATGGTGGCAATCACCAAAGATAGCAGAGTCCAAACTGCTTATCATGGGGAGTACCTCCTGCAGGGAGTGAGATGTGAGCATTGCTGGGTTGAGGCAAGAGGACACTAAGCAGGAGAGATAAACAGTGTGAACAAACGTTCAGAAGCAAAATGTGTGCTGCAGATTTGGACAACAGTGAATAGTCCAGCTGATGAAAGCAGTTTGTATGGGGGAGGAGTTGAGTACCTTAATACCAGTCATTACCCCCCTTGAAGACCTGGAAGGTAAAGAGTTTATTTAAAGTGCCAGCAGTCCTCTGGGCACTTCCTTAAGAGAATTAAATAGAGTTCCTCTTGTTCAGCTTTTGTCTTTTAAAATAGATGTTCCTGCAGGATGGAAATTCTCCTTTGCCTGCTGATTACTCTCAGCTAGTGTAGAGGCTATTAATGTTTGAGGCTCAACAGAAGATTAACCAAACATTATTATGTTAATTTTTCTAGCACCAACTATCAAAGATTTATTATTAGTCTACTGTGGGCCCAAATCATGGGACCCAGCCCACGATCCCATGGAAATTATGGTTTTGTTGGGAAGACAGAACTTATACTTACCCAGTGATTTAAAAGAGAGAAGTGTAACCTAAAATTTAAAGCCAGAAAGAATACATCATGAAATATTTCTGTATTTATCCTTAAACATTTTTATCGTGTATTTCTTTTCAATTGTGGTAAAATATACCACAATATAACATAAATTTTGTCGTCTGAACCTTTTGTTAGTGTACAGTTTGGTAGTGTTAAGTACATTAACATTGTTTTGCAGCCAACCTCCAGAACTGTTTTCATCTTGCAAAACTGAAACAATTAAATTAAACAATAACTCCCCATTCCCTTCTCCCTTTCCGGTCCTTTCATGTAAGTGAAATCATACATTATTTGTCTTTTTGTGACTGGCTTATTTCTTTTTTTTTTTTTTGGCCGCGCCGTGCGGCTTGCGGGATCTTAGTTCCCTGACCAGGGATTGACACCCCCCCCCACCCCCCCCCCACCCCCCCCCCGTGGAAGCATGGAGTCCTAACCACTGGATTACCAGGGAATTCGTGACTGGCTTATTTCATTTAGCATAATGTCTTCAGGGTTCATCTGTGTCCTAGTTTGTATCAGAATTTCCTTCTTTTTTTAAGACTCAATAATATCCATTCTGTGTATATACCACATTTTGTTTTTTCATTCATCTGTTGATAGATATTTGGGTTACTTCCATCTTTTGGCTATTGTAAATAAAGCTGCTATGAACATGAGTGTACAGATATCTCTTCAAATCTAACTTTTAATTCTTTTGGACATATACCCAGAAGTGGAATTGTTGGATTATATGATAATTCTATTTTTAATTTTTTGAGGAACCACCATACTGTTTTCCATAGAGGCTATACCATTTTATATTTACAACAGTGCATAAGGGTTCCAGTTTCTCTACATCCTTAACTGTTGGTATTTTGGGGCGTTTTTGATAATAGCCATCCTAATTGACATGAGGTGTATTTCATTGTGGTTTTGATTCACACTTGCTTAATGATTAGTGATATTGAGTATCTTTTCGTGTGCTTATTGACCATTTGTATACCTTCTTTGTAGAAATGTCTATTCAAGTCCTTTGCCTATTTTTAAAATAGGTTGTTGTTATGTTGTTGTTGCTGAGTTGTAGGAGTTCTTTATATATTATGGATACTAGCCCTTTATCAGAAATATGCTTTGCAAATGTTTTCTCCTGTTTTGTAAGTTGCCTTTCACTCTGGGCTATTTCCATACCATTAGTTTCCATGTCTGTCATTATACCAGCATTACACTCTTTTGGTTACTATAGTTTTGTAATACATTTCGAAATTAGAAAATATGAGACCTACAATTTTATTCTTCTTTTTCAAGATTGTTTTCACTATTTGGGGTCACTTGAAATTCCATACAAATTTTCAGATGGATTTTCCTATTTCTGCAAAAAATACCACTGGGATTTTGTTAGTAATTACATTAAATCTGAAGATTACTTCAGGTAGTATTGTCATCTTAACAATATTAAGTCTTCTAATGCATTAAATGGGATATTTTTCTACTTATTTATGTCTTTAATTTGTTTCAGCAACGTTTCTTAGTTGTTAGTGTACAAGTCTTTTGCCTCCTTGATTAGGTTTATTCCTAAGTATTTTATTCTTTTTGATACTATTGTAAATGGAATCTTTTTTTATATTTAAACGTTTTGTTATTAATTCAGAAATAGTAGCTCACATTTCAGAAATTGGTTTAGGAGCTTTTGCCCCTCTCTCCACTATTACTTGGTATTTTGCCCCTCTCTCCACTATTACTTGTAAGGGTTTTATAAGGAATTTTTTGGACAATTTCAGTTAAAAGCTTTTTCAGCCTGATGAATGAATCTCTTCCCAAATACAAATTTATGTAATATTTCAACAACTTTAACAACCTTTATTCTATTATAAATATCAAGTGGTTCTACAGACTGAATCTTTGATTTCAAGGACATAAGAAGTTGGTGACTTTCTC
>NC_041219.1:3305667-3307852 GCF_002837175.3 Physeter macrocephalus | reverse complement strand
GCATGTGGGATCTTCCCGGACTGGGGCACGAACCCGTGTCCCCTGCATCGGCAGGCGGACTCTCAACCACTGCGCCACCAGGGAAGCCCCTTTCTATATTTTACTTTTTAGTTTCCAGAGACACATCTTACACATGGAAACAAATGAAAATATGACCTCTGCCCCTAAACCAAAAGCCATTGGTCCATGATTTATTGATTAATTCAATCAGCAGTATCAATTGGGTATCCATATGTGCCAAACATTGGAAATCTATACAAAATTTCATTTCTGGTAGTATCAAAGAAATCCCTCTTGGACCTACTGGAATTTTTCTCTTTAATCTACACTCTTCTGTTCTGATTTCTCTAGCTTCTCGCCTTCAAAAGATATACAAAATAATTTTATCATAATTACAAAAATACTAATAGCTAACATTATTTAAAATTCATAATGTGTCAGGCAGTATATAAGTGCTA
Source organism: Physeter macrocephalus (assembly GCF_002837175.3). NCBI lineage: Eukaryota > Metazoa > Chordata > Mammalia > Artiodactyla > Physeteridae > Physeter > Physeter macrocephalus. The sequence goes on along the minus strand of NC_041219.1, from coordinate 3,307,394 downwards.
TACTTATTATTAACTCGTTTATGACTCATAACAACAACTAGAGGAAACCAAGGCAGGGAGTGCTGATGGCCACACAAGGTTAATTGGAGGTGTTGGGATCCAACACAGGAAGTCTTGATCAGAAACACTTACTAAAATATAGACAAGTGATGAATCATGGAATATCCTTTCAGTATAGAATCGTATGTTTAACATATGTTCAGAAGTGCATGTACAAAATTTTATATAGAATAAGATTATAAGTAATTATATATTATGTAAGTTATATATATATATATAAACTAATAAGAAATATGAAGATGTTATCAGCAAGCATTCTAGATGTTTGGGTTTTTCTCTGGATAATTCATTTATTCATTTAAAAACTTTTTCTGTAGTGGGCATTATTTTTATTTTTAGAAAAAAAAAGTTTAAAAATATGCCTCATCTCAATGAGGGGACTAATTAACAAAGCACTTGAAATTAATCTCCGTGTTGGCAGTGGCATAGGGGCAAGAGTAGAGCAATCACTGATGATCTTATTTTGACAAAAATAACTAGGCCTGTGAAGATTATAGAAAACTTTAGTCCTGTACATACTTAAAAAATAAAATCTGTGTTTTGAACATGTGTGTGTTTAATTATTTTGCCTACTTAGCCTTTGAAATGTGATTTGCAGAATTGGGAAATATAAGCCTTGAGCTTGGCATTTGTGAAAGGAGGATGTTTACCCCAAGATGCTCCCCAGAAGTAATGAAGGTGTCTTTGGGCTGCTGGAATGGCTCCCCAGTTTCTGTGGTCTGGTTGCTTTGTATGTCAGTTAACTGTGGCCACCTATATGGACGTATTTCCTGAAATCCTAGTTGAGACTTGAGATTTGAGCCCAACTTAACTGAGTCCAAAGGCATGAAACTGAGCTAATACCTGTAGAAAATAATTTAGGGAATGAAGGGTAAGCCTCAAAATGTATATTGAGGAATGTGAAGGATACTGAAAACACCCCAGGTAGTGCCCTGCTTCATCTCATGTCTTTGTGTGTTAGAAGTATTTTAAGGGATGTTTGCTTATTAGATAAGGATGCATGTTTAACTAGACTTGATCTCTTTCTTTCTATAGGAGGTTGCTTCTAGCCTCCTCTTTGGCCCTAGCACATGTCATATTTCATTATATCACTGTATTTGTTTTATTAGTAGTATGCACACTGAGGACAGGAACATAATCGTCTTGGTATTTCTTTAAGGCCTAGCAGAGGGGCAGGAAATGAAGGAACAAACACATGGGAAGCATGGACTATATGCCAATCACTCAGATAGATCTTCAGTTTGGGTTCCTTTTTGCCTCCCACCCCGACTCTGAGCATTCCTCTCATATCCTGGGGAGCTCAGCTATGCCAGATTTTGCAAATAAAATACAGGGTGCTCAGTTAAACTTGAATTTCAGAAAGGCAGCAAATGCTTTTTTGTTAATGGAAGTATAGCCCATGCAGTGTTTGGGATATACTTATATTAAAAAATTATTCATTGCTCTCTGAATTTCAAATTTAAATGGGTCTTTTACCTGGCAATTCTTTTAAATTTTAAAATGGTTTTTAAAATATTTTAGATAGTTAGAAAAAAGTAGACGAATGACCAGCCAATTCAAAAAGATTCACTGGGGGCTTCCCTGGTGGCGCAGTGGTTGAGAGTCCACCTGCCGATGCAGGGGACACGGGTTCGTGCCCCGGTCCGGGAAGATCCCACATGCCGCGG
>NC_041219.1:3282608-3305560 GCF_002837175.3 Physeter macrocephalus | reverse complement strand
CGGAGCCTGTGCTCCGCAACGGGAGAGGCCACAACAGTGAGAGGCCTGCGTACCGCAAAAAAAAAAAAAAAAAAAAAAAAAAAAGGTTCAATGGGCTTGTCTGTGCACATTTAACAGTACTGTTGTTGGTCAGGTACTGGAAGACCAGAGGCTGACATGACTTCTACCCTTGAATGCACCTCAGGCAGCCCAAATGACCAGTTAGAGGGCTTGAGGCCTCTTGTCTGGCGCATAGTAGGAGTTCAATAGGTTTCAATTTAAACACTAGATTTCTTAGTAATATGAAAAATCTTAAGGTCTTTCAGAGTTGATACTACGCCCTGATGTTGTAAAATGACTTCACTTTACAAGGTGAATGATAACATCACTGGCAAGACAAATGCCGGCCAATCAGCTAGGAAAAATTTTACACCCGCCTCATTAACAGGGCAGCCCTCCTGTCATTGTCTAAAGATCTTGTTCCTTTCCTGCTCTTGTCTAGGACAGATTTTCTTCCTACATTGTTTTCTAGTCACTTCCCTAGCAGATTAACATTAGGAAAATGTTGAACTTTCACAATTTCATTAGCAATTAAAAGCCAACACCCCAGACTTGTAGCTCATTATTGTTCCTTGATAAGAATAACCTCCATTGCTTTATACTTGAAATAATAACTATGGAGATTAAAAGCTCCTCAAATTTGCTTTAGTTGGCAATCAATAACAGGAGCCTATTCTTCTTCTTATTACTATTGTTATTACTTAAAATTCCCTAGTAGTAGAGGTACATAGAGATCCTTTAATTAAACATTGAGGAGTTGTTTATCCTTGTACTTGTGGTAGCTGTAGCTTGAGGCATTTATGGGCCTGGAAGAGAGAGAATTTGTGTGCCTAAACTACAAAACAGCAATGCAGGACCAAAGCCTGGAAATACCAATATCTAAATTAAACGAATTTCCCATTTTGGTCATGGTTTAAACTATATTGAATTGGCAGCCTTATGGATTATATTTGCTAGCTAGAGTATCTGTTGAACACACTGTCAACTATAAGTGGAAATATTACGGAGGTAAGAGACGAGATTGGTACAGAGCGCCAGTGAGTGGGAATTCGTCTGACCCTCTGCGAACCTGAAACACTTGGCAGAGTACTTCCCACAGAGCAAGTGTGAAATTAACATGTGTTGAGGTGAACTTTATGTCCCCCTCCGGGTCTGACCAGGTAGGATACCCATTCTCCTTAGGATACACATTCTCCTAAGTAAGCTGTCACTTAGCTGACTACCTGTTTCAGGAATCTATTGTGCGGTGAATTCTTGTTTTCTTTTTTGGCTTTTGAAGCCCAAGCTTGTCCCTTTGGGGATATATCTCTTCATTGTTTCTCACACTACCCAGCTGCTGAAACTGAATTGACTGAGTTGAATTTTGCAGATGTTTCTTGTATGACTGTGAGTCTTCATATAGTCTCATACATATATTCATGGACTGAGGCATTATTGTGTATATGCAAAGACATGTTTAAAATAAACTCAGAGGTGAATACTACATGCAATTAACTTGCAGAATTAAATCCTTTTGAAAATTCTCATTCCATAGCATTGTGTCTATTACAATTTGACCTCATAAACTGGTAACATAGGAGAGAGACAGCTGGGCCTGTATACTTGAATTACCTGCCCACAATGGTCTCTATAATAGGTACATTAGGGATTCTAGAATCACTGATTTGGCAATTTTGCCTACTAAATTATTCCCCCTGTCCATTGTTTACCAGCAGTGAAGGAGAGGATTCTTTTTGTTCAGTAAATGCAAGTTTTTCCATTTTTCTCTGTTTCCTTTTGTATTTTTACCTCGAATATGAGCCTCTTGGGAATTAAATCCACAGTAGTCTGATGTTCTTTCACAGCAATGGTCCTATTACAGTAATGCTCATTACTGCAGCGGCCAGCACTTAGTGTCTTGATTTCATTCCTGGGCTAGAAAACGCTCAAGCCTGTGCCGGAGTTCTTGTTGTATTTGTGACCCAGGCAGCTCATCATTTCTGCCCCTGCTCTGACTTGCCCTTTAAAATGTCTTTTTCACTGCTGAGTTTAAAATTGGCCTTCATACATAGGAGGCTGCCCTTATCTACGACCCCAGTATTTCACTCTGGCAATTTTGTTTTCTTTCTGCCTCTTCTGTCATCCTTTCTTATTTACTTGGCTTCTCTTTATTTAACCTCTTCTATTTTCTCACTTGCCCGATTACCGCTATTACCAAACCAGAAAGAATCACCTGACTCTCTCACCTATTTTTGTCAATTCAAACCAAAGTAGACCCTGCCCCCTTTATCAGGCAATGTTCTGTCCTTGTGCTTTCCTTTCCTGTTATTTTAACCCAGTCACTGATCCCAAACATTCCTAATCAAATCCTTTGGCTTTATTATGTCTAAGTTGATTTGTCCCCATGCATGAGTGAGTGTGTCACACCTTTGCTCCTGGCAGGAGTCTTGTCTGATCAGAGCCTGCATCTCCTGCATTTGCTCTGGGCAAGTAGAGTCCTGTCTCATTAATGTAATCCTGATGTGCTAACCTCATCTCTCTATCTGCTAACGATTTTACCCATTACCCACCAAGCTTTCTCACTTTGAAACACTGGAAGTATTTTTTAAGGTTTTAAAATTAGTGCTCTAAAACACTTAGAAGCATAAATAGTACCCGGTGGTAGATTAATGAATGAAGAGTATTTCTTCTACCTCACCTATTGATGTTCTGGGAAAGGCTGAATTCATTGCCTTTTCCCTAAAACTGTTCTCCTCCTGGGTTCTAGATCCCCTTTCTCAAAGAACCCAAGCTTAAAACTGGATCCTCACCCCTGATGCTCTCCTCTTTATTCTGCCTTAAGAATATTTGACCTTTCTTCTCGACCCCTTCACTCCTGCCTTGGTTCCCACCCTCAGCCCCATGTGCCTGGACTATTGTAGTACGTTCCCACTACAGGTTTCAAGTAGGTTTCTAACTGGCTTCCTACCATCCTTCTCCGGTCTACTCTCCATACTGCTCATCAGTGATTTTTCTAAAACTCACATCGGTTTGTGGCTGATCATTGCTTTGCAAGATCAAATATTAACTCTTAATATGTCCTTTCATTACTTTGCTTTGCCAACCTCTCCACCCGCTTTCTACTTTTCCTGCACACATTGCACACTGGACTAGTTACAGTGGGCCTCTCTGGGCATTGGTGCCTGTAGCCACTGCTGCAGGAATGCCCTTCTTTTTGGAAACTATACAAAGTGCCCATCAGTGATTGGCTCAGACATCTTCTGTGCTCTGAAGCCTTCCTTGACTCACCCAAGTAACGTTAGTCACTTGCTTCTTTGTCCTTTCTCTGTATGTTTTAGCTACCTTTGTGAATGCAACTCTTCTCTAAATCTCTCACTCTAGTGTGAGATTTTGAAGATTGGAACAATGCCTTATTTACCTTTGTATCCTGCTGGCCTGCTATGGCTCATAGAAGGCACTCAGTAAATATGTGTTAAATTAATTTGAATGAGAATAAAGGCATTATTAACTTTTTCTTGGAAAAAGGAAAGCCATGAATAGTGAGTCTAGGGGAATAAGTGAAAGTGACAGAGTCTGATGTTTCCATGTACAGTGGAACTGATTTCATCCCAGGTTGTTTGACGGCAATTATCATTTGGATAAAAGCATGCATTTCCTCCTCTACAGCCCTCATTTGAGGGATGGGCTTTGAAGAGAAAAACAGCATGAATGTACCCTTCTTTTCTTTGAAAGAGCAGTGGACTGCTTTGATGGTCAAGCTTCCCAACTGTGAGCAATAAACATCCTCCTCTTCAAATGAACTAATCATCATCACTCATCCTTTTGGTGGGGCACCCGGCTGCCAGCCTGCAAATGAGGCCTATTAATGATATTACTCATTTCCAGTCTGTAAGGGTGAACACAAGGGAAGGAGGACCCTAAGGACTCCTGCTGGCCGTTAATCCATGATATTAATGGAAGCATTTTTATCAATGCCAGTCTCTCATGTTTCTAATGAAGGAATTCTCATTTCATTGTTTACAGTTAAAGTGAAAAGGTATGTGTGTTTAAAAAAAGACATTAAAAAAATGTTACGCTTGTATTTTCTCTCCAAGTTTAGTGACATCAATTTCCGAGAGGGTGGTTGTAGGAATCCTTCTAAAGACATTTCTACTCCAAGAGCTATGGCCTGTTTTAAAAGATGTATTGAAAAGCATGCTAATGTAATTGCCACTATGTCACCGCCTGAAAGCGCCCATTAACTAGGGGCAGGCTTATATAATAGGGTTGTGGATAAAGACCCAGGAAGTCTGGAAGCCAGAGAAGGCATGGGGGAGGCAGGCATCTTCTGGAGGAGATAAGGTCCTGGCACTCCCAGGTCTGGGCTCCTCCAAGCATTTAGAAATGTGTGACGTTGTTATCCATAAGCAATACTTACTCAGTGTATCTCAGATGGGTGCAGAGATCTTAGACACATCAGGATGGCAAAGCCATCATGTCATATTTGTTATTTCCTTAGAGCTCCTATACATATGGTCCAGCCTATTGCAATGCTTCTACTAAAATGACGTAAATCATCGGCAAACCTTAAATATTTTAAAGCTTATTTGAGGCAAATACAGTGGAGAACAAGATATAAAGAAATGCGAACATACTGGCTGCTAATTTGACTATTATTAATCACTCTTTAAAGAAACCTTAGTTTTTCCTTGATCCGAAGGAAAAGCTTTAATTTCATTTTCCCTTTGGGATTATAAGCCCTTTATCTTGCTTTATCTTACATCTGTATTAATTCAGAGTCACCGTTTTCTCATGCGTATACTAAACTGCCAGTGAGGAGTAGAAGGCCATTGCGTAATCGTTTCACAGAGGCAGTGCAATATACTATTTAAATCCTGGTTTTACCACTTATTAAGTGTGTGACATAGAGTGACAGAACGTCCCCACAGCTTCAGTGTAATCATTTGTTAAATGGAGCTAATAAGAGTAATGCATCACTCATTGGTCTGCGTGGAGGATTAAAGGATATATAATCCTTTTAAACTGTAATTTGATGCTGGGCACATAGTAAGCCTTTGATATACTTTGTTATTATCTAGTGAGGCTTTTCTCTCTACTCTCAATTCTTGAGCTTCCTTATTTTTTTAAAGGAAAATAATATTGTTACTTGTTTTACATAGTTGCACACAGTGTCTAACTTCAGGATGATTTTTATTTTTTTATTTTTTTTTATTTTTATTTTTTGCTGTACGCGGGCCTCTCACTGTTGTGGCCTCTCCCTTTGCGGAGCACAGGCTCCGGGCGTGCGGGCTCAGCGGCCACGGCTCACGGGCCCAGCCGCTCCGCGGCATGTGGGATCTTCCCGGACCGGGGCACGAACCCGCGTCCCCCGCATCGGCAGGCGGATTCTCAACCACTGCGCCACCAGGGAAGCCCCTCAGGATGATTTTTAAATGACAGTGATCATGATGTCAGGAATTCTAAGTTTAGGGTTGATGGTGAGGGTCCCACATTGGGGTGGGCGAGGGGTGCAGGTCTGCAGGTTACAGTGAACTAGGGGAGGGTGTGATGGGGAAGGAGAAGGGGAGAGGAGCTGGGAGAAAGGGGGAGAAGCTTGGGCCCAGTGACACAGGAGAGAGGCCTGCTTCCCCTGGAGAAAGGGAGGCCGCATGGTAGAGTCCCAGGGTGATGTGAAGACACCCTGGATCTCCACGGGGTTGGGGGGGGTGCCAAGATGGGGGGTTTTATGAGTCTCACCTGGGGCCCAGCAAAGAATGGTTGACAATATGCTGATGCTTCTGAAGAGAAGGAAAAGCAGCGCTGCTCTCGTGCCAGAATAAAGAGGCTGGCAGGAGTCAAATATTCCAGAAGTACCGCTATAGAGTGCACACCCTGCCTCAGAGCCCTGGCCAGGGGCGCCTGTAAAATAGACGGCCTTGCTCCACCCTAGACCCACTCAAACACCTTCCTTAGGGCCAGCGCTTGTGGAAGCAGCCAGGAAAGGTGGCTGCGTAAGTGCAGCTATGGCCCCAGGTTTAAGGAGGAAATGGGCTTTGTGCAATTGGGAATTCCTGGATCAGGTTCTGCCCTTAGTTGGCTCCGTTCCATCTCTCTGTCTCTGTAAGCTGGGTACTCACTTCAAGGGACACCAGAAGGAACACATCTCAAAGCAAACCCCCTTCTGCAAAGGTGAAAAGAGCTCAGAAAGTCGGGATGCTTGTAGTCATGCCGCTGGGATTGAGGGTCAGAGACTTTGCCTGGTGATAGCCAAGATCTTCCCCCGGGGAACCACCTGTTACACAGTATCCTGTAATCACTGATATGCTCTACTTAACATGATCTCACTTGAATGTCACAACATGCCCGTAAAATAAACAGGGTAGTTATCTTCATCCCCTTTTTATGGGTCTGCCTAAGGCCAGATAAATAGTCAGTGGAGAAGCCTTATGTAGAATTTGTTTCTCTTTATTTTCAGTCTGAAGGTTTTCTTAACACCTCACTCTTACCAGTTAAATACTCACCTCCCAACCCCCAGTTCGCTCCATTAACGGGGCTCAGCTTGCAGTAAATCACTTCCTTACCAAGCTCTGCAGTTCTGAAAGGAACATAACAGATGTTCCATAAACAGATGATACGGTTTTTAAATTGAAATATTCATTAATTCCAAGGACAGATGGAAGGAAACATGGATTAGGCGTTGATTTGGAAGGAAGGGTACCAGCTGAAGTTCAAGAAGCCCCTTTGTAAAATGGCCCGGGTCTCCGTAGGAAGATTTTAGGTATCCCTGACCTTGAGCCCCAAGTGAAGCGTGAGGCATGGTGCTCATGGCCTTGGGTCTGTCCACGTCTGAGATTTAAATCAGTTACCACAGGAAGCTATAAAACCTTTTTCTCTGGAGGTATTTCCAACTGAGGTAGATAATTTCAGAAGGGACCTGGCCACAGCTTGAAGATGAGCTAAGTGACCTCTTGGTATTTTCTAAGCATGAAACTAATTCGGTAGGAATGCACAGGTCTTAAGTGTGCACAAAGAGAGTCTCAGAGGTAACTTGTCTCAGTTCACAGCGTGTCCTGATCTTTTGCAGAAGCTAAGATTTCTCCAAATATGACTCTGGATAAAATGAGGAGTAGTGCAGAACTACTATGGAAAGCTGGGCTTATAATTCAAATTTATTAGTAAATAGTAATCCTGGTTAAAAATATGTACTGCACACCTTACATTATTCCAGGGACTTTTCTAAGCACTATGTACGTGTTAACTCATTTAGTTTTCACTGTGGCCCAGGTGATAGGGTTTTTTGTTGTCCTGGTTTTACAGGTAAGGAAACTGAGGCTTCCAGAGGTTACGTAACTTGGCAAGTAAGAGGTAAATCTGGGTTTTATAACAGGAGGCAACACATCCCTCCTTGGTGTGAAATCTAGAAAGAGCATATGCCTTGGAGCTAGACTGACTTGGGATTCCAGCATTGCCATTTTCAGGCTGTGTGACCTCAGCAGAGTTACTTCTCTGAGTCTCAGTTTTTAAAACTGTAAAGGGAGGATGAAATACTTGCTTTGGAGTGTTGTTTGTGGGGACACACATAAACTGTTTGCTGTTATAATTTTGAAGTATGTCCAGGGAAGTTGGTTGGGTCAACATAGGACATTTTGAAAGGAGTATGATTAGTCCTACCTTTAAATTTGGGGTGACCGAGCCAACTCATTCTCTTGTCATTCTTGAGGGAAATTGCTAATGTAAGATATCTCAAAATCCTTGACAATATCAATAACATTAACATAACGCTAATGTGAATACATCACCATGAACTAATCAGCCTTCCTGGAAAAACAGAGCCAAGTGTCACCTTGTACAAGTAAAAGAGCAACTTTCTGTGGACATCTGAACCTGGCTACATGGCCAGCTCCCATGTAGTTGGTGGGAATGAGACTCAGAAGTTACTGCCTTGGAGAGAGAGTTTCAGATGCTTGCTGAGGCCTCTGAGGGGGCCCTGGGCTGGGGGAGTGGCAGGCAGCCTAGACCTGCTCCCACCCACCACTCCCCGTCACCTTCCATCAGAGCAAAATTGCTTTGATCCCGTTTATATATTGAGATTTCCACATATGATTTTGAAAAAAAACAATTCTGTTTTCTTAAAAAGTTTGAAAATCACCTTTTAGAGATATGCTGGCCTATATTGCTTTAACATATTAATAAAGTACTTCAAATAGCTTTGCAAAATGAGTATTAGTAACCAGTGGTGGAAAAAAGTTGGTCATTTTTTTTCAACCTACCACAGGGACAGAAGGAAAAGTAGGGGAAATGTTTTCCGAAATGGTGAAGAGCCTTCATTCAGCAGCTAAGTGAGGGGATCATTGGTACCCTCTGATGAATGCTTCTATGAGCAAGACCACTTTTATGAGGCGTTACAGGACACAACCCCGACCAAAAATAAAAAACAAGTGAAATCCCTTCCCTTGATGAAGTTCCCATCCAGCAAATGAAATATAAAACACCCGTGAAAACAACTGAAAGTTCAGAGTAAAAGAAAAAGTAACATAAAGCTCTTCCGGGGCTTCCCTGGTGGCGCAGTGGTTGAGAGTCCGCCTGCCGGTGCGGGGGACGCGGGTTCGTGCCCCGGTCCGGGAGGATCCCACATGCCGCGGAGCGGCTGGGCCCGTGAGCCACGGCCGCTGAGCCTGCGCGTCCGGAGCCTGTGCTCCGCGACGGGAGAGGCCACAGCAGTGAGAGGCCCGCGTACCGCAAAAAAAAAAAAAAGAGCTCTTCCGTGCAGAAAAGCAAAAACAGAAGGATGCACTAACAGAGGGCAGAAGGTTCTCACAGAAGGCTTCCTTTCCCAAGGAATAGTTGGCGCTGATATTTAAAGAAGTGACGGTAATATAATTTCCACTGCAAAAGAGAGGTAAAACTCACTACATATAATAAAAGTCAGACTAAAAAGTGGTAGGGGTAAATCATCCTTGATTCCATTTTTACTTATCTAAAATGAGATAATAGTTACGAATGTGTTTTGAAAATGTGGAAGCTATGGGGATGTGAGGTGTTGGTTATTAATAATGCTGGTAATCTCCACATCGTATTATATGAGTGCTGCACATCAGTAGGTTAGAAAACAGATGGTGTGAGCTTACGTTTTAAAGGGTTAACTCAATGTCAAGAATTCTATGTATCATGCCTACCTACGAGTTCTTTTCCGTATAGCCTTTGGCAATCTCTTTAACCTTATACTATCACGTACAGCATCATCCATAATTGTGATCATATTGTCTGCAATTCACAAGGACTGTCTTGATTTTATTTAAGCCTGTAGAAAGAATGTGTCGCATGAATGTTGAACTAAGATAAAATCACCGTCTCACCATAATGCTGGTAAATTATGTCATCCTGGGACAAATATCTGGTCCATCTTGATCTTGAGGCATAGGAATGCCAGATGCAGGGCAAGTCCAGTGTTTGACAGCGATGTCTCTGCTTTTTGCTACAGGCTGAAGGGTTTCCCAGTGAAAGATCCATGAAAAAAAGACTGTCATACTCTTCTTCTCAGCAGCCTCCAGCCACTGAGCAAGTGCTGAGAAAACTAGAACTCTAAGCACCAAGAAAATTCCAAATAAGATACGTTTTTACTAAAAGGAATCTGTTTTTAAATTTGAATTATAGGCAAATATTTAGCTAGTGTTCACGGTCACTTCAAAATAATATATCGAAAGATCCAGTGCTCAATTATTGAGGGGACAAAAGGGAAAATGCATAATGTAGACTTTTAGTCTTCTAAAATCAACATTGTCATCCTTCTCGTCCACTAAAAATGAGTCCACTAATAAGTATTAAAATACATGAGTGTAGCAGACAGACTCTTAAAGTGACCTTCATCCCCCTGCCTGATGGTACTCATGCCCTTGTGTGATCCCTCCCCTTGACTGGATGGCGACTTGCTTCCAATCAATAGAACAGGACAAAAGCGACAGGATATATGTGATTATGTGTATGTGATTGTGTTACATAAAATTGTAGTGTGTCATGCTGGGGTGTCTCTCTCTCTCTCTCTCTCTCTCTCTCCTTTGCTGGTTTTGAGAAGGCAAGCAGGCATGTTGAGGAACCCTGGGTAGCAAGGAACTACAAGCAGCTTCTACAAACTGAGGGCAGCCACCAGCTAACCACCAGCAGGACCCTGAAGCTCTTAGTCTTACAGCTGTAAGGAACTTAATTCCGCCAACAACCTGAGGAGGCTGGGAAGTAGACTCTTCCGCAGTTGAGTTTCAGATGAGAACTTAGCCAGGGTGACCTGTTGATTGCAGAGGACCCAGCTAAGCCTTGCTCAGACTCTGACCCACAGAAACTGTGAGATGGTAAGTGTGTGTTGTTTTGAGCCACTATGGTTAGGGACTATTGTTTTGCTATGTAACAAGAGATGTTAGTACAATGAATGTGATTGATTTTTCTCTCTACATCCAAAAGCTTGCATCAAGGAGAAGAGAGAGAAATGCAGGCCATAGGTATTAAACAAGATGCTAATCATTTTGGAAATTTTAATATATATTTAGGATGTATATTGTTTCTACATTGATTTCCCTATACCCAGACTCTCTTTTATGCATTTTCAAAGATGAAACACAGACTATACCAGGTGAATATTTTGAAAAGAGGAATTGAACTTACGATATATTCAGAATATGAGAATTATTCCCACCTTCACCCCAATTTTTATTTAATTCAGTGGCATTTAAAATTTTGAGCTTTAGAGGAAAATCATTCCTTCCTCACTTTTTACGTTATTTTTTCATTGGATAGAATGTAATATGTTGTTTTTTTTTCTTTTCTGTGGCTTCATTTTCATCTAATATGTATAGTACAGAGATTTCTCTAGTTGACACTTTAAATCTCTAGTAGCGTTTGAAGTAGGAGTACTGCTGAAGACTTAGATTCAATTACCGTAAAATAACATTTTGCTAACTTTTCATTTCAGTTTGCCTAATTCTTTATAAGTACTTTGGAATCATAGAAACTCTGAATATTAGTCAAAGGTTTAGTTCCTTAATTCTTTTTCCGGACGCGCAGGCTCAGCGGCCATGGCTCACGGGCCCAGCCGCTCCGCGGCATGTGGGATCTTCCCGGACCCGGGCACGAACCCGTGTCCCCTGCATCGGCAGGCGGACTCTCAACCACTGCGCCACCAGGGAAGCCCTAGTTCCTTAATTCTTAATTAAAAATTTTATTTCAGAGACATAGGATACTTTTTAACATTTTAAAATATAGTTTTGTTCCTTAAAAAGGAAAAACGAAATTAGCTATTAGTCATCCAAAGGGCATCCCCATTATTTTATTACAACAGCAGCAGCAGCAGAATTGTATTAAATGTCAGAGACATTTATGGGTGCTGATTACTTGCAGTTATCCTCACAAACATATGGTGAGTAGGTACTATCATTATGCCCATTTTACAGATGAGGAAACTGTGGGATAAAGAGGGCAAATGCCTTATCTAACGTCTCAATGTAGTAATTGGCAGAGTAAGATGGTAACCAAGCTGACTCCAGAACTAATCCCTGAAAATAAGGGTGGAGGCATTTTTATAATAAACTAGCTTCCCCAGGAGAAAAGGCAGTTAATGCCATTTGTACTAAATAATATGATCATGCCTAATATAAACAGACTCTGTATTTAACTTCTCATGCTTTGTGTGTAAAATCACACAGAGAAAAGTAATAACAATAATGCTATTAAAAAGTCCCTGTTAAATGAATGACAAAGCAAAAATTGTTATAGCATGAAAAAATTTACTTAGGAACTTCTTTAAAATTTGTTCTTGTGAAACCATCTCTCCTGTATTTACTGTCTGTCTTTGCCTTGCCAGTTTTTCAGTCATTCTCTCTTCCTTTTTAAGAGATACATACATATATGCTGTCGCTGATTACTCTTCTTTACAATGAAGAACAGTGTACATTGAAAATCTCACCAAAGTTTCAGAGTTTCATGAGATGGATAAGGAGATGTGGACAAACTGCTCAAACCTAAAAATAGAATTGAACTAGTTAAAAATTGAAGATGAAAAATAGACAAGAATAGTGGTAATATGGGCACTTCAAAAGAGGATGATTTGCATGTCGAGGGATTTAGTGAAGCCTTTGGGAAAATTAATAAAGCCCTTGAAAACTTACAAAAATGACCTTTTTTAGACTGAACTGTCAAAGTCCATTACAAAGTAAAGGATGTTAAATTCTTATATCATATAATTTTGTGCTATCATATAAATTTACCCCAAATTTAAAAATTTATGCCCTCTCTAAAAACAATAAAAGTCAATAGTTGATTCATCTTTGGGGGTTCAGTTTTCCAGCCTTCTTATTTCTGCTCAGTACTATGAAATTTAGCTTCTGTTTTAAGTGGATTCACTTTGGGTGGCCTTTTCTCGGTACCAACTCTCCCTGAACGGTAAGCCCCCCATGCTTCCTGTAGGCAAAGCACAGTTATTTAACTCCAATGGATAAAGTGAAGGAGAGACTGGGCAACCACTTGTCCTGATTATGGGGAGGGCATGTAACTCGATGGGGAGAAGGTGGTGTTGGACTTACGACCTTCAAGGCTAGCCACTTGCAATGCCAGAGTCCTGTGAAATCCCCTGAGATATGTCAAATCAAAAAGACCCAGTCCGAGCCTTGAGGAGAGCAGTAACTGCCTGTGCCATTCAAGGAGTGGCTTATCCTGTGAGGCAGCCCTGGCGTAGAGGCCTTACCCGGGCCTGGGGCTTCAGTAGCACACGTTGTGTCTTTATTCACCTTCCTTTTCCTCTATGGAGCATTACTTTTTAGCAGCCCCAAACAACCTCTCTGAGAGTGCCGTTCAACCAGTAACTCTTGCTTCTTTACTTCCCATCTGTGTGTGTGTATGTGTGTGTGTGATTTTCCAGTTGACAATCAAAATGCCTTATCCTTGAACCTCTTTGTGTTTAGGGATTGTGCCTCACCCACCTTTTTAAAATCCTGGCAGACTCAGGGCACCTCTGCCATGGTTACACTATGGAAATCACTGCTAATGCTATTAACATTTGAAAACTTGTCAGGCTTGTACAAAGAATGAAACATTAGGTCCTTGGGACAGCTGGAGCCCATTTCTATGTACTCTCCTGAAAAGGACAGAGGTGTTAGCAGAATTAGAACTGGTTACACTTGGGAATCACCAGGCTCTCTGTTTCAGAGTTGAGGATGGTGTTGCATTTTCTTTCCTACATGTTGTTCAGTGGCTAAGAAGTTTAGTCCAGGCGTGGCAATAAGAAGCGCGTGGATATGTGTTGGTGTTTGGGACCCAGAAGAGGGAGGCTTATGCTCTCTCCCCCAAATTCTTTCAGAACTCTTTTCCCATGAGTACAGCTTGCATAGTTGCTATAAGTTAGTGCCAGGATTCTCAGGTCTAGAAAGAATTGTATAGAGAAATGATTCCCAAGTATCACAGGTGGTGTCTACTGAGTAAATACTTGATTTCCAGTGTTGCTTCTATTAAATGTCTCTAATTTTTTCAGTCAAAGAAGAAAATCTTAATTCATCTCCCAAAAAGGTTGATATGTGTGGTTGTTAGATGCCAGGGTATGTACTAAATACTGAGGAAGGAGAAAGGTGAATCTTAATGAAGGTATAATTTTCTTATAAACCAATACTTGAGCAAGAGGAGCTTTAAATGATCATTGATCATTTTTTACCATGAAAATGTTAATGTGCAAAGCACTTTACTAGACTAGACATTATTGGGTAATTAACCACATAGAAATCTAGAGATCACCATCCTCAAGGAATTTTAATCTCACACATGATCTAAGGTGACTTTCACAGACCACCTTAGATCATGAACTGATTGGGGCAGAGCCTCCACTTTTTGTTACTTGATGAAACATACAGATGCCCCCCTCATTGGGTGGGGGGGTCCAGATCCCATATTCAGTCCCCCTTCTTTCCATCAGAGACCACCTACTTTCACAAGACTTTTTCAGAAGAGGGGAGTTGCTGATGATCTCAATGGTTTGTTTCTAAAACCCAGAAGAGTGAGTATGTATTAGAGAGATTTTTAAATTACTATTGGCTCAATTTCCCTAGGGAGACTAGTTAGCAGCACCAAAAATTAAAGTATAACACTGGCTAAATTGTATTGACAAAGATAATGTTTTTATTTCTGTAGGCTGACATTTGTTTAAACTTTTTCCAACCCAAGTTATAAAATTACAAACATAATCTATAGGAATATACTTTATTTCTTATGGCAAAAAGCAAAAAGTCAGAGACAGTCACAATTATTCATATCATGGTGCTCCTGAATTGAGTACTCATGGCATCTATTAAGAAAAAAGCCAATAATCATTGACCTTTATTCACCTGTAACTCTCTATATTTTGGCTGAAACGCAAAGTTTATAGCACCATTGCATCGGCAGGCGGACTCTCAACCACTGCGCCACCAGGGAAGTCCTGATAATAAATTTTAAAAACAATGTCAAGTTAAATTTCTTACTGAATTTCACTCTTCTCTACTAAGTTCATAATTTTACTATAAATGCTAGAATAGGAATAGGTTGCATTTTGACAGTGGATATTAAAAATTATCAGTTTAGTTTGACATTTTGAGCATATAAATCTCAGAAATTACCTTGTACTGGTATTATAAAAAAATTGTTTCAATATAGCAATGTGTATTATTTAAAAACTTCTTTATCAAATATTTTTTAGTGCCCAGTTCAATTCCTGGTACATAATAGTTATTCAATAAATATTTATTAACGGTTGAGTGAATGGTTTAATTCATGTGTTTTTACCATAATTGCTTTGTGAGGCGAGTAACCTAAGAACACTATAGTGTAACTACTTACAGAAAACATTTGAAAGGTTGATTACTTAACTTCTTAAAATATTGATGTTTCCAGTACAATTCAATATAACTACTACTTTATGGTATACATTGCTCTAGTTGATTTTTAAACTTTGTAAAAACTTTTTACCAGCTGAGCTCATTGACTGAAAGGATTGAATTTGTAATTTTATCCTTAAAATCACCAAAAGAACAAGGTTTTGATACATACACAACAGTTTGTATGTATCAAAAAAAAAAATCGAATGGAGGCAGATCTAGTAACTGAGGTGGCCAAGCAAAGGGCCTCCTTCACCAATCCATGTGGAAGCAGTTACAGACAAAAATTTTAAATTAAAAGTTGATTCTTTCAAATGTACTAAACTAAATATGTGTAAAAGACGTTTAACTAAGTTGTTGGCATTATACTTCTGAAATTATTAAAGCTTTACATTGCACTAAAATTTGGGGGGAACCCTTTGTTACAACTTGGAGCAAACAACAGAAAACCAAGGCTCTTATCTGTTTTACTTAGCAGTCATTCTGTATAGCAGGGTTCTCAAAGTATAGTGGACCCTTGGGGGTCCATATTATTTGCTGTTACCCAATGGTGGATAACACCTCTGGAGCTTTAGTACCAAGACAGTGGCATCAAAATGCGCCACGAGTCATTTATTCTTCACCACCATATACTTGCAATTAAAAATAAAAAGTGAATTTCACCTAAGAGTGCCTTTGGTGAAACAATAAACATGTTTTAATATTCTGTGTTACAAAATGGGAAGCACTCTTAGAACACTTCTGTTGCATACCAATGTACTAGGGCTGTCTCGAGAAAAAGCACTTGCCAGACTGTTTGAGTTGTGAACTGAACTAGCCACTTTACCATGGAATAACATTTTACTGAAAGAACTGACAGGCTAACTATGGTTATTCAGGCTTCGGTATTTGGCAGGTATTTTTTTGAAAATGAACAAAATGAACCTGTCACTTCAAGGATAGCAACAGATAATATTTGTTGCCAGGGGTAAAATTCGAGCTTTCAAGTGAAAATTGGAAGTTTGGGACACTTGTATCTACCATCATGAGCTTGACAGTTTCCCAATACCGTAATACTTAATGACTTTTCTGAGATGAGTGGTGACAATTAATGTGATGTATTGATATGGTATAATGAAATATATCAACATTTGCAAGACCTACGTAACTCACTGAACCGTTATTTTCCAAGTGACCAATACATGGTGCTATAAAATCATATGTAAAAGTCCATTCAAATGTAAGATAGACCAATGGATTTTAATGTAACAGAATATAAAAAGTTCATTGACAAAGTTTCAGATTCCACACTGAGACTAATCTTTAAGAAACTACCCCTTGTTGATTTCTGGTGTAGTCACAAAGAATATTCACAACTGTCTGAAAAGGCTATTAAAATACTACTTCTTCCAACTACATGTCTGTGTGAGGTTAGATTTTCTTTGTATGCTTTGATCAGACAACATATTGCAACAGATTAAATGCAGAATCTGACATGAAAATGCAGCTGTTTCTTATTAAGCTATAAATTTGATTTGTAAAAATATACAACAGTGCCAGTCTTCTCACTGAATTTTTTTGTTTTCAGAAATGTAGTTATTATTCATAAAATATGTTACTTATATTAACATGTCATTTTAAAATAAATTAGTAATAAATATACTTTCAAATTCTCAGTTTTATTATGGTAAATATCAATAGATATAACTGATATGCTCTTTGATGTCCTCAGTAATATTTAAGAGGGTAAAGAGTTCTTGAGACCAGATAGTTTAAGAACCACTTAAAGTAAGGTAGTCCATGGGAAAACAAAAACATATACTGTGGTGAAATTTTTACTCCCTATCAGAGAGTCACAATGCACAGTGGCATAGAAGCTCTAAGTCCTTCAGTTGAAAAACATGCTTAATTTTGTTTAACTTGGCAGTTCTCAAACTCCTGAATAAAATCCTATTTGTTTTCTGAGGAAGAAGTGTTTGTGAGGAACACTATTGTGCAAATATTGCTTCATTCACATCTTGCTTCAAAGATCTAGTGCCTTGCCTAGGTTAAGATGTTACTGTATTGCAGAATTTCATTCCTTTTAAAGGCTGAATAATGTATCTATGTATATACTACATACTAAATACTATGTACTATAATGTATAGTATGTATATACTATATAGTAAATAGTATATACTAAATTTTCTTTTTCTACTCACCCATCAATGAGTATTTGGGTTATTTCCACATCTTGGCTATGGTGACTAGTGAACATGGGAGTGCAATTATCTCTTTGAGATCCTGATTTCAGTCCTTTTGAATAAAGATCCATAAGTCGGATTGCTGGATCATATGGTAGTTTTATTTTTAATTTTCTGGGGATCTTCTGTATTGTTTTCCATAGCAGTAGCACTGTTTTGCATTCCTACCAACAAGTTTCGGTTATGTAAGATGAGTAAGTTGTAGAGATCTGCTGTATAACATTGTGCCTGTAGTTAATAATACTGCATTGTACATTTAAAAATCTGTTAAGGGGGGACTTCCCTGGTAGTCAGTCCAGTGGTTAAGACTCTGAGCTTCCAATGCAGGGGACACAGGTTCGATCCCTGGTCGGGGAAGTAAGATTCCCGCATGTTGTGTGGTGTGGCCAAAAAAAAAATTAAATTGAAATGAAATGAAATAAAATAAAATAAATCTGTTAGGGGGCTAGATCACATGTTAAGTGTTTTTAACACAGTAAAATAAAAATTAAAATTTAAAAATTTTATTTTAAGCCCCACAGTTCTCTAGAATAGAATAAAAGGGTGGTAAGCTTAATCATGAGACAAGTGATATAGCAATATGTAATGAACATAAGTGGCTGAGGATCTCATTTTTTAAAAATTTCAAATGTTTTCAAGATTCTGTAAGAAGTTCAAAGTCTCTGACCATCAGAATTCTTATTTCTTGTCCTATTTGCATTGGTATAACATAAAAATAAGGCTGTTAATATTAGAATAATCACTTGAAAATTCTAAGACATTGCCAATGAAAGGTTTTGAGGCTAGATTTTAAAATAATAGCCTCAAGTTTTGGTGTTTACTTAAAGCATGCCAGCATGGTTTTTTGTAACAGCAAGGGATTTGAAGAGTCATACAAGTTTGGTTTCAAATACTGAATCCATAATGTATTGAGTCTTTAAATGGGCATGTTTATGAATATTGGCACCTATAAAACAGGCTTATTTTACCTAGCTGACTAGAGTATTGTAAAAAGAAAATGAAATTTCGATAGCGCCTGTAGTATAGTCAATACACAGGAATTGAGTGCTCCTTAGAGGCCAGGCTCCGTACTCAGTACCAGGGTAACAAAGATGAATAGACTACTGGTTCTTTGCTGAACAGACTTTGAAATCAGCTCCAGGGAAGACCAAATAAGGTCTCAGTCACAGCAGAGAATAATAATGTTATAATAAAGTAAGTGAGGGGAGATAAATTAGGTATCCTCCAATACTTATTCACCCATTCTTTGGTGAACTCCCACATTTTAGCTAAGCACGTAGGTACTCAGCTGGAGAAACCCCATTTCCCTTCCTTGATTTCAGCATAGTGTGGCCATATAACGACGGCAGCAGGCAGAGGTAGTATGTGCAATTTACTGGTTCTGTGTTTAAAAGGAAACTTTACCATTTTTCTCCTTCTTTGGGCTGAGACTTGGCCATGGCAGTGGTGAGCCAAACTCATGGCTATAAGGAGAGGACGCCAAGCTATACCATTTCAGATAGAAGGAACCCAGATCCCTGGGTGACTTATATAGCAGCGCTACCTGCCACCTACTTTCCCCAATCCTCAGCCACCATCCACCAGCACAGACCCTAATATGAAAAAGAATACCTCCATCATGTTTCAGCACTCTTAACAATTTGCTAGTGTCCTAATTAATAGAGTAAGCTCAAGACACTGTAACTCCTAGACCTGGATCACTTGGAAGAGATGGGGGAGGGTGAGCCCAAGACAAGCCTTCCTGGAGGAAGGCCTCCCTGACCTGGGTTTTGAAGGGTTGTTGTGAGTTGGAAAACACTCCTCCCCAGGTGGTTCTGACCCCGCCTCTTAGGAACCCCTCCGCCATGAGAATCACTGATATGATGCCATATAATGAGACTTGACTTGACTTTAGTATGATTCCAGTGGAAGATTGCATGGAATAGGAATTGCTTCATTCTTTAAACAAATGTGTACGGAGCACTTACTATATACACATAAATAAAGAATATAAATATCCAATGTAGGACCTTCTTACCGATTTTCTTTATTTACTTTTTCTACAAACTTGTCACCCCTTCCTCCCGCATATAAGCTTCATTAAGATGTGCTCATTGTCTGTTTAAAAATTTTTTTTTGGTATAAGTTGTACTCAATGCCATTGGTCACATAGTTAGCATTCAGTAAATTCTTTGTTGAAAGAGCCAATGAATAAAGATGAATAAAAGGAATAATATATGCTTAGACATTGAGCCCACCGCAATAAATAGGACAGTCTTGCCCTTGAACTCACAGTTAACTAAGCAGATGATTACAAGTTTGTGTAAAGAGCAGCTATGATAGCGTCGATGAAGATGTTCTGCCTTTGAAACTCGGACAGTCGTTACTATACAAAATAATTGAATTTTATTTCTTTAGTAATGCATTACAAAATGAGCTCATGCTTAGATATCCTTGTCCTTAAGTGGGCTCTGAACAGTTCAACTTTAACTATATCACTGAAATAGCTACATCACTTCTTGAGAGTTTGAAGTCAGTAGGGTACTGCTCAGGGAAAGAAATTTACTCAGTGATGTACCAGTGACATGAAAGGACAGTCAATATGGATATGGATACCTGACTTGCAGTGCCCCCGAGGATCAGATGCAAATCATGACTAAGACTAACACCTTGGGCCCTACAAGATAAAGCTTCCATACTGGGGAGCAGTGCGTATTCCAACGTTAAAGAAAATTTCTTTAGTTCATATCTGTCAATTTTTTTTTTTTTTTTTTTTTTTTTTTTGCAGTACGAGCGTCCATGGCCCACGGGCCCAGCCGCTCCGCGGCATGTGGGATTCTCCCGGATCGGGGCATGAACCCATGTCCCCTGCATCGGCAGGCGGACTCTCAACCACTGCGCCACCAGGGAAGCCCTGTCAATTTTAATGTTTGATTAGTCAAAGGAAAATTTTTTTCCTGGATGTAAAATCTGCGTTAATAATTTGCCTTTTCAATAATTTGTAATTGAATAGTGTTATTGTGTAACAATTTTTAAACTTAAATAAATATTCAACAGAAAGTTTTCACATACTAAGTGGACTTTTGGCATCGAAATTATAAAGTATGTTATGAGTGTTTTTTTCTGTATGTTTTCATGTTGTATCTTTATTACATTTACTGAGTAACTGATAAATGCATATGACAAATGAAATGACAGTATTACGAAACCAAATATGTTTAAATAAAGAAAGCTTCCTCTTTACATATAATCTAAAAATGAAGGTAAATGCTGATAAATACAGTAGTTACCTAGCACTCTGTAGCACTCAGTACTCATTTAATTTCCCAAAGCCCTGTAATAATCTGATGATTTCTTCAAAGTATTGCCTTGCTTTCATTGAAATTGATGCAAACTGTTTAAAGAAATATTCCATTAACAAATGAAAGCAGAATCAAGTTTCTAAAACAATTTGAATGCACAAAAAAATACTCCCTATCTTTAGAAGACTTTTCTTGAATAACTCCTAATTGGGTCTCTAATTTGATTCCCTCTAATCACTAATTATTTGTGTTGTTTATTAAATAAAGCATAGAGCCACCTGCCTAAACAGTAGTACATATAGCCTAAGTTTGCTAGTCTGCAAATTGACGAGTAAACTAAGCCAGTTCATCCATCTGTGAAATATTTCAAGGTCGACCATCCATTGGCTAAAAGATTTTGAGTTAAAAAGACAGTGGAGGACAGTGCTTACAGTTTGATAATGTCTGCTTACTGAGCGTGAAATGAAATTTAACTGTGGCATGTCTGCATTTGTAAATTTATTTTGGTTGTTTAGGCTTCTTGCGAAATGAAATGTCAGGCAGTCATTCTGAGGTTCCAAATATATTAGGCTTCAAAGGGCTTGAGTGAATGAGATTATTCTTTCAGTTTTAAAAGATATTTTTCTATTTTTTCCATCATGTAAAATTAATATATTCAATCAATAACTACTGTGGAATAAACGTAGGAGAGTTAAAAATTAAAAATAATTTCCAAATTGGAAATTGTAAATGTGCCATGTGAATATTATAGAGGTTTTAGAAATTTGCAAAGTATCAGAATTCATATCGTCCCTGAAGATGTATTGTAGATAGAAAGATTTAGACTAGGAAGTCTCTTCTAGCTGCAAGATGTTATTATTTTTATATAGCTAGGTGCTTTCAAGTGATGAAAAAAAACTAGTGCTGATTATGAAGTCCTTTTAGGTAATGGTGAGAATTCATGTGATCTATTTAAGCTCCATATTGATGGTTCTGAACAATATATTACCAAATGGCTTCTATTGCCTGGGAATTCATTCATACTTCCTCCCCCCTCCCTCTTCCCCCCTCCTCCCTCCCCCTCCTCTGCTGTCCCCTCCCTCCTTCTTCTCCTTTCTTTCTCCTCGCATTCTTTCATGTGCTTCTTGGCCATCTGGATGTCTTTTTTGGAGAAATGTCTATTTAGGTCTTCTGCCCAGTTTTTGATTGGGTTGTTTTGCTGTGATTTATGTCAAAGAGTGTTCTTCCTATGTTTTCCTCTAAGAGTTTTATAGTGCCCGGTCTTACATTTAGGTCTCTAATCCATTTTGAGTTTATTTTTGTGTATGGTGTTAGGGAGTGTTCTAATTTCATTCTTTTACATGTGGCTGTCCAGTTTTCCCAGCACCACTTATTGAAGAGACTGTCTTTTCTCCATTGTATATCCTTGCCTCCTTTGTCATACATTAGTTTACTGTAGGTGCGTGGGTTTATCTCTGGGCTTTTTATCCTGTTCCATTGATCTATATTTCTGTTTTTGTGCCAGTACCATATTTTCTTGATTATGGTAGCTTTGTAGTATAGTCTGAAATCAGGGAGTCTGATTCCTCCAGCTCTGTTTTTTCACTCAAGACTGCTTTGGCTATTCGGGGTCTTTTGTGTCTCCATACAAATTTTAAGATTTTTTGTTCTAGCTCCATAAAAAGTGCCATTGGTAATTTGATAGGGATTGCATTGAATCTGTAGATTGCTTTGGGTAGTATAGTCATTTTCACAATGTTGATTCTTCCACTCTGAGAGCATCTCGCCATCTTTTGGTATCGTCTTTAATTTCTTTTATCAGTGTCTTACAGTTTCCTGCATACAGGCCTTTTGTCTCCTTAGGTAGGTTTATTCCTAGGTATTTTATTCTTTTTGTTGCAGTGGTAAATGGGAGTGTTTCCTTAATTTCTCTTTCAGATTTTTCATCATTAGTGTATAGGAATGCAAGAGATTTCAGTGCATTAACTTTGTATCCTGCAACTTTACCAAATTCATTGATTAGCTCTAGTAGTTTTCTGGTGGCATCTTTAGGATTCTCTATGTATAGTATGTCATCTGCAAACAGTGACAGTTTTACTTCTTCTTTTCCAATTTGTATTCCTTTTATTTCTTTTTCTTCTCTGATTGCCGTGGTTAAGACTTCCAAAACTGTTGAATAATAGTGGTGAGAGTGGACGTCCTTGTCTTGTTCATGATCTTAGAGGAAACGCTTTCAGTTTTTCACCATTGAGAATAATGTTTGCTGTGGGTTTGTCGTATATGGCCTTTATTATGTTGAAGTAGTTTCCCTCTATGCCCTTTCTGGAGAGTTTTTTTTATCATAAATGGGTGTTGAATTTTGTCAAAAGCTTTTTCTGCATTTATTGAGATGATGATACGGTTTTTATTCTTCAGTTTGTTAATATGGTGTATCACATTGATTGATTTGCGTATATTGAAGAATCCTTGCATCTCTGAGATAAATTCCACTTGATCATGGTGTATGATCCTTTTAATGTGTTGTTGGATTCTGTTTGCTAGTATTTTGTTGAGGATTTTTGCATCTATATTCATCAGTGATATTGGTCTG
>NC_041219.1:3276385-3281795 GCF_002837175.3 Physeter macrocephalus | reverse complement strand
TTTATCTTCTCAAAGAACCAGCTTTTAGTTTTATTGATTTTTGCTGTTGTTTTCTTTGTTTCTATTTCATTTATTTCTGCTGTGATCTTTATGATTTCTTTCCCTCTACTAACACTGGGTTTTGTTTGTTCTTCTTTCTGTAGTTCCTTTAGGTGTAAGGTTAGATTGTTTACTTGAGATTTTTCTTGTTTTTTGAGGTAGGCTTGTACTGCTATAAACATCCCTCTTAGAACTGCTTTTACTGTATCCCATAGGTTTTGGATTGTCCTGTTTTCATTGTCATTTGTCTCTAGGTATTTTTTGATTTCCTCTTTGATTTCTTCAGTGATCTCTTGGTTATTTAGTAACGTATTGTTTAGCCTCCATGTGTTTGTGTTTTTTACATTTTTTCCCCTGTAATTGTTTTCTAATCTCATAGCGTTGTGGTCAGAAAAGGTGCTTGATATGATTTCAGTTTTCTTAAATTTAGTGAGGCTTGATTTGTGACCCAAGATGTGATCTATCCTGGAGAATGTTCCATATGCACTTGAGAAGAAAGTATAATTTGCTGTTTTTGGATGGAATTTCCTATAAATATCAATTAAATCTATCTTGTCCTTTGTGTTATTTAAAGCTTCTGTTTCCTTATTAATTTTCTGTTTGGATGATCTGTCCATTGGTGTAAGTGAGGTGTTAAAGTCCCCCACTATTACTGTGTTACTGTCGATTTCCTCTTTTAGAACTGTTAACAGTTACCTTATGTATTAAGGTGCTCCTATGTTGGGTGCATATATATATATATTTATGATTGTTATATGTTCTTCTTGGATTGATCCCTTGATCATTATGTAGTGTCCTTCCTTGCCTCTTGTAACATTCTTTATTTTAAAGTCTATTTTACCTGATATGAGTATTGCTATTACAGTTTTCTTTTGATTTCCATTTGCATGGAGTATCTTTTTCCATCCCCTCATTTTCATTCTGTATGTGTCCCTAGGTCTGAAGTGGGTCTCTTGTAGACAGCATATATATGGGTCTTGTTTTTGTCTTTTGATTTCTCCATTGAATCTGAATGAGATCCTTGCTGGGTAGAGTAATCTTGGTTGTAGGTTCTTCCCTTTCATCACTTTAAGTATATCATGCCACTCCCTTCTGGCTTGTAGTGTTTCTGCTGAGAAATCAGCTGTTAACCTTATGGGAGTTCCCTTGTATGTTATTTGTCATTTTTCCCTTTCTGCTTTCAATAATTTTTCTTTGTCGTTAATTTTTGCCAGTTTGATTACTGTGTGTCTTGACGTGTTTCTCCTTGGGTTTATCCTGTATGGGATAAACTTCTGCACTTCCTGGACTTGGGTGGCTCTTTCCTTTCCCATGTTAGGGAAGTTTTCAACTATAATCTCTTCAAATATTTTCTCAGGTCCTTTCTCTCTCTCTTCTCCTTCCGGGACCCCTATAATGCGAATGTTGTTGCATTTAATGTTGTCCCACAGATCTCTTAGGCTGTCTTCATTTCTTTTCATTCTTTTTTCTTTATTCTGTTCCACAGCAGTGAATTCCACCATTCTGTCTTCCAGGTCACTTATCCGTTCTTCTGCCTTAGTTATTCTGCTGTTGATTCCTTCTAGTGGTTTTCATTTCAGTTATTGTGTTATTCATCTGTTTGTTTGTTCTTGAATTCTTCTAGATCTTTGTTAAACATTTCTTGCATCTTCTTGATCTCTGCCTCCATTGTTTTTCCGAGGTCCTGGATCATCTTCACTATCATTATTCTGAATTCTTTTTCTGGAAGATTACCTATCTGCATTTCATTTAGTTGTTTTTCTGGGGTTTCATCTTGTTGCTTCATCTGGTACATAGCCCTCTGCCTTTTCATCTTGTCTATCTTTTTGTGAATGTGGTTTTTGTTCCACAGGCTGCAGGATTGTAGTTCTTCTTGCTTCTGCCGTCTGCCCTCTGGTGGATGAGGCTATCAAGAAAAGTCTATTTTTAAATGCCCCACATTTATTTGTTTATTTATGTTTCTTGATTGGTTGATTCCTTTTTCCAGAGCATTGCATTTCAAAAAGCTTAGGTTTTTTTTTTTTTTAATCGATTCCTTTGGCTCTAGGAACATTCTCTTGGTCTTTAAAATAGTTTCCTGTAGTCTCACTTCTTTTTTGAATTATGATGACTAATCTAATTTAAATTTCTCTTCTCTTCTTTCCTTTAAGTGCTTTGCCATATGATTCATTTTAGCTTCTTGACCTTTTCCTCTTAAACTCATTTCTTAGACCCCTAATTCTAGCTGTCATTTATAGGCACTCTTGTCTGGTTTGCTATCAAAGTACTTACACGTTGTTGATTTTTTTTAGGAGTTGTTTATCCAACTTGGATTAACCTGTGTTCTTACCTCTCTTCTTTACTTTTATTATTAAATCTTTGGCTGGTTCATTCCTTTGTTTATGCATTTATTTGCTCAGTTATTTCCCCACATACATCTTATGCACTCAGTATTTATTAAATAGTGGGTGTGCAGCAGGAGACAGAGGAAATTCAAAGCCATCTTTCTACTTGATATTAGCTTTAGTTATAAGTTTAGTGAAGAGTTTGAAGCCATTAGCTTAAAAGGGCTTTTGGCGTGTCTATAGCTTTAAAGATTTATTTATTCACTCTATAAAATATATTTAGCACCTGTGACATGCTAGATACTTAATGCATGCCAGCTTTAACCAATCTTTAGAACTGGCCCTATTTCATATTCTTGCTGGCCGATTTTGGTGTTTAATACAGTTTCAGGAAGGACACTTTAAAGGCCCTTGGATAATTTAAATAGTATGTTTCCATGAACCATGAAGAGTATGTGTTCATCTCACACTAAATCTGATTCATTCATTCAGCTAATGCTTATGGTTTGTCTAGATTGCCAGGCACTGTTCACAGCTGGGAAACAGAGCAGTGTACATGAGGGTGAACATCCCTCTTCTCACAGAGATCATATTCTAGAAGAGAAAAAACAGATAACATACGAGTAATCACATTGTGAAACAAAGTAATTTCTGACAGGGAGAAGTGACAGGGTGGTACGATGGAAAGTGACTGTGGGGCTATATCACAATGGGGGAATCTGGGGTGGCCTCACCAGGAAGGGACAAAAGTTGAGCTGAAGCCTAAATAATACAAAAAGATCCATCCATGCAAACATCTGGGGAGAGTACATCTGGTGCAGAGTGAACAGGAAGGACAAAGACCCTGGCTTCGCATTTTGCCAGGGACAGGAAAAGATCACTGTGGAAGGTAATATGAGCCAATGCTAAAGAGGTAGGCAGGGGCCAGCTCAACTTGGGTTTTATTTTATTATTATTATTTTTTTGTGGTACGCGGGCCTCTCACTGTTGTGGCCTGTCCCGTTGCGGAGCACAGGCTTCGGACGCGCAGGCTCAGCGGCCATGGCTCACGGGCCCAGCCGCTCCGCGGCATGTGGGATCTTCCCGGACCGGGGCACGAACCCGTGTCCCCTGCATCGGCAGGCGGACTCTCAACCACTGCACCACCAGGGAAGCCCCTCAACTTGGGTTTTAAATGCCCTGATAAGGATTGTTGAGTTTTACTTTATGTGTATTAGGAGCACCTAGAATTCATTGCAGAGTTTCAGGAAGGGTAGTGACGTTATCTGATGTATGTTTAAGGTGGTCATTCTGATTGTTGTACGGAAAATAGAGCAAGAGTAGAAGTAGGGTGCCTACTTAGAAAGGATGCTGGCTGGCTTTAGGTGTGGCGGTGGAGCGTAGATAGGTAGGCTTGGGAGATATCTATCTATCTATCTATATATTTAATTGAAGTATAGTTGATTTACAATGTTGTGTTAATTTCTGCTGTACAGCAAAGTGACTCACTTGTAGACATATATACCTATATATATTCTTTTTCATATTCTTTTCCATTATAGTTTATCACAGGCTATTGAATATAGTTCCCTGTGCTGTACGGTAGGACCTTCTTGTTTATCCATCTTATATATAATAGTTTGCATCTGCTAATAGGTTTGGGATATATTTTGAAGGTATAGCTGATAAATTTGATATGGGTAGTCTAAAGGAGAGGAATCAAGGATGACTCTGGTTCCTGGTTTGAACAACTAGAAGGATAATACTCTTTAAGATGGGAACTATGATGAGAGGTACAGGGTTGAGGGCTGTGCCTAGAGCTTCTGACCTTGTTATCTTGGACATGCCTATTATGCATCTTAGTAGAGAGTTGGATACGGTTAAGTGAATCTGGAGCTTAGTGGGGGCATAGCATATGGGTGAGAGTATAAAAGCATTCTCCTTTTATTTAATACCACAGTGCCAATAATAAATTGCGCTAAGATACATTCTGTGTTTATTTAGCCTTGTTTCCATCATCACCCGGCAATGAAATACTTAAAAGGCATAATGTATACATACGTGTTTGGTATACTATACCTCCATTTGGTAAAATCAGTGCAGAAAAAAATTAATTTAGGCATATACTAGATATTATGCACACTTGCAAAACTAATTTGGTTATTTTGAAAGACTTAGCAACAAACTCTACACTTCACATCATTCTTCTTGAAAAAAATGATCCAATAGTTTATATTCTTTTTTCAGGTATATTTTATACAAAAAACAGAGATTCCAGCCTTTCCTGATAAGATTTTACATTTTGTTTTCACCATGAAGCTAAATTTCCTGACATGAAATACTTAGTTAGAATCAGTGAAACATAAATAGGTAGACCAGAATTTCTTTCCTTGGGTTGGCCTTTGAGCTACATGGATTATGAAATTATTCTCTCATAATCCGTAATTCCAGAAACATCCAATTCCAAAAACATCTACCAGAGGTTAAAAATACATAACATAGAGAAAGGCAGAAATGTGTTTATTTTCAGTGTCCAAAGAAAGTAAGGAGTGTGTGTTGTTTTTTTCTTAAGCCATAGTGTCAAAAGCCTAATTTAGTTTTTCTAACAAGTAGCCATTACTAATCCTCAAACTGAAGAGAATCTTTCACATCCTGACCTCCTTAATTTCTGGAGGACCCGAGTAGGATTCTCCTCATGGGTGCATTGTGTGACAAGATGCACATTCTTGGATCAACAGGAACAATGATCAGTGTCAGTCACGATCTGGGACAATTTCCTTGACATTTCCTAGGTGGTCACTGGTCTATTTCTTAGGCTCCTCCAATGTGTATTTGGGCCAACTCAGTGCCTGGGACTGGGTGCTCAAGTGGTTGCAGTCAGAACTGAAGGAAACCTCAGAACTTACCTAAGACTTCATCCGTTCATTCCATCTTTAAACATGTATTGAACACCTACTCTGTGCCCAGTGCTCTGCCAGAGACCAGAGATCCAAACATCAATAAGATATGGCTCTGGTTCTGTGTACCTCCCCGTCAAGAAAGAAAGACAGATTTTTTTTTTTTTTTTT
>NC_041219.1:3275417-3276350 GCF_002837175.3 Physeter macrocephalus | reverse complement strand
GACGCGCAGGCCCAGCGGCCATGGCTCACGGGCCCAGCTGCTCCGCGGCATGTGGGATCCTCCCGGACCGGGGCACGAACCCGCGTCCCCTGCATCGGCAGGCGGACACGCAACCACTGCGCCACCAGGGAAGCCCGAAAGACAGATTTTTTAAAAGGGGCCTTTGTAATACAGCACGAACTGTACTAGATGAGTCGGCAATGGTATCCTAGTCAGCATGCAGTAATATGGCTGCATCAGGAGCCCCTCCCAAATCCAGTGGTTTCCAACAATAATCATTTCTATTCTCCCACTCACGGGTGTGCAGGGAGTGGGTTGCGATTGGGTTAACTAAGGCTGGGCCCAACCTGGCAGCTCTGCTTCAGACTGCTAAGCAGGTGGGCTTGGCTGCAGCGGTGTGCTTAGATCCAGGCCGTGTCTCTCATTCAGGTCTGTCTCCCCTTTAAGTGGCAGTGACTTACTGGCTGTGTTCCCTTGGAGCATCTCAGGGAGGTCAAGGCAGCAAGCCTAAATTTGTGCTTTAATGCCTCCACTCACATCCCTGTCTTCTTCATGCACCGTTAGCCCAGTGGGACTGGACATGGTTTTATTTCCACTATACAACAGCTTTCCCACTCTTGGTGAGCAAGGTTATGCAAATCTAGTCTCTTCACCCATCCTTCAGTCAAGTATTCATTCATCCATTTATTCACTCTTCATTGCATCTTTCACCTGCTCATCAGACATTGAGCGTATAACGTGTTCTCGCAACTGAGGATACAAAGGTGAAAAAAATCACCACGACATTTAGGCCGTTTTCTCAAACTTTTTTGCACTAAGAATTTGAAACACAAATGCATTCCCCTTGCAGATTTTTTTTTTTTTTTTTTTTTTTTGCGGTACGCAGGCGTCTCACTGTTGTGGCCTCTCCCGTTGCGGAGCACAGGCTCCGGG
>NC_041219.1:3273852-3275261 GCF_002837175.3 Physeter macrocephalus | reverse complement strand
CCGCGGCACGTGGGATCCTCCCAGACCGGGGCGCGAACCCGGCTCCCCCGCATCGGCAGGCGGACGCGCAACCACCGCGCCACCAGGGAAGCCCCCCCCTTGCAGATTTTTAACTTCACATCTGAAGTTTTTCATCATACTTTTCCTCGTTTATATGTTTGTGAAATAGATCATTTCTAGCACATTATACATTTTAGATAAATCTGTAAGATCATTCATTTGAATGTATACAGTGACATCAAAATTCCTATAGCAATTTGTTATAATCATCTTTTAAAAGATACTGTACTATTCAAGTAGAAGAACTTTTGAGAGGCAGCATAGCATGATAGTGAAGAGCATAAACTCTAAACTGCCTGGTTTATTATTAGGAGGTTTATATCTATTAAATTATCTAAGTAATGGTTATATGATGTATGAATTTCATTTCACACTAGTAAATATGCCACCCTCAGCTGTGTGGCGGAGAGCAAGTTATTTAACTATTCTGTATCTCCTTTCCTCACCTACAAATAAGGGTAAAGGACTGTGCCACCTTCATAAAATTGTCAGCAGGATTAAATGAGTACACGAAGTTCTTGGAGACAGACTCAGAGCAATAGATATTTAAATTTGTTGTTGTTGTTATTATTATTATTATTTAGGGTTAATTGACTGAAAACAGCCTTATAGGAAACAAGAGCAAAGGCAGTTTTTCATAAGTAAATGAAATATATACTTACAATTTTCCCTGAAATAAAACAATGATAGCACATCAAATAATAAAAATGTGCGTGCCATTTTACGTATCTCAAATTAGTAGTAATGACTACCATGCATTAACCGACTAGACTTTTGAGTCAAGGGATGTTGTGAGGAGGTAAAAGTTACGTTAACAGAGGCAGAAGCAGAGAGCCGTCAGAGTGCGGAGGAAACGTCCTTTATTCTGCTCCAGGCGAGGGTCTGGGGTGCATCAAGAAGACATAGGTAGGAAAACTGAGAAGTTAGGGTAAGACAGGAAATGAGAACAAGCTGGAGAAGGGAAAATTTAGAAAATAGAAGTAATATTTGACAAAAAAAAAAAAAAAAGATATGACTACCATGCATTAACTGACTAGACTTTTGAGTCAAGGGATGTTGTGAGGAGGTAAAAGTTACGTTAACAGAGGCAGAAGCAGAGAGCCGTCAGAGTGCAGAGGAAACGTCCTTTATTCTGCTCTAGGCGAGGGTCTGGGGTGCATCAAGAAGACATAGGTCTAAGGCTGAGCCTTGTAGGATTTCTAGAAAGTGGTTGAGAGTCCGCCTGCCGGTTCAGGGGACACGGGTTCGTGCCCCGGCCCGGGGGGATCCCGCATGCCGCGGAGCGGCTGGGTCCGTGAGCCATGGCCGCTGGGCCTGCGCGTCCGGAGCCTGCGCTCCACAATGGGAGA
>NC_041219.1:3253231-3273035 GCF_002837175.3 Physeter macrocephalus | reverse complement strand
AGGCGTCTCACTGTTGTGGCCTCTCCCGTTGCGGAGCACAGGCTCCGGACGCGCAGACCCAGCGGCCATGGCTCACGGGCCCAGCCGCTCCGCGACACGTGGGATCCTCCCAGACCGGGGCGCGAACCCGGCTCCCCCGCATCGGCAGGCGGACGCGCAACCACCGCGCCACCAGGGAAGCCCCCCGCCTTGCAGATTTTTAACTTCACATCTGAAGTTTTTCATCATACTTTTCCTCGTTTATATGTTTGTGAAATAGATCATTTCTAGCACATTATACATTTTAGATAAATCTGTGAGATCATTCATTTGAATGTATACAGTGACATCAAAATTCCTATAGCAATTTGTTATAATCATCTTTTAAAAGATACTGTACTATTCAAGTAGAAGAACTTTTGAGAGGCAGCATAGCATGATAGTGAAGAGCATAAACTCTAAACTGCCTGGTTTATTATTAGGAGGTTTATATCTATTAAATTATCTAAGTAATGGTTATATGATGTATGAATTTCATTTCACACTAGTAAATATGCCACCCTCAGCTGTGTGGCGGAGAGCAAGTTATTTAACTATTCTGTATCTCCTTTCCTCACCTACAAATAAGGGTAAAGGACTGTGCCACCTTCATAAAATTGTCAGCAGGATTAAATGAGTACACGAAGTTCTTGGAGACAGACTCAGAGCAATAGATATTTAAATTTGTTGTTGTTGTTATTATTATTATTATTTAGGGTTAATTGACTGAAAACAGCCTTATAGGAAACAAGAGCAAAGGCAGTTTTTCATAAGTAAATGAAATATATACTTACAATTTTCCCTGAAATAAAACAATGATAGCACATCAAATAATAAAAATGTGCGTGCCATTTTACATATCTCAAATTAGTAGTAATGACTACCATGCATTAACTGACTAGACTTTTGAGTCAAGGGATGTTGTGAGGAGGTAAAAGTTACGTTAACAGAGGCAGAAGCAGAGAGCCGTCAGAGTGCAGAGGAAACGTCCTTTATTCTGCTCTAGGCGAGGGTCTGGGGTGCATCAAGAAGACATAGGTCTAAGGCTGAGCCTTGTAGGATTTCTAGAATCTGGTGCGAACGTTGGGTTTGAATGTCGGTGGGGATTAGAGAGGCTGAGAATGATGTCTGAAATCTTTTCGAGCATCAAAATTTTGTGAATCTAAATTCCTAAAAAAATATTTAATTAGATTACCTATCTTTTGTTAACTAAGGTATTTTGGCATTGTTATCATATTAATGCAAAAAAAAAAAGATTTATTGAGCATCTACTATCTGCCAGGAGCAATGAGTGCCTATCTCTGTGTGGATGTGTCTCCTTACCCACAGATAAGTATGCCTGAGGAGAGTATAGAAAACATTTACTTGTACACTGAAAGCATTTTACTTCAGGCTCTCATGCACCCTGTTTGGACCATGAGATATTGTTTTGCTGTTTATTTTTTTTAACAGTGAAAACAAGTGTTTTCATTACTGAGATAAATGTACGAACTGGAGTGTTGGTTGAGCTGCTTCAGGGCTTTGGTGACTTTATCTAGAATGACTTATTCTCATATACCAACAGACGGTGTTTTCCTTCTAGTAAACCTAAGCATAGTTACTGGCAGAATAATAATTTAAATGCCTTGGATGTGGTGTGAAGAACTTATTTTTAATCTGAAGCATTCATTTTGGAACTTAGTTTCTCTTAAATTTTACACAAATTCATGAAGAGCAAGAAGACAGGAAGGATTAGTATTATACCACTCATATTTCTTAGGATATTACCTGTCTTTGAATATCAACTGCTGAAATAGCTAAGTGTTAAAATTAGTCTTCACTCTTCAAAGTATCTTAAACAGGGAGAAAAAAGGCGGGGCAGGGGGTAGGTACTATGCACATAGGAAGAAGAATCCCAGGGGTAGGGCAACATTTGCTTGGTTAATTTATAATTTAGCTTGGTGGTTGTCAGAAGGAACAACCCATTGTTCCTTCCAAAAACCTATTGGAAATTTAGAGGGACATTTTGGATTGTCACAATGCTGGGTAAGGTTGGAGGGAAGGGGAGGGTAACCGGCATTTTGTGGATGGAGACTTGGGGTGCTAGAAGTACTGAAATGAGGGAGAAACTCTGACAAACCATCCTGCATCTTTGTAACATTCAAATATCTATATGAATAAATATTCCTGTAAGTGAAAGCTTATTTATAATTATTTGAGCCTTAGAAACTAATACTGTTATATGCAGAGGCATACATACTGTTATATAGAGAGGCATACATCTATTTTTTAAACAGACTTTTTAGAGCAGTTTTAGGTTCACAGCAAAATTGAGTAGAAGGTACAGAGAGTTCCCATCTACCCTCCTACCCCCCTCGCATGCATAGAATCCCCTCTTATCAGCGTCCCCTGCCAGAGTGCTCCGTGTGTTACAATCCATGAACCTACGCTGACACATCACTATCACGCAGAGCCCATTAGGGTTCCTTCTTGTTGTTGTACATTCTATGAGTTTGGACAAATGCATAATAACATGTACCTAGTATTGTAGTACCATACAGAGTAGTTTCACTGCACTAAAAACCCTATGTGCTCTGCCTATTCATCTCTCCCTCCCTCCTGGCTACTTCTAGCAACCACTGGGCTGACTTTTAGCAACCACTGATCTTTTTACTGTCTCCATAGTTTTGCCTTTTCCAGTATGTCCTATGATTGGAATCATACGGAATGTAGCCTTTTCACATTGCCTTCTTTCACTTAGTAATATGCATTTAAAGTTCCCTTATGTCTCATCCTGGCTTGATGGCTCATTTTTCTTTGGTGCTGAATAATATTCCATTATCTGATGTATCAGAGCTTATTTATTCACTCACCTATGGAAGGACAACTGGGTTGCTTCCAAGTTTTGGCAATTCTGAATAAAGCTGCCATAAACATCCGAGTGCAGATTTTTGTGTGGACATAAGTTTTAAACTCTTTTGGGTAAATACCAAGGAGTGTGATTGATGAATTGTATGGTAAGAGTATGTTTAGTTTTATAAGAAACTGCCAGACTGTCATCCAAAGTGTCTGTACCATTTTGCATTCCCAGCAGCAATGACTGAGAGTTCCTGTTGTTCCACATCCTCGTAGGCATTTGGTGTTGTCAGTGTTCCAGATTTTGGCCATTCTAATAGGTGTAATGGGTATCTCATTATTGCTTTCATTTGCATTTCCTTGATGCCGTATGATGTGGAACATTTTTCCATCTGCTTATTTGTTGTCTGTAAATCTTGCTGAGGTGTCTGTTAAAGTCTTAGCCCCATTTTTCAGTTGGGCAGTTTGTTTTCTTCTTGTAGAGTTTTAAGGGTTCTTTGTATATTTTGGATGATAGTCACTTATGCGATGTGTCTTTTGCAAATAGTATCTCCTAAATCACAAGTCTGTGATTTGCCTTTTCACTCTTTTGACATGAGATATTTTTCAGTTTTAATATATGGTGAACGTACTAATTTTTACTGTGCTATCTGTGACTCTACCCTTTTAGTTTCTGTAAATTGTATGGAATGGCTTTTGATCATCTCTCAAATTTGAAATTGTTTATTAGAAGTAGGTGCAAGGATCCAGCTTCATCTTCTGGTGTGGTAAGTGTCCTCAGATTACTAATTTAAATATCTATTGTTAAACATATACCTAAATATAGATTATTATTAAGACATTTTATGTTGAAATTATGTATGTATGGGTTGCATGATCTATAAATTTCATTTAGACTAATAATAGGGCATATTACAAATCTTTGCTGCAGTAAAGTGGTGTGTTGGGTCTGACAGGCTCATTTCCAGGGCCCAGAGTGTTTTCCCTGCCTGCTCGGCCATCTTCAGTATGTCCGAGTGTCTCCCTCAGGTCACAGCGAGTCTGCTGCAGTTTTTGGCATCACATGTAGACACCATGGCTTCTAAAAGGGCCAGACTGATTTAATGTCTCAAAGATTTCTCTAATAGATTGGATGTTCCATACTGCTACTCAGAAAATACTCTAACCACTACTCAATCTAAATAAACACAGAAGGGCCCTACTAATCAAGAGATCTAGGGAAGATCATAAATCGAAGATTTAATCTCAATAGTTGATCTATTCCTCTTTTCTTAAAAGGCAATAGACAATCTAATTCAGAAGAGTATGGAAACCATGAAAATGCTATTCAGGCAATTACCTACTTCCCAGAAAGAAAAGATTTAGCTTTTTTAAAAAAAAAAATTTGCTGGCATATATTTGCTATTCTTGGTTGAAGCAATTTTGTTGACTAATTCAACCTGCTTTATTTTCCCATTTTCCCATGTGAACAAATTTTTTTCTAAGAAAGTTAATTTTATAGTTTAGTGAACATTTAGTTCAACTGAAACCAATTAGTCATAATAATCTTCTTTCTTTACATAAAAATATAAGGGAGCTGAAATTTCTCTTAAAGAAATTTAGTGTTTTGGAATTGGCAGGACAATACCTCAACCAAGGTTCACAAGCATAAAAGCCTACAGGGGCCAGGTGGTAACTGGATGAGAGAATTGGGCCCAGGGGAGGGGACTGTGGCTAAGTGGAAAGCACATGTTTATTTATGGTTGGCGGCCAACACTCAGTTCTAATCCATAGTTGCCATGTTGGAACTTGGCCCAGAGTTGCCAGATCTTTGACTTTGCAAGGAAAAAAAATGCTAATGTCTGATTTATTTGTGAAATTCCTGACTTTTACATATTGGCCCAGTTAAAAAAAAATAATGTGAGCCAAACAAAACACAATTGTGGGAGTTACTTGTTCTGTGAACTGCCATTTGCAACCTTTAAACCATCCCATCTGTTTAGACTGTAGGGTACAATCACTGGGGAATAGCACCACTTAACCAGTGTTTGCGTTATGGGGTGAAAGGGTGACTCTACAGAAACCGTGGTGTACTTAACTTGAATGGACTTGAACTTCACTCCACTAATTTATCAACTCTTGTGGCGTATTAGTTAATTATTGCAGTGCCTCAGTTCTTATAGATTTTAGGTTGCTAAATATGGAGTATTCAGGATAGAACATGGGAAGAATTCTGGGCCCAGAGGTATGGGCCCAGGACGATGGGTTAAAGAATCCTGTCCTCATGCAC
The DNA here is from genome assembly GCF_002837175.3 of Physeter macrocephalus. Classification (NCBI taxonomy): domain Eukaryota; kingdom Metazoa; phylum Chordata; class Mammalia; order Artiodactyla; family Physeteridae; genus Physeter; species Physeter macrocephalus. The sequence goes on along the minus strand of NC_041219.1, from coordinate 3,267,913 downwards.
ACCCCTCAGGCAGGGTAGCAAGTGTCTTGCCTTCTGTCTTTTGGATTATGACACATACACAATGCTCCTTTCCCCTCGCATCATACACTGCCACCTTTCTTCTCTGTGACCCAGGTAGACTCCTCTAAATACCCGATTCCCTATTCCTGCTTCCCAGGCATCTATGATTGTTTCAATAGGGCTGTCACCTCCTCTCTCATACCTCTCCAAATATATGGCTCAACTCAAAACTTTTCCCTAGCACCACCAAATCTCATCTTGTATAATAATCATGTCATTATAATGACATACCAAAATGTTAACCTTTTGAATAAAATCCTACGAAACTAGGAAAATAACAGGAAGGTGCTTAAGCATAATTTCTGTGTATTTATGAGAACAGTTTCATATGTAGATAATTTTACTTTGCATTGTTTCTTGTTAAAAAATGGTTGCTTATCACCGTTTGGGAAACTCTCAGCCTCTTTAAATACTAAAATGAAAAATCAGTAAACTGTAATGAAATGTTTTAAGGTTGGTCTCTGGGAAAAGGATCTTCTGTTAAAGCATCATCTGTTCTGTAATGTCAGTCCTTTCAGGTTGAACTGGCAACTAATAACTATAAAACTTAAATAATGTGGACTCCACAAATTTAGGAGTTATAATAAGTCAGGGATAGTTGGGTAAAATTTGTTGCCTGCATAATCTCTGGGGGACAAGTGTATTTGACAGATTAATCATGTGACCCAGGATATATGTTTAGCCCAATTGAAAATGAAAGTCCGCTACTATTTTCAAACTCCATTTCAATAGCAAACGACGTACATAGAAAAAATTGAATCACTGAATGCAAATAATAGATAATCTCTGAATTTGTATGAAAAAATACCTGGTACTAGGTAATACTTGGCAGTGTTACCTTCATGATCTTGGATAAACCAGTAAAACACCTTTGAACCTTCTTTCCTCATCCATAGGGATATCACCTCATTATAAAGGTTGTTAGGATTATATGAAATAAAAGTTTATATATTATTATTATCATTTATTTAGTGACCTATTCAAGATCCAGACTCCAGATCTTCACATTTTTCGTTCACTGTTTTTAAACTGTTCTAGTTTATTTTTTTTGAGAATAATAAATGATTTGAAACCTACAGACAAGTGATTTTTTTGTTTAAAGATGTTTGTAAAACATTTTATAGTATCTTTCTGTCAGCATCATTAAGTTTGTGTTTCTCTTCATGGGCTCACTCATAAGGCATAAAGAAGGGAAATCTCTAGGAATAGGGGAAATTCATTAATCATTGAGCATAACTGTAAATCTAACTTTGCACATTTCAGAGATGAAATGTTCTTGATTGATGAACTTTTACCTCTGAGTAAATGTCTCCCTACTCCATCATTAGCAGTTAATATCTGAAGATAGAGAACTGTCAAAATCTAGAGGAGAGACAGATTGCCTGTGAATCTAAGAACAGATAAGGCAAAGTGCAATCACTTCCCTCTGGGATGTTCCTACAAACTTGATATTGCATAGATACTGAACGACCTTTATACAGTAAGAAGCTTTTTTAAAAATTACATTTTTGGGAATATGGAGCTTCTGCAGAATATTATTAGTTTAGTAGGTAATATGCTAACATGTTTGATTCATTATATTGTAAACAAATCGAATTTTTCCTGGTGTTAAAAATTTGCATTCATTGGAAGATCTGAAAAGAAACTGGAGAGAAAAAGATTATCCATGATTAACGCTGACCTGTCTAGACTTTAGTGTACCTCTTTCGTCTAGTCTGAAGTGTTTCTGATTGTCATACTTAAAAAAATGGTTGTGATTATAGAGACAAAGGATGAACTGGGTGTGAGCATTTTTCAAAACTTCTCTCCCTCCTTACATCTTCATCAAGAAAGAACTAAATTTCATTTACTATTTAGCCCATTTGTTTTCATATTTTTTTTAAAAGTGTAACAACTCAGCTAGATTTATATTTGAGTTCAGTGTAAGCAGAAATTGGATTTTTTTATATTTCTTTCCCCCAAACCATGCAGTTTCCCTTATTTGCTGATTATGGTATGCTGTTACTAAGCCTATGAGAAACCTCTCTGTGAAGTGCATTTTAATATTTAGATCAAACAGCAGTTGGAATACATTAATGCCCAGTGGGTAAATGTGTCATTTGAAAGCAGCTGCTGAGCCTTCTCCCTGCTGCTCCAATTAACACATACTGCACACTTTTGTCAGCAAGAGGCAGTGCATATGGATGAAACCACTTTGCAGCTCATTAATATGATATGCAGGAGTGAGCAAAGGATTAATCAATCTGCCCATTGCAAACAATACCTTGCCAAGACCTTTCCCAAGTACATGCTTTGCCCTAAAGGGTGCTAGGCTCTAGGGGGTGGGATTAGCAGGTAAGAAAACGTCCCTTGGGTCTCTAGCTTTGGTTCAGTCCATTGACTAACAAGTTTCCCCGCCCCTCTCTTCTCCTTCATCCCCCGCCCCTGATGATGGAGACATTGGATAGTGAAATTCTAGTGCTGGGACTCCTCGCGTCTCAGCGGAATCTCTCGTTGAACTTTTTTTGTTTTGTTTCAAAGCTATTTGAAGTACAAAGCTTTGCTGTTGATTTTTTCTCCTAGTCTTTCATTATCATTTCACTTTCTCTCTTCCTTTTTTAAAAAAATTCTTTCTAAATTGCACACTTGACATTTTACTGAGCAAAGTAAGAAATCTTGTAAACCCAATCGTCGTTATTTTTTCCTCTCCCCTGGCTAAAATCTCTGCGTTGGTGGTAGCACGGAGGCAGATGGAAGGGTAGCGCGTCCCCCAGCCCAGGGTTTCATTCATGCTCCGCCGGCTCCCCAAGCAGCTGGGCTTGTTGCTCCACTGTGGTGCTGGCTGAGCCAGGCTGTGCGGTGAGCGAGAGATGGACCGCTTCCTGGGTTTTGTCAAGCAGATAAGAAGATCTAGGAGAAGAAAGGGAAAAAAGTACCGACCAGAAGAGGATTACCACGAGGGCTATGAGGATGTCTATTATTACGCCTCAGAGCATTTTCGAAGTAAGCGCTACCCTCCACCCTCCTGTTCCTTCTCGCATGCTGGGGCTAACAATAAACCTTGTGTGGAGCTTTAATCTTAAATGCAAAAGGTTTTCCAGATGGTGTTCTCTGGGAGCTGTCTGTAAGTACTGAAGTGCTACATTTTGCTTGATTTGTTGCAAGAATAGCTATCAGATGGCATCTAGACAGTATAAACTGTCCAGATCTATATACATGGTTAATATTTTCTGTGCAATTAATTGATTATGTTAGCATTTTAATGAGCCATTCAAAAAAGTATCTTGCAAGCCCATGTAGTAGGTGGTTAGAATACGTTCGGTTTTAATTGTTGCTCTTAGATAACTGTTTTTTCTTTTTGATTAGGAGAGTAGTTTATTTGGAAGAAATAATTGTTCAAGTTGATGCTGATAATTACTGTTCCTTATACAGACTTCTAGACAGTTATCCGAGGTGTTGTTTGTACAATGAAGTTCAAATGCTTTTCTCTGATGCATGTTCATAATTTTATTACTAAGTTAAGGGAACTCTTATTTGCTGTCAACTAGAAGCAGAGATACCTTAAGAAAAAAAGTATATCTATATTAAGACATTTGTAAATGAGCTTCTAAATAGCAGAGAACTAGAATTTTTCTTGTGCTTATCATTGCTTTAAGTTCCTGGTGAGGTTTAGACTTGTCCTAATAGATTTAAAATGCCTAGAAACACCTAAGGGGGCAGAGAGAAAGCAGCTACATAGTTTATGAGGTGTCCTAAATGGGGGATACTGGCAGTTATGCATGCTCTACATTTATAAAATTCAAAATTATTTTTATCTTCTTGAATAAGGATCTTTATAAACTTATATTTCGGTTCTAATATATCCTGGCCTTTTGATGTTTAACCATGAATATGTACCATTTACAACTTGTGAGTGTTGACTGATAAATAATTTAGATTCCATTTCCGTGGTATTGGAATCCATGAGAATTAGTTCTAAATGCCAGAAATTCTGTTGTGATTGATGAAAGTTGAGGGTTGAAAATTCATGTGGTGCAATAACACAATAATGAAAAATTATAATTCTTTGACATTTGCTTGAATAATAAGGCTGTGTTGCTTTTACAGAGTAATTCCTGAGTTTTAGAGATGTTTCTCTTTCATCATGCTTTTACATGAATAATCTGTTCTCTTGTGGTGATGATCTATGTTTCCTGAACTTAGTTTCCATTGAATTTAACTAAGATTTGTGTCACATCAAAAAATACTGTCAGTTTGCATGCATAATTCTGAAAACTCGGAGACCGAAAAGAAAAAAGGAGCTTAGGAACTTTTAGTTACTTTGGTGTTCATTGTACATATTTCTTACAACCATTATATACTGAGTCAAATTCACACCTTCTTGGGTTTGTATTTTGATGTGTTTGTGCAAATAGAATCAAACAACCTCAAATTCCTGCATCCTACTAGTTTTGGTAAGAATTTAAAAACAACAAAAGTACTTTATAAGTTTACAAAATGCGCCCACAAGGAGAAATATTTATGGAGATATCTAAGAAGTAGCCCTAAACTAGAGTTAGGAGAATTACATATCAAAGACAGTAGTCTTCGTACATTAAATGCAGTAACTTAAAGATAATCATGTTTTATCTGATTTGTCAAGGTCATGCTAAGGATAAGATGCTGAACATCAAGAGTCATTTGCTTTAGATACAGAATGGACATGTTTTCCCCGATGATTTATCAGAAAGTACCCGTTATGTAACATATAACTTTTGGAGTTAGATGCATATCGAATCTCCAACTTCAAACTGCTACATAATAAACAGAAGGTGTCACAATGGGCTGTGACACTTGGGATTTGACATTTCATCAAATGTCAAATTGCCAGGGCTTTTAAAGTAGCCATGTCATACAACATAATGACGTCTCAGTGCATCTTTTGGCTTCCGTTTCAGGTCCTGTCTGAATGGGGTAGGAGAGACATCCCCTTATATTTTACAGGTGTAAAATAGCTGTATCTTATAGCTGAAAAATAGTAAGGGTGAGACTCATCCTTAAGACCAATCCTCAAAGAGTTAACATGGTTGAATTTAATTACATCTACAACGTATCTATTCTAATTAGTCTTTGGCATAATTTGAAAGTTTTATGCCCTGCATTTCCCTAGATGGCTTAGAAAAATTATGTACATTGAGACTCAAAACTTGGTGAAATTTACTGATGACGTTCACATCTTAGTTAATGGTGCTATTGATAAACCAGAAGTGTCATTATTATTTTTCTCCCTGTGGTGTTTCTTTCTTGAAAGAAACTTACCTCTCTGTTTTGTCATTTTATCCGATGGTTCAGATTATCACAAGGACTTTATACATATAATAGTGAACGATTCAGCTTAGAAAGACCTTCCCAGAAAGGTCCCCAATAAGTCGGCCCTTCCTTTAGTACATTCTCAAGTGTTTGCTGATATTTAACTTTATCCTAGATGATGTCTCTTCTATTGTAAGGGTTCTGGTTTCAAATTTTACCATCGTTTCCTTCATCTGAAATACAACGCAGCTTATAATTTCATGAAATGCCAAAACCTGAATTAAAATATCAGTAGGGTCTGATAGTATGAAAGAGAAGGTATCCTAAAAATGGATAATTTTTCTGTAACTCCATCAAAACTGACTTTTAGCAGTGATCATGGTGATAGACTGATTTTAAATCTTCCCTGATTTTATGTTGACTTAATGAATGTCTCTGTGGTTTTTTAAATGTCTTTGGTTTTTTAAAATCTGCTTTCATCTTTCATCTATCCTTTCATAATTCTAAAGTTAGAGTTTAAATAAACTAAACAATTGTTTTGGGATAATCACCGCACTTTTCTGGGGTTTTGTCTCCTAAAATGTGAGAGGAGGGATATTTGTTTCTTAAGATTTTTCAAGTTCTAGGACTCTATGATTTTAAACTTTGTTTTACTTTCTAAAGCAATTCAGGTAAAGGTATTGGCTGAAGGATTTTAACCGGGATTTAAACGAAAAAATTCACCTGTGTTATGGGGAATTGGTTTTTCTGGCAGGAATCATCGGTAGGACAATTCTTGTTCCTTTAAGTTAGTAATGTATCATTGAATATGCAGGAGTTTTGGAGAATGTTTATAAACCTATGAAATTCTGAACATGTTGGTAAGTCCTAGACCTCATCTTTAATGTAATATTATCTGCCCCAAACCACCATTTACTCTGAAATTCTCACATGGATGATTCATTTGGTATTTTTCCTTAAGAAAACCTGGCACTGATTACAGAACTGATTTATAAACCTTACTGCAACAAAAAGCTAAAAAAAAGGATACTGAAATTCAGTTTTATGGTACTTGTTGCTCTTATTTGTTGTTCCCTAAATACTGGGTTATAACAATGCCTTTTTAAAGACTGGCAGATCATATTTTGATTAGTCTGTTATATACAAAATTAAATCCTCTGATCCTGTTTTTAATGTATATTTTTATTTAATCACATAGGATTAATATTCAAGTTGTAAGACAGATAATGTGCATTTTATAAGTATTCTCTTAGCTCTGTTTGTATCCATGATAGAAATCCTGACCTGCCTGAGTCCAGGCAGGGTATGGTTATTGAATGACTTGAAAAGGAGGAATTTGTTTATCCCTTACTAATGTGAAAGTATGTGAGCCACTTTCACTTATGGCCCTGGCGCCTTTTTGCACATGTGTAATGGCTTTGAATTAGGCGTGGAGTTCCTCCAAGGTAGCCACTCTTTTCTGCTTTCATCCTGACTCACCTAGGGTGTGAGCTGTGTGGTGAAGCTACTCAGGAGCAATCCTCAGCGACCCATTCACCTTTCCCACTGAGGTCCTTTCAGGAAAACCAGAGAAAGGGGGGGAACAGGAATATGGTTTAGGTCTTTTGAAAATAGGTCATTTGTATTTACAAATTTTTTTTTGTTCTTTTGTTGTTCTTTGCCTATTCTAATAGGTATTGAGCAACAATTGTGATGTGTGTGCATACAATCATTGTTAGCTAAGTTACTTTATTAAACAATGTCTGCATCTAAAGTCCCTAGTTAGCCAATTCAGGCTATAAATTGCCTGAGATGTTCAAAATGCATTTTAAGAGGGCTGCTCGCTTTCTTTTATTTCATTGAAAGATGTCCTACACTGTTCTTAGAGGAAAAACAATTTTGGTAGTGGGTGTTTGTAGTTTGAGAATTTTTAGGAATTGTTGTGGGTAATTAGTTCAAGTAATTTCTTCTCACTAGTTTCCTTTACAAGTTTGTTTGTAAATTCATGTAACCACATCCTCTCTGCTTCCTGGAATTGACATCAAATTCGGATTCTGTCTCTTTGATAAGCATGCCGTAAGGATAGAGTGAGAACTTTCCCCTACACTTTGGAAAGATGGCTGGTCCCTGCTCCTCTGTGTGCAAAAGCTGAACACAGCAATCACAGGGTGGGGGAGTGAGGGAGAGGAAGGGAGGAAGGGAAGAAGAGAGGGCGGCACATTTCATAGGTCATCCTTACCTATCTGAGGTTTCCAAGCATAAAAGCCATTTATTTCTATGTTAAAAACAGTGATCATCGAAGTGGCAGGTCTTGGATGTGAGATACTGAATGATTCAAACCTTAGCTGTACTTAGTTTGATTCACAAAATCCCAAATGAGAAACATCGGTTATATAGAAATAGGGCAAACTTGCTTGTTTTACGACTACACTGCTTATTTTTCTTTCCTGAGAATTGCTTTCCATCTCTAGTATAATGGTTTGGTTGAAAATTGATTGGCTACCATGTTACATTTGCCTGGGGTGTTTTGTGTCATCAACTTCATTATCTCAAACTGTATTTTTTTCCCACATGGAATAGTGTAAAGGAATACTGACGTTGAAAGGGACCTTAGAATCCGTTTGTCCAATCTGAGTCTTTTTTTTAGATGAATAAAGTTGGATACAAGCAAGGTAAGTGGCTTATGCAAATGGATCCCCCACTGATCCTCAAGGCAGACCTGATAGAGTCTGTTCCTCCATCCTTTATTCCACACTCATCTTTTAGTTCTCCGATGACTCTTCCGATATTTAAGGGCTCGGATCCATCTACAAATGAATTAGAATGTTAATTTCCCTTGTTGGTGGCTTTATTCTTTTGAGCAGTGAGTCATCTTAAACTAAACTCTTGAACAAAAACTAACTCCTAATATAATATTGAAGGTGAAATTAACTTGGTGTCTTATTTATAGATGATGCTAGTAACGGTGATTGTCACTGACTCAAAAACCAGCCAACAATATTTTTTGTATCACCTCCCATTTGCTCTGTGGTTTGCATATACAGCCACTTCTGCCAATGAATATCCCTTCAGGAGACTTAAAGTGGCATAAGTCTATCAGGAATATTAGAATGAGGAGGATCCTTGGAGTTCAGTTAGGGAGCCCTGCTATTTCATATAGGAAGTTCTTTCTCAGCATCCCTGCTATATGGACCTCCAGCTTTTATTTATATCCTTCCAGTATGAGCACATTCATTTCCAGACCAGGCAAGTCATTGAATAAGCCTAGGTCTCTTTTAAACAAGCTCTAAATTTTATGTTAAGTTGTTTGTGTATTCCAACAAATACAGTAATATGCTCAAAATTTTATCTTGACCCAGATAAACATAGACTCTATTATATGTAATGTGCAATAAGATTTCACGCCTCCCCTCTCTTCACATTATTCTTTTGCCGACGTAACATATGGTATGTGGAGGTGAGTAATTCCTTCAATGCTATTTTTGTTTTAACTACACAAACCCAGAAGAGCTCTGCATTGGGCCCACATCCATTTAGTAATTTTTCTTTTTTCCTTCTTTCTTTTTAAAATTTCTTAAAGGTCACCAAATCTCCCATTTATTTGATGAGAAATACATACTGTGCTTTGCGTTTGCATGATGTAGTGGACATCTATTTGTCTATCTTGAAAATCTTTTTTCCCCCCTGGGAGGGACAATTCTCATATTTAAAATATTCCTGTTTCTATTCCAATTTGGTCATTATTGATTAATCAAAACCAACATAATTAAATTATACCATTGCCTTGGCTATGGTGATTGGTCTGGCAATGGACACATAAACCAAGCTGGGTCAATGAGAGCGCTCCTCTGGGAGCTTGCAAATTCAACTCAGTGCCCTTTATCACGTGGAAAAAAACAGTCTGGAATAGGAGAGAAGCAAGTCAATATGTAAAAGAGATGAGAATAAAAGATCAAGAGACCTCTCACAGTTTTTTGGTTTTTTTTTTTTTTAAAGGTTAGCATTTTTTTTTTTTTAATATTTTATTGATTGATTGATTGATGCCGGGTCTTAGTTGCGGCAGGCGGGCTCCTTAGTTGCAGACTGTGGGATCTTCGTTGTGGCATGTGGGATCTTTTTAGTTGTGGCATGCAGACTCTTAGCTGCAGCATGTGGGATATAGTTCCCTGACCAAGGATTGAACCCGGGCCCTCTGCATTGGGAGTGCGGAGTCTTAACCACTGTGCCACCGGGGAAGTCCCCCTCTCACAGCTTTGTAGTCACCAGTCCAGACCCTGGGGTCTCTAGGGCTGCCCACATTGAATTTCACACAGCTAGAAAGGACCAGAACCAAAACTGGAACTCAGATCAGCTCGTTTCTAGTTTGATCGTGTGGGTAATTTTTTAAATTTGGAAAATATTATTGTTTGGTATTCTCAGCGATAGAGGTAAGTGCCAGAGGTAGAAACTAGATTCTTTCAATTAAACTTCCTACCCTCCAAAAAAGTAATTTTCTTAATGGGATTAAGGAACTCTGTGACTTTAGAGGAATCACGTGGATCTCTATGCTTCTTCAGTTTCTTATTTGTAAAGTGAGGGTACTCCATCCCAGTGCAGAGGACCAGAGACCCGCAGAGAGGATCCATTGACAGGTCTAGATACCGTATTTAGAGCTGTGTCTCTCAGGGCATCACACAGCCAAAGCAGCTGGAGGAGGGAGATGGCCAGTAGACAGATTTGAGCAGAAGACATGATTTCACCTAGCAGCATAAGTGCTGTGCATTGAACATTCTCTGCCCTCACTTTCTGTTCAGAGTTAAATCTTGTTTGAGAGGGGGCCACACAACTTCCCTATCCACATGTCACTGGAGTTCTGCCGCCAGTATCTATAGATGCATAAAAGAGGGTTTGGATACACACAAGACAATTCTTTCTCATCAGTATATGCCCTAAAACTAGGTGCTGTAGAATACCAAGTACAGGACAGTGAGTCCCCTGAAAGGACATGCGTGTGTGTGTGTGCGCGCGCGTGTGTGTGTGCATGTGCATGTGCGTGTGCATGAGAGAGAGAGCGAGAGCGCACAACCCCCAACTCACACACGGGACTTATATAGATATTTGTGAGGTCAAAAACAACACCCTTTCTTAACCCTAAGGCAATACCTATTTCTCAGGCAGGCTGTGTCCTGCGGGTTAAGGATGTGGGACCTGGGTGAGACTACCTGAGTTGGAATCATTGATAAGTGAACTTGGCAAGTAAATCTGTCTGTGCCTCAGTTTCCTCATCTATGAAATTGGGTCAATAACTGCCCATCTCTTAGTGTGGGTTATTGTGAATTGAATGACATAATACAGCACTAAGTGCTTGACACATAGTGAGCACTTAGTAAATGTTAATAGAAGAAAGCCTTATTCATAAAGGTATTAAGTAAAGCACAATGGATAGTTATGAATGGCAGGCTAAGGAGCTTACATTCATTGTGCAGGCACTGGGGCAGTATTGTAGGTTTTCAAGTAGAGGTAGAGCCAGCAAAGAGCTGTACTTTAGGGAGATTAGTATGGTATTAGTGTATGAAAGGGATTAGAGGTAGAGACATAAATAAAAGGGCAGATACGGCAGTTGTGGGAAAACATAGGTATGAACAGAAAAAAATATATTCGACACACTGTGTCTGTGTTGCCAGGAAGATGTCCAAGGAGAAGTGTAAGGAGGCAGCTTGAAATATGGAAGTTGGACTTGTGGAAAGGGGGTAGGAGTCAAGAGATTTGGAAGATGTGTATATAGATTTGATGGATGAATCATGGGACTAGATGACCTTGGTAAGAAAGAGCGGTCTTTTGACTCTGTCTTATGCTGACTATTCTTGCGACCAAATGAGGAAAACTGATTAAACATACGATTCTAATGATGTAAGAGAGAGTGTCAACAGATAGAGGAATCAATGCTGTGGATACCTTAATAAGGGAATTCATAATGAGTACTGAATGGATTGCCCATTTGATTAATTTCTTATAATGCTGATATAAAAGATTAATTGCAAGTTGATTATGCAAAGGGAAATGCAACTCAAAATAGGTGTTAGGATTAAAAAGTTGGATTTTTATTAGTGTTGTACATTCGGTTGTGGTGTCCTGGAGAGAAAGCAACTTCTAAATGAGTTTAGAAAGAGGGGAGACTAGTATGTGCTGCAACATGGAAGAACCTCAAAACATGCTAAGTGAAAAAGCTAGACTCAAAAGACCATGTACTGATGCAGATGGGCACAGGGTTTCCTGATGGGTGATAGAAATGTTTTAAAAATTAGACTGTGGTAATGGTTGTACAGTTCTGTAAACTTACTTAGAAATCGTTAAATTGATTTTTAAAAAGATAGAGTGATAGGCACTCAAATGAATATATGTAAGGTTTTTGTTTTTGTTTTAGCAGCTCCCAAATGAGCAGTCAGAGTTTATTTTCCACTATGGAATGTCCTAGGCATTAGCTCAATCAAGAAGTGTTTGTTAAGTCCCAACTCAGAAAAAAAGCAGATCAAATATGGAATACAGAATGATTCACCATGATGCCAGAGGGAAACACTCCCAGTGGTATTTTAGAATATATAACAGAATTGATTATATGCCTTTTTTATTTGAAGTGTTAGAATTCCACTCCGATATCTCATCAACTATTACATAAGCTTAGAGCCAAGAAGCTTTTCTGAAACATTGAACCATAGAACTGAGCACTTTGAGTCAGTAGATTTGAACTAAATATCAGCACTTAGGTCTATCGTTATGTAGAAATTGAGTTGGACTTCAGTTAACATACTAATAGGGGCTTCCCTGGTGGCACAGTGGTTGAGAGTGCCTGCTAATGCAGGTGACATGGGTTCGAGCCCTGGTCCGGGGAGATCCCACATGCCGCGGAGCGATTGAGCCCGTGCGCCACAACTACTGAGCCTGCGCTCTGGAGCCCGTGAGCGACGACTACTGAGCCCATGTGCCACAACTACTGAAGCCCACGCGCCTAGAGCCCGTGCTCCGCAACAAGAGAAGCCACCGCAAGGAAGAGTAGCCCCTGCTCGCCGCAGCTAGAGAAAGCCCGCGTGCAGCAACGAAAACCCAACGCAGCCAAAAATAAAATAAATTAAAAATAAATTAAAAAAAACAAAACAAAACAAACAAAAAAACATACTAATATACCTTTGAAGTGTATTACTTAATATACTAATATACCTTTGAAGATCTCTGTTCTAGAAACTGCCTGAACCGAGTCCAAAATATTATGGCTAAACAGATTATTGTAATTAAATCATTTTAAATTTATTTATTTAAATTAAGTAATATTTAAGGTAGAGTATAATGCTTGAATTTTCTCCTTCCCTACCCTGCCAAGAATAGGAAGACAACTTATGGTAAGCACCCCATCATTTTTATTCATTCAGCAAATACTTGATGATAGTCTTCACATGCCAGGCGTCATTCTAGGTGCTAGGGATTGGGTGGTACAGAAGACAGAGAAGGTCCTTGCTTTACTGGAACCAGAAATCCAATGGGGGAACAGAAAATAAAGAAAGTGTGTTGGGTACAGTGGAGAAAATCAAAGTTTTACGGGCCAGAGTTTTAGAGGTAGTAAAGGGCGTGCGTGTCTTAGCTAAGGTGATCTCTCTTTGAGAACTAGATGTTTGGGCTGACTCTGATAGAAGAAACAGAGCCACCTTGTGAAAATCTGCATAGGAGCCAGGGCACAAAATCCTCCAGTATTAGAACTGTGTTTATTCATTTTCATACAGCGCTTGCAGTGACATCTTCTGAATGAGCTGTTTCCTTAGCCTTCATTTGTAAAATCAGTTGTTTGGAATTGCGAATGCATTTTTCCCTAGATTTCAAGCTACGCCTGACCCTAAAGGCCTTTGCAATATTTCACTAACAGGTAAAGTACGGCTGTGGCCAAAGGAGGGGTAGTTAGTGGAGAAAACCTTAATTTTGCTGAAAAAGGTAGGGCTGCAGTTGCCTTTCATGTATAGGAGTCTTCTGTTAGAAGACTTCTGCCAAGTTAAGGGATGCCTAAAGTGGCAGCAGTGTTTTGGAGGAATGAGAGAATAGTTTGCTTTACCTTTAGATTAGTGTCACTTGATTCTAAACATCCATTGAGCACATTTCTTAACCTAAAAGTGTACTTGCCATGTAATCAGAGGATACTAAAATGTATGCTTGTTTTATAGTTGCTTGTTCAAAAATATATCCCACTTCTCCCTGGTCTTTGAAAATCACCGCAGTATAGATACTCAACGGCTTGTGCATTTTATAGGCAAGATTATACGTCAAAGAATTTTTTTCCAGAGAGTGAGCAGAGTTGTACAGGGTCTTTGGGTTACAGCCCATAGCATTGCCAGTCTCTGTGCTTTATGGAGAATTGGACCCTTTACATTTCTGTTGTTTATTATTTTACTAGCAGTAGATAGCCAGGGAATTTTATATTGCTTCTTGGAATATTCAGTTGTTTTCCAGATCAGTTACTATTTGTTAACTATGATTTATAGGATAATTTTTTATATTTAGAAATAAATTCAGTGTAAGATTTAAAATATCTTTCTGTTTTCTGGCGATTGTCTGAATTGCTTTTCTGGAGATGTGTCAAACCAACAAACGTAAAACTTATGCCTGATTTTGATGCTGTGATGAGCGCTTTGTGAAAAGAGGTGCTTCTGATCACTGCAGAGCTGGTCTTACGTTTTCATGTTGCTCTTCTGCTGGTGGTGGTATGTGAATCATGAATTTGCAGGTGTGGAAAATATTTGATTTGTGAAGCCCCATTTTTGAGATAAAACTAGGCACATGTCATATGCACTGCTTAAATGTCAAATGTAACCAGTATAGAATGTGAAGCCAACAGTGGCATCTTGCTGATTCTAAAAATTGAATGTAGGTTAACAAATAGCCACAGTGGAGAGTTTTGCAGTCACAGTTGTGGCTAACATTTTATTTTTTTTAACATCTTTATAGGAGTATAATTGCTTTACAGTGGTGTGTTAGTTTCTGCTGTATAACAAAGTGAATCAGCTATATGTATACTCTCTCACTTTGTCCCAGCTTACCCTTCCCCCTCCCTTTCCAATCCAAGAACATGGTATATCTCTCCATCTATTTGTATCATCTTTAATTTCTTTCATCATTTTCTTATCGTTTTCTACATACAGGTCTTATGTCTCCTTAGGTAGGCTTATTCCTAGGTATTTTACTCTTTTTGTGACAATGGTAAATGGGAGTGCTTCCTTAACTTCTCTTTCAGACTTTTCATCACTAGTGTATAGGAATGCAAGAGATTTCTGTGCATTAATTTTGTATCCTGAAACTTTACCAAATTCATTGATTAGCTCTAGTAGTTTTCTGGTAGCATCTTTAGGATTCTCACTT
>NC_041219.1:3222522-3252719 GCF_002837175.3 Physeter macrocephalus | reverse complement strand
GATGGGTGTTAGCTCTTCTCTAAATGTTTGATAGAATTCGCCTGTGAAGCCATCTGGTCCTGGGCTTTTGTTTGTTGGAAGATTTTAAATCACAGCCTCAATTTCAGTGCTTGTGACTGGTCTGTTTATATTTTCTATTTCTTCCTGGTTCAGTCTCAGAAGGTTGTGCTTTTCTAAGAATTTGTCCATTTCTTCCAGGTTGTCCTTTTTATTGGCATATAGTTACTTGTAGTAATCTCTCATGATCCTTTGTATTTCTGCAGTGTCAGTTGTTACTTCTCCATATTCATTTCCAATTCTGTTGATTTGAGTCTTCTCCCTTTTTGTCTTGGTGAGTCTGGCTAATGGTTTATCAATTTTGTTTCTCTTCTCAAAGAACCAGCTTTTAGTTTTATTGATCTTTGCTCTCATTTCCTTCATTTCTTTTTCATTTATTTCTGATCTGATCTTTATGATTTATATCCTTCTGCTCACTTTGGGGTGTTTTGGTTCTTCTTTCTCTAATTGCTTTAGGTGTAAGCTTAGGTTGTTTATTTGAGATGTTTCTTGTTTCTTGAGGTAGGATTGTATTGCTATAAACTTCCCTCTTAGAACTGCTTTTGCTGCATCCCATAGGTTTTGGGTCATTGTGTTTTCATTGTCATTTGTTTCTAGGTATTTTTTGATTTCCTCTGATTTCTTCAGTGATCTCTTGGTTATTTAGTAGTGTATTGTTTAGCCTCCATGTGTTTGTATTTTTTACAGATTTTTTTCCTGTAAATGATAGCTAGTCTCATAGCCTTGTGGTCGCAAAATACACTTGTTACGATTTCAATTTTCTTAAATTTACCAGGGCTTGATTTGTCACCCAAGATATGATCTGTCCTGGAGAATGTTCCATGAGCACTTGAGAAGAAAATGTATTCTGTTGCTTTTGGATGGAATGTCCTATAAATATCAATTAAGTCCATCTTGTTTAATGTATCATTTAAAGCTTGTATTTCCTCATTTATTTTCATTTTGGATGATCTGTCCATTGGTGAAAGTAGGGTGTTAAAATCCCCTAGTATGACTGTGTTACTTTCGATTTCCCCTTTTATGGCCGTTAGCATTTGCCTTATGTATTGAGATGCTCCTATGCTGGGTGCATAAATATTTACAATTGTTATATCTTCTTCTTGTATTGATGCCTTGATCATTATGTAGTGTCCTTCTTTGTCTCTTGTAACAGTCTTTAAAGTCTATTTTGTCTGATATGAGAATTGCTACTCCATTTTCTTTTGATTTCCATTTGCGTGGAATATCTTTTTCCATCCCCTCACTTTCAGTCTGTATGTGTCCCTAGGTCTGAAGTGGGTCTCTTGTATAAACAGCATATATACGGGTCTTGTTTTTGTATCCATTCAGCCAATCTGTGTCTTTTGGTTGGAGCATTTAATCCATTTACATTTGAGGTAATTATTGATATGTATGTTCCTTTTACCATTTTCTTAGTTGTTTTGGGTTTGTTATTGTAGGTCTTTTGCTGAAGTTCTTTTAGCATTTGTTGTAAAGCTGGTTTGGTGGTGCTGAATTCTCTTAGCTTTTGCTTGTCTGTAAAGGTTTTAATTTTTCCATCAAATCTGAATGAGATCCTTGCTGGGTAGAGTAATCTTGGTTGTAAGTTTTTCCCTTTCATCACTTTAAATATGTCCTGCCACTCCCTTCTGGCTTGCAGAGTTTCTGCTGAAAGATCAGCTGTTAACCTTATGGGGATTCCCTTGTATGTTAATTGTTGTGTTTCCCTTGCTGCTTTTAATATTTTTTCTTTGTATTTAATTTTTGATAGTTTGAGTAATATATGTCTCGGCATGTTTCTCCTTGGATTTATCCTGTATGGGACTCTCTGCGTTTCCTGGACTCGATTGACTATTTCCTTTCCCTTATCAGGGAAGTTTTCAACTATAATCTCTTCAAATATTTTCTCAGTCCGTTTTTTTCTCTTCTTCTTCTGGGACCCCTATACTTTGAATGTTGGTACGTTGAATGTTGTCCCTGAGGTCTCTGAGACTGTCCTCAATTCTTTTCCTTCTTTTTTCCTTATTTTTCTCTGCAGTGGTTATTTCCACTGTTTCATCTTCCAGGACACTTATGCGTTCTTCTGCCTCAGTTATTCTGCTATTGATTCCTTCTAGAGAATTTTTAATTTCATTTATTGTGTTGTTCATCACTGTTTGTTTGCTCTTTAGTTCGTCTAGGTCCTTGTTAAACGTTTCTTGTATTTTCTGCATTCTGTTTTCAAGATTTGGGATCACCTCTACTATCATTCCTCTGAATTCTTTTTCAGGTAGACTGCCTATTTCCTCTTTATTTTTTAGTCTGGTGGGTTTTTACCTTGCTGCTTCATCTGGTGTGTATTTCTCTGTCTTCTCATTTTGCTTAACTTTCTGTGTTTGGGGTCTCCTTTTTACAGGCTGCAGGTTCGTAGTTCCCATCGTTTTTGGTGTCTGCCCCCAGTGGCTAAGGTTAGTTCAGTGGGTTGTGTAGGCTTCCTGGTGGAGGGGACTGGTACCTGTGTTCTGGTGGATGAGGCTGGACCTTGTCTTTCTGGTGGGCAGGACTGCATCCAGTGGTGTGTTCTGGGGTGTCTGTGAACTTATTATGATTTTAGGCAGCCTTTCTGCTAATGGGTCGAGTTGTGTTCCTGTCTTGCTAGTTGTTTGGCATAGGGTGTTCAGCACTGTAGCTTGATGGTTGTTGAGTGGAGCTCTGTCTTAGCATTAGATGGAGATTGCTGAGAGAGCTTTCGCCGTTTGATATTACGTGGAGCTGGGAGGTCTGTGGTGGAACAATGTCCTGAACTCGGCTCTGTCCCACCTCAGAGGCTCAGGCCTGACACCCGGCTGGAGCACCAAGACCCTGTCAGCCACACAGCTCAGAAGAAAAGAGAGAAAGAAAAAAAAAGATAGAAAGAAAAAATAAAATATAGTAAAATAAACGATATTATTAAAATAAAAAAATAAAATTATTAAAAATTGAAAAATAATTAAAAAAACAGAAAAGAAAGAAAAAAGAGAAAAACCAAACCAAAGGCAAATCCACCAATGATAACTGTACCAAAAAATAAAGAAAATGGACAGACAGAACCCAGGACAAATGGTAAAAGGAAAGCTATACAGACAAAAATCACACAAAGAAGCATACACACTAACAAAAAGAGAAAAAGGAAAAAAATATATATATAAAAGGAAGAGAACAACCAAATGAATAAACAAATCTACCAGTGATAATAAGCTCTAAATACTAAACTAAGATAAACATAAAACCAGAAACAAATTAGATGCAGAAAGCAAACCCCAAGTCTACAGTTGCTCTCAAAGTCCACCTCCTCAATTTGGGATGATTCGTTGTCTATTCAGGTATTTCACAGATTCAGGGTACATGAAGTTGATTGTGGAGATTTAATCCACTGCTCCTGAGGCTGCTGGGAGAGATTTCCCTTTCTCTTCTGTTTTCACACAGCTCCTGGGGTTCAGCTTTGGATTTGGCCCCACCTCTGCATGTAGGTCGCCTGAGGGCGTCTGCTCTTCGCTCAGACAGAACGAGGTTAAAGGAGCAGCTGATTAGGGGGCTCTGGCTCACTCAGGTCTGGCGGAGGGAGGGGCACGGATGCAGAGCGAGCCTGCGGCGGCAGAGGCCAGCATGACGTTGCACCAGCCTGAGGCGTGCTGTGTGTTCTCCCGGGGAAGTTGTCCTGCATCCCGGGACCCTGGCAGTGTCGGGCTGCACAGGCTCCCGGGAGGGGAGGTGTGGAGAGTGACCTGTGCTCGCACACAGGCTTCTTGGTGGCGGCAGCAGCAGCCTTAGCGTCTCATGCCCGTCTCTGGGGTCCGCGCTGATAGCCGCGGCTCGCGCCTGTCTCTGGAGCTCGTTTAGGCGGTGCTCAGAATCCCCTCTCCTCGTGCACCATGAAACAAAGAGGCAAGAGAAAAAGTCTCTTGCCTCTTCAGCAGGTCCAGACCTTTTCCCGCACTCCCTCCCGGCTAGCCATGGCGCACTAGCCCCCTTCAGGCTGTGTTCACGCCGCCAATCCCAGTCCTCTCCCTCCCTGTGATCCGACTGAAGCCCGAGGCTCAGCTCCCAGCCCCGCCCGTCCCGGCGGGTGAGCAGCCAAGCCTCTCGGGCTGGTGAGTGCTGGTCGGCACCGATCCTCTGTGCGAGAATCTCTGTGCTTTGCCCTCCGCACCCCTTTGTCTGCGCTCTCCTCTGTGGCTGCAAAGCTTACCCCCTCCACCCCCCGCAGTCTCCGCCTGCGAAGGGGCTTCTAGTGTGTGGAAATCTTTCCTCCTTCACGGCTCCCTCCCACGGGTGCAGGCCCCGTCCCTATTCTTTGTCTCTGTTTTTTCTTTTTTCTTTTGCCCTACCCAGGTACGTGGGGAGTTTCTTGCCTTTTGGGAGGTCTGAGGTCTTCTGCCAGCGTTCAGTAGGTGTTCTGTAGGAGTTGTTGCACGTGTAGATGTATTTTTGATGTATTTGTGGGGAGGAAGGTGATCTCGACATCTTACTTCTCTGCCATCTTGAAGGTCTCCCTGCAACACTTGTTTTTATAAACTGTGATGGGCAAAAAATATTGTGTGGAAAAATTTAATTTCTGCAAGTATTTTGAAGACATGAATGTGAACTTACTTTGCTCCGTGCGTTTCACCCTGCCTAGAATCATGATCACTTTTAAGGGAGCAGCTGTCAAAATTTATGGTGAGAAATACAGGTGCTCAGCTGCTGGTTATAAATTTCCACTTTATGGATTTACAGTGGCCTTTCATTATTGGAATAGAGTTGGGGAATTCCCAGCACCTAAGAACTACTGTTTATGGCTCAGTTTTTCTACCAATACCAAGTTTTCATGACTTACAGGGACGAACACCTCTTTCATTCTTTAAAATCTCAAAATGTTTGTGTAATGGTGTATTTAGAACCATTTGGAAGATGATCAGGCATAAAAGGAAACTTAGAGCAAAGAAAAACTATTGGGATCTTCTAGTCCCGCTCTCTGATGCTACATATGAGGGATATTCTTAACAGCATAGGAATTTGCTCAGTAATTGTTTTTTAAGGCTTAAAGAGAGAAAATATTTAACTTGGGGGCACATAGTCTGCTAAGAATAGGACTGATGTAAGTATTTAAGTCTCTTAACTTGGTGTATTTTTAATCTTATCTTTCTCTAAACCTTTCCCATTGAGTCAAAGATTGTCTTCAAGTGAATCTCCACCCCACCCCAATCCCAAGGGTTAGTTCTGGGGCACCTGTATATACAAATGATGCCTTACTTAGTCTGTCAGTTTGTAATTACCTGTATGTCTCTCCTGTGAGTACCACTCTTTATATTCCAGCACCTAGGACAGTGCCTGGCTGCCTGGCACATTCTGGGCCTCCAGTAGATGTTTCTTGCTTAAAAATCTGTGGAGACTGATTCCCATGAGCCACCCACACACACCCATCTTATTATTTTATAGTAACTTATTCATATATCCAGAATGATTAGGAAGTTTAGGAAATAATACTCTTTGGTGGGAAGAATTTGCATTTGCCCTATCTGTAATTCTGATACTCCCCCTCTATAACTCCACGTAGCATAAGATAGCACAGCTCTTACAACAAATTTCTAAGAGAATCTAAATGTGAAGAAAATATAAGGGGAAAAGAAATGTTTGTATTTTATAGTATTTTATAGACCTACCTTCTTTTTTTCAACATACACTTGTTACATACTTCTTGAGGCTTGGTCTTCTGGGGTTAGTGCATGCTGGGCCCTGTGCTAAGCACTTACATGAGTTATTCATTTTCACAAATTGAAGAAGATATTATCTGTGAAACAGATCTTATCCTTATTTTCCATAAAACTAAGGCCAAATGAGCTTAATTATCGGAGCTGTTAGATGTTATTAGCGAATATTCATTAAGCTCTTACTGTGTGCTGAGAGTGGAGCCAATGCATCCCATCTCCCAGCTACTATGCTGTGTGCCTTCCTCCCCCGTGGTGCTGCTTGAGGATGCTGTTGTGATAGGAACCTCTACCCTTTTGATAGGTTGATGAACTCCTGGGTCATCTTGGACATAATTCCAATTCTCCAAAGGTAAAAAGACAGCAAAAGCAACTGCTGTTATGACTGTTTTTGTAACAAGGTCAATTTTCTACTCAATCCTGTTCATTCAATCATTTTGAAATCAGTTGTGCTTTGAACAGGTTAATTTGCCATATTACATTCTGGTGTAACTTTGTGAGGTGTGTGTGTGTGTGTGTGTGTGTGTGTGTGTGTGTGTGTGTGTATTCTTCCCCACTGAATCTAAAATTAGGAAATGATGTATATAATTCACAGCATATTTGTATTAGAAGAAAACTTACAATCGCCAAAGTGAGATTGGATATGTTTATATCCAATCTAGGGTGGGGTCCTTGACTAAGCCTTGTTCATAATCCCACAGAAACATAGAAGTGACAGCAGGAGGGCTGGGACACATTTGGTCATCTGAATATGAATGCATGTTGTGTCTATGCTACCTAAAACACAGATTATTAAAAGTTAAACTGTCCAAAACCAGTGCATCTGTGTGAACAAAAATGTGAATATGGGTATAAATCTGTCATAAAAACAAAGAGTTTGGGCTTCCCTGGTGGCGCAGTGGTTGAGAATCTGCCTGCCAATGCAGGGGACGCGGGTTCGTGCCCTGGTCTGGGAAGATCCCACATGCCACGGAGCAGCTGGGCCCGTGAGCCACAATTACTGAGCCTGCATGTCTGGAGCCTATGCTCCACAACAAGAGAGGCCGCAATAGTGAGAGGCCCGCGCACCGCGATGAAGCGTGGCCCCTGCTTGCCACAACTAGAGAAAGCCCTTGCACAGAAATGAAGACCCAACACAGCCAAAAATAAATAAATAAATAAATTTAAAAACAAACAAAAAAACAGTTCTCTTAGGGGTTCCAAATAAATCCTAGAATTTATGAGTGTTAGAAAATGATATAGGAACTAGTTTTCTTTATTTATTTTCTCTATTACTAAGTCACATATGAATCATATCCCACCCAGATAAAATACTCACCTGTGAAGTTTGCTGATGGGAAATATTAATCAAGTAGAGTGAAGTTATTTACTATAAGGTATAAATTTTAGGAATGGGTAATACTCTGATACTTGACAAGGGTGATCAAGGAACTCTCAGTGCCAGGTTGCATCATTTATATTATCCAGTTTCAGCTTGACTTTATCAAAGTATCATCCTTGGGGTTTTGTAAATGTCTCAAATAGCTGTTTATTCTTTTTTTTTTTTTCATTTGGAAGTTTTCTGTGTTTTACTTAATTTTTTTTCCCTTTAAGTTGCAAGTTTCCCAAGTCATCAGAAATTAAAATACTTTATTAACTTGACAGGAATCTCTTAGTTTGAAATATAGCAGCAAACCTCAGAAATGACCTGATATTACTTAGGATTATGTAAAGTTAAAAGCAAAGTATAAATTTTAAGTTATATAGGGAAAAGTTATAGGGAAGTGTATCATTTTTTAAGGTGGTCAATCAGTTATTTTGAATTTTTAAGACACTGGGTAACTTTTAATAATATCAGATTTTCTCTCTATTTTTATATCCTCTTCTTTTCAGAAATCTCATTAAATCCCCCTTTTCAACCTCTTCCTCACCATCAAACCTGAATGTTAAACTTACCAGGCCCTTCAGTCCCTACCTGTCCCCTCCACCTGTCAGAATGTCGCTGACTTCTCATTCTTTCCTTAGGGGTCCAGTTCCCCTTTAGTATCTGTCTCCCCTGGACTGCAGCCTCACGTGCCTGACAGTGCTTGGTCTTAGTAACACCAAACCACCTGTGGTCTTTACTCCTGCTCTCAGGTCACTGACATTGTTGGAGGAAAAAGACTGTACAGCCATGGAGGTTGGCTGCATTACAACCTGATGAGTTCCAGCCTTAGCTGGGCTTTCAACACCTCGTCATCAGTCTTTCTTTATCTCTAGCCGCTCTCTTACCCTTTCCCCAAGCAATTATTCCCCTATTGTACCTCTCTTCTGAAGTCTCAACCTGCTCTTCCCCTCCCTAAACACACTCTCAACCAAAGACATAGACTACTTCTCAGTTTTCTTGACTCTGCTTCCCCACCTCCCCCCACCTCCCAAATATCTTTTACAACAACAACAAAAAATTCCACATATATAGCTTGGACTTTGTCATCCCCAAAGCACAGAGAAGGTGCTTAGTTAATATTAGACTGATGGATGCCTCAGGGTCCTCTGGATTCCACACCTGCCACTTCTCTGAAAGTGATCCAGCAAAGAACATGAGTGACCTCCTCAATGTATATTTAGCAGCCTTGAAAACTTCTTAATGTTGTTGATCTTTCTGTAGCATTTGACAGTTGGTCATCATTTTGGTTTTTGAGTCTTTTCTCTCTTGGCTGCTCCATCTTTTTCCTGGTTCTTCTCCTCTTTTCTGATCACCTATTTCTGCGCCCCCTTTTCCTGGCTTTTTTGCTTTCCCCCTTCTTGTAAACTCTTCCTGGGCAATCTCTGTCTCCCTCTTCTTTGTAGTTTAGATGGCACGAATGAGATCATGCTGACAACTGTCATCTGGATACTCCATCACCTCAGATTTCAGCATTTCCTAAACTGAAACCTGTACCTTATCTCCCACCCCACACGTTTCTTCCACCTTCCTTCTTTCTTTTAAAGGCACAGTCCTCTAAAAATTCATCCAAAATAAGAAGCTCAAAATCATTTCTCACCCTGCCGTCTCTACATTTTTCAATTATATTTTATCTACTTCATCTGCTACATACTTTATCTTTGTATTCCCTCTGCACCTGGGCTAGCCCATAGTTAGAGCTTAATAAATGTTTAATTTTTTTTTCACACCAAAATGTAGACAACAAGAATAGTGGATTCCAAGGGACTTGTCTACAACATTTTTTTTTTTTTTTTTTTTTTTTGCCGTACGCGGGCCTCTCACTGCTGTGGCCTCTCCCCTTGCGGAGCACAGGCTCCAGACGCGCAGGCTCAGCGGCCATGGCTCACGGGCCCAGCCGCTCCGCGGCATGTGGGATCTTCCCGGACCAGGGCACAAACCCGTGTACCCTGAATCGGTAGGCGGAGTCTCAACCACTGCGCCACCTGGGAAGCTCTACAACTTTGATGTATATATTAACATTTAGGCCTACTGGAAAGATACGTGACAGTTTATGATGGCTTGAGGCTAAAATTTTTCCGAGGTAATGTATTCTATTAATGTCGTAGTATTTCAATTCATGATTTTGACCTTGTTCATTAAAAGCAAAGTGGCCAACTTGAGTCTCAAGGACCTGTGTAGCTGGAAATATTAGTTTGGAGTCGAGAATTCAATAACCATTGATTGCCTCAGTACAAAGCAGTTTATTGTTGATATCTTTTCCCTAAAATGGAGTCAATTATTCTTACCAATGCATTTTTATTAACGGACTGGCCATTTGGACTATAATAATGAAGTGCAGGCGCATGTTGAAAATTTGAAAAAATGTTTTTCAGTGACCTCAAAATGTTGATCTAATAAATCAGAGTATATCAGAGGAGGTTTAGTGAAGAAAGGCAATAGAAGTAATGAGAACATGTAATTGATTCTAAATGGTAGCTCTAGATATTGTTTAAATTTAACATCAAAGAAAATTTTGTCTCTTTTTTTATAGAATGGAACTTTTTTGCTTACAAGAATCATTAATTGACCAAAATGTTTAGAATTTTCATGTTCTTTGTAATTTTCACTGAGTTTTTTTTTTTTTTTTTTTGTGGTATGCGGGCCTCACACTGTTGTGGCCTCTCCCGCTGCGGAGCACAGGCTCCGGACGCGCAGGCTCAGCGTGCATGGCTCACGGGCCCAGCCGCTCCGCGGCACACGGGATCCTCCCAAATCGGGGCGCGAACCCGGTTCCCCTGCATCGGCAGGCGGACGCGCAACCACTGCGCCACCAGGGAAGCCCCTTCACTGAGTTTTTAAAACAATTACAATAACTGTTTTCTCACAGAGAAGAAATTTAAGTGAAAGTATGAGAAATTTAAATTTAAGGGAGAAGTAATTGACATTGCATGGTTTTGGAAAGAATGATCAAGACCAAGCAACCTTTAGAGTGCAAATTTCAAATTTAAAGACATGTTTAAATAGTTAATAGAAAAGAAATTTTGCATGCTAGTAAACAAAAAATTAATTACGAATCATTCTTGTCTATTTTGTAGTAAAGCCTGAATATTGTAGTTTTGATAGTAAGCACTGCAGTAATTATACGTTTACTTTATTTCAGAATTTTACAGTAATTTTATGTATATTTTACTTTGTGGTCCTTCTAGCAATCTTATGAGTTGATAAATTAGCTGTTGTTATGTTATTCCCTACTTTATAGATGAAGGAAAAGGAAATAGTGGAAAATTAAATGGCTGTACAGTGTCACACAGTTAGTGAGTAGTGGCACTCCTCTTGATTCTTCTGGGCTTTTCTCCTTTCCTGAATGGACTTGGAGATCTATTGAAACAGCCTACCCTGCCCTATTTATCCTCCTGTGCCTGCAACATAACAGATGCATGAAGTATATTTGTTGAACAGATTACTGTACGCTAGAATGGAATTTCAATTGTCAGTCTCTTAAAGAATCTTACTGCTCAAATACGATATTTTATCAACCTAATCGAATTATGCTGTGCACTTGAAACCATTGAAACTGCATTTTTAAAGTCTTCTAAATGAAGTACTTTTTATAAATTGAGACCTGTCACAGGAAACATAACAAAGGAAAAGGATGAGTACTTTATTGTTAATCTATTTGGGGTTAATTCCATTCTATTAGTTCTCTATGGCTGCATGACAAATTATCCCCAAATATAGTCGCTTAAAACAACAGACATTTATTATGTCATAGTTCAGGTGGGTTGGAAATCTTGTGCCTCATCTGGGTCCTTGGGCTCACTGTGTCTCATAAAGCTGCAATCAAGGCATAGGCTGGGACTGGGTGAGGATCCCCTTCCAAGCTCATTCATGGGGCTGTGGTCTCAGGTCCCTGCTGGCTGTTGATTGGAGACATTAGTTTTTTCCCAAGTGGGCCATCTATTAGGTACCTCAAAAATGACAGCTGGTTTCCCTTAGAGCAAGTGAGCTGAGAGAGAGCCCTTTCATAGGGCATGCCAGACAAAAGCTACAGTCTCTGTAACTTAATCTTGGAACTGACAACCCATCACTCTTGCCTTCTGTTCATTAGAGGATAGTCACCAGCTCAGCCCACACTGAAGAGGATGGGATTACACCAGACTGTGAATACTAAGAGGCAGAATCATTGGAGACATCTTAAGGCTGTGTAGCCCATTCATATGAAATGCTCTTGTTCAAATAGACTAAATCAGAAGTAAAATTCCGGTAGACTGACCTTCACCTTGTTCAGACTTTTTAAGGAGAAAGTTAAAAGAAGCCCAGCTCAAACTGGCTTTAGACCTCCACCCTCAAAATCAATTTATTTGTTTATTTAACAAAATAGTCATGGGGTTGTCCTGACTTTAGGTCCAGCAGGATTCTGTTTTGTTCTCCCAACACTCTGCTTTCTTAAATAGTCCTGAAGGGATTCTATTGGCCTGTCTTGTGCTTCGGGCTCATCACTATGCTTATCGGGAATGGAATTCCGCAACTGACCAGTTCTGGGTTATCTACGAGGCCTGGAACCTGGGGGAAAGTGAGAGGAGCAGAAATCCAAATCATATGAACTGAGAGTGGGGGAAAAAAGGATTGAGGTGCTGTTCTCACAGTAAGTGTTTTGGCCCATGGGCAAGGAAACCAGTATTTGCGCTCATCCATCCTCGTTACGGCCCTACTTGTTCTCATTCATGCAATTTACTATGTTTGTGGAGGAACTAACATAGTAAAGGAGGGCAAATCTTACTTTGGTGGCAGGAATAAGAACTACCCTCCTGAACAAAAGAGTTCATGCTAAATAATTGTTTAAAGCTAACAACAAACGGCAATCGGTAGTTTTGCAGTGTGTGTCCTATGGAAGCAAAATGTTTCCTAAACTTTTTTGTGTAACCTTTAATCATTACCAGAGCTCATCCCTAGGACTGAATCCAGTTCATCTATCTGGAGTTTAGCATGAATGCAAAGCCTTATTAATATGTTGACTCACAGAAAGCACAGGTGTGTGCGCGCCTGGATATTAATTGGGGTCAGCTGGGGCCACTGGGGGGGTCGAATACTAGGTATCCAGGGTCACTGGTGTGTAAAATTCAACCTAATAAGCTGTAGCTATGGCTTTATAGCAGCTTGTTGTTGTTTTGTTTGGGGCTTTTTTCCCCTGCTACGTTTACATATCTGAAAGATGAGACCTGAGGGATCAGCTGTGCTCTTTTTTAGAAAGAAAGTGGAAGTAATTAGACTGCCACTGTGATTCAGTTAAACTGTATGAGGTTGATAGCAAAGCCAGTGATCATTTGTCAGATCTTGGAACCCTGTGGATCCATTTAAATGGGACTCTAGCTGGCATAAGCATGCCTGTGGGCTCCTCCTCTAATCCCGTGAGGATCCCTGGGAATCAGAATGTTCTGGACGACCAGCCAGCCAAGGCTCTCACCACAGTACTTCAAGCAGCAGCACTTGCAGGCTGGACATTTGATGGGGAGGCTGTCCAGCAACATTCATTCTTTTTTTTTTTTTTTTTTTTTTTTTTTGGCGGTACGCGGGCCTCTCACTGTTGTGGCCTCTCCCATTGCGGAGCACAGGCTCCGGACGCGCAGGCTCAGCGGCCATGGCTCCCGGGCCCAGCCGCTCCGCGGCATGTGGGATCCTCCCAGACCAGGGCACGAACCCGTGTCCCCTGCATCGGCAGGCGGACTCTCAAGCACTGCACCACCAGGGAAGCCCACATTCATTCTTGAGTGCTTATTACTAGACATTGGGTAAGGCACTGGGGATGCTGAGAAAAACAGTGGTCCCTGTCTCTGTGTGATAAGAAATAAATCACATCTGCACTTGGGTTCAGGAGAGAAGAAAGCAGCTGCTTAACTGGCCCTGGATTAAATGGCCATGAAGGTGAACTTGCTTCCTGAAACCGCCGTCCACAGCCCTCCTGCTGCCCAGTGGTTGCCGCTTGGTGCCCATGGTGATGTTCTTTCCGAGTCTGCTCACCAACAAAGTACTTACGGCCTCCATGTGTCTCAGGTGTTTGGTTCCTGTGCCAGTTCAAAAATCCTCTGTCCTCTGTTCATCCATGAATACTGATTTTTATTTTGCAAAACAGGGTCATCGTATCCATCCTTCAGAGTGGATTTTGGTTTTCTCTACCCCTCCACCACCCATCCCCAAATTCCCAGTCTCCTTTACCTTCTCCCTAACACTTACCCCAGTCAAAAACTTATCATCTCAACACCAAAACGTACTGTCATTTGCTAAACCAAATTACTTTCTTTTTTTAAAACTCACAAAGTGTGTGATTGTCTGGTAACCCATGTTATTATGGATGAGTTTTATGGTTTATTTTGCTTTTGTTTTTTTGCTTATTAACCCCAATAAATCTTCAAATGTTGAGATTTCAGGCAATATAGGAGAAAGCTTTTGGACTGGATTGCTTTTACTAAATTTTGCTTCTAAGCATATTCTATCTAGATACGAGGACACCTTGATGTGGGGAATCCTCAGACTCTCTTGGAAACAGTTCCATCTCTGCAACCTTCTTCCTTTGGCCAGTACTTAACTTTCCTCTACTTTCTTTTTCTTGTATCCAGCTTCATCTTTGGTGTTTGAGGCCTATGCTGACTTAGTAGAATATTAAATAGCATAAGCCCATAGAGCTGTGATATTGGTTTAAAAATCAGTCCTCGGGTGTGAGAATCAAGAGAGCCAGAACGTGGAAGGGAGGGATGGCCCTGCTGCGCTTGGGCTGGTCAGACCTCTCTAGAAACATTCTGTTGGCTTTGGGGAGATGTGGGCAAACTGAAGCAGTGCCAGAGAAGAATGACTAGATGCAGGAACGGCACATATGGGCTGGCTGAAAGAACAGAAGGTGTTCACCTTACTTAAGAGAAGACTTCGCAGAAAAATAGCAGAGAGGAGGTTGGAGGTACAGCAGTGCCGCCATGTGCAACCCCAGAATTTGCTCTGTGTGACCTTTAAAAACAAGGCTAAAACCAGTGTGTAGCTTTGAGGAAAGATTCTTTTTTCAGAAAACAAAATGGCATCTTTTCTGTGACCACTGTTAGCAGTGCAGTGAAGGATGGTATGCACAGAGAACCAAGATGACATTTAGCTTATAAATTACGTGCTAACTCCACTCAGTTGGTGGAAGCTGGCTGTAGTAGTATAAGTAACCTGGCCCTGGACATAGGAGTACAGTGAACTTGGCTTTGAATGCCAGCTCAGCCCCTTACACCTGTGTGACTTAACATCAGACTCTCAGTGGCCACACCTCTAAAAGGGGAATAGTAGTAGTACTTATCTCACTAGGAATATTGTGAGGCTGTTAAAGGGGATGATGCATGTAAAGCAGTTAGTACAGTGCCTTACCCGTACTATAAGTGATGCATGTTAGTATTGAAAAAGATTGTGAGGTCAGAGAAAGAAAGATTATGAGATTATGGTAGGTGAGAAAGCAAGCCCTGCTCAGTTGCCATGGGAGTGAGAGAAAGTATGCCATATACTTATCATCTTTGGGATATAGTTAGAATGAAACGATCATTTATACTCAGTCTTTTTTTATTTTTATGTTACATAGTTATCTACTTACATCTTAAAAAATAAATTAGAGGGAGCATTGGCTTAAATTAGGGACCTTCTCCCATGTGTATTTCCTTTTGTTCCCTCCATCTTTATTTGTATTTCCTAAGTTTAAAATTATGACAGTTACATGGAAGGAAGGTACAATTTTTGTTCTCCTGTTAGCCTTGCCACATGAATGAATTGGAAGGAAGTACATTTTACAATGCATAATGAATGAGCCTCTGCTTCTTAAATGTCTTAGTTCTACTACAGATTAGCTATTTGGAGAGAACGTGAGGGAACTCAGATGGGAAAGCAAGCTATCTCTTTGACAAATCATATATGTCTTATCTGGCTATACTTTTCTTATATTTGTATTGAACTCAAAATAGTGTATTTTCAGCACTTTAGGGTATGAACAGTTACTTAGACTCTACTTGGAGTACCTTATCTTATGTATCTATGGACACTTAAGAAGAAAACTTAAAATTGATGTGTTGGCCGTGAATCTTTAACGGCTGGCTGTAGTAGTATAAGCAGCCTGGCCCTGGACATAGGAGTACAATGAACTTGGCCGTGAATCTTAGCAACGTCAAGAACGTTGCTAAGGACGTAAAGATGTGTCATTAAAAGAGGTGATGTTGCATGGTCATCTATTTGGGTGTTGAATAACTTCTAGAACACTAAGCACAGAGCCACTTAGAAATGGCTGCCGAGAGGAAAATGTGAGTGCTTACTGAAGACAGCCTTGATCCAACGGATGTATTTTCCTCAGATATGAATAAGTGAGAACAACTAGATTTTTTTTTTTTTTTTTTTTTTTTTGTGGTATGCGGGCCTTCCTCTGTTGTGGCCTCTCCCGTTGCGGAGCACAGGCTCCGAACGCGCAGGCTCAGTGGCCATGGCTCACGGGTCCAGCCGCTCCGCGGCATGTGGGATCTTCCCGGACCAGGGCACGAACCCGGTTCCCCTGCATCGGAAGGCAGACGCGCAACCACTGCGCCATCAGGGAAGCCCTAGATTTTAACATAGAAATAAATTGCATACTCACTTGTTTTTTTCTATGACACAATGATTAAGGAACAACACATCTATTTACTCATTTACCCGTCAGCTTAGAAATACGGTGAGGTACTATTCATTCAAAGAAGCAGTATTGCCCCTTGGCTAAATCTCAGATGCTAGAATGAGAACGAATTGAAATCCTGGCTCCTCTATTTTATTGATTTTTAACCTTCTTAAGGTATACGAACTTTTCTGAGCATCTCCAGTTTTACCCTCTGTAAAATGGGGATAACTGTGATACCTGTTGTCTGTTGTGGAGATTAAATTAGATCAAAAGGAATGCTCTTGTCACAGTTTGCTACCTGGTAAGCCATAGAGTAACAAACATTATTATTGGGAAAAATGGTTTACGAGTCAAGAGTTATGAACCCAGCTTTGTCACTGACTAGCTGTGTAATTTGGGGCAAATCCTATCAATTCCCTGGACCTTAATTGCCTTAACTGTAAAGTGAAAAAAATTGATCAAATGACCTTGAATATTGCTTCCAACTCTAAAATATTATCCTCGTTAGCGGAAGCATTTAAAAACTAAAACAAAAAGCCTCCATTATTCCTAAGTGGTAGTTAATTATTTCAGTCTTTACTTAAACATTCCTTTGTGTGAGGGAAAGACCTTTTGCTTTTTCCCACCTCTGTTTCCCTAGGAGTTTCAGTGCCACTAGTTCAAGGGAAAGGTGTTAAGGAGAAAATTAACACCTTGTTTTTAGTGTGTGAACACTAGCTACTGGTAACTGCTCTCTTTAAGGTGGCTCTCTGTTAATGAGCTTGGAAATTCTGTTTCAGTTATAAAGGAATATTCTTTTTTTTTTTTTGCGGTACGTGAGCCTCTCACTGTTGCGGCCTCTCCCGTTGCGGAGCACAGGCTCCAGACGCGCAGGCCCAGCGGCCGTGGCTCACGGGCCCAGCCGCTCCGCGGCATGTGGGATCTTCCCGGACCGGGGCACGAACCCGTGTCCCCTGCATCGGCAGGCGGACTCTCAACCACTGCGCCACCAGGGAAGCCCATAAAGGAATATTCTTAATATTCCTTTGTCAAACACAAACCTATCCATTTCTGAGTCAGCTTTTTATCGAAGTCTGCAACCGTATAGAAAAGTGCACGGATTATAAGCATACAACTTGTGGAATCTTTGCAAAGCGAACACACTCATATAATTAGCACCCAGATCAAGAAACGGAACATTCTCAGCACCTCAAACTCCCCCTCACGCTCCCTTCCAGTCACTAACTCCTGTCCAAGGTTAACCACTGGCCTGATCTGTGCTATTGTAGATTGCTTTTGCTTGTAAGTGAAATCACAGAGCAAGTAGTTGTTTCTGTGCTCATAGTGTATGTGCATATGTGCAGCTTTAATAGACACTGCCAGAGAGTTTCTGAAAATGGTTCTGCCCATTTATACACTCCCCCCCCACCCCCAGCCTCAGTAGGGAATGAGAATTCCATTTTTAATTATTTATCTACTTTAAAATCATGTTTCTTAAAGCAAGCTACTGTTCTGAATTAGGTTATACAGATTTCTTCCTAACACCAGTACCCTCTACTTCAGGTGATGATGTACTCTGATTTGCCCTGGACAGACCCTGGATGTACCAAGTTTATACCTATTGTCCTTGTATAATTTTTATTAGTGCTCCCTTCACTTTTAAATTGTCTTAGATTGAGGGGATGAAAATGTTCTAAAGTTAGATTTTAGTAATGGTCGCAGAACCCTGTGACTATAATTCTAAAAAACATTGAATTGTCCTTTATATGGGCAAATTTTCTGGTGTGTGAATTATATCTCAATAAAGATGTTTTGAAAAATTGTTCTAGTTTAGATGATAAATCATGTGGTCATCCTGCTTGACCCCTTTTGTACCATTTTAAAAGAGAGAGAAAGAAAAAAAGGAAGAAACATAATGTGTCTGGCTGCTTCTTTTGGAAAAAACAGACCTCCCTGGCATGGTTTTTGAAGGATTTGTTAACGAAATGCCATCCAAAGCAAAGAAAAATTGATTATGCTGCACCAATCCATTAAGCTACTCTTTTGAAAGGGGAACCCTTCCACTGGCATTGAGTTTATTTTATAATTTACCAAAAATAAAGAAGACTTCTAAAATAAACTTGCCTTAAAGTCTGGCTATGAGATTAAAATTTTTAATTAAGACTATGCTCTGTTACAATTTCTAGGTAACTTACTACGCTAAAACTCAATAGTGAAAATAACCATTTCACCATGCTCTTGGATTCTGTGGGTCAGGAATTCAGACAGAGCACAGGAGAGGTGGCCTGTCCACTCGACACTTTCTAAGGCCCCAGCCTGTTGTTGGCGGGGACCTCAGCTCAGCTGTCAACTAAACTACCTACAGGTGGCCTAGTTTGGGCTTCCTCACATTATGGCAGCTGGGTTCCAAGAGGGAGCATCCCCAGAGCGCAAGGTAGAAGTGCATGGCATTGTTATGATCTCATCTCAAAAGTCACCTGCAGGGCTTCCCTTGTGGCGCAGTGGTTGAGAGCCCGCCTGCCGATGCAGGGGACACGGGTTTGTGCCCTGGTCCGGGAGGATCCCACATGCCGCGGAGCGGCTGGGCCCGTGAGCCGTGGCCGCTGAGCCTGCGCGTCGGAGCCTGTGCTCCGCAACGGGAGAGGCCACAACAGTGAGAGGCCCACCTACCGCAAAAAAAAAAAAAAAAAAAGTCACCTGCAGTCACTTTTGCCATGCTCTATTGGTTAAGTTTGTTACAAAATTCTGCCCAGATTTAGGGGGAAGGGACATAGACCTAATCCTTTGATGGGAGGGGTGTCAAGGCACCATGTAATAAGAACATGTAGAAGGGGAGTTATTGTGGGGTGCAGCCTTGGAAAATATGCCTCCCACTTCCCTGGATCTTCTCTTTCCTTCACCACTATTGTTTCTGTCCGGCTCAGTTTTGATTCCACTCCCAGTAGTTTCTCCTCAGTGTGGAGTCCTGTCCTGGAAGGGATCCCTGGCTGGATCAGATTCAAAAGTTCACGGTGGGTAGCCTGCCAGACCATGTCTTGGCCCTCACTGGCTTTTGGATTGGACAGTTTCAGCCACTATGATCGAACTGGTCTGCAGCACTCTCTAGTGAATACCTGTTGGCTGTTTGGAGGTTCTCCTGTTCTCAGATCCACCAGAGACCTCTTTGCTTCTCTGCTTTCTCCTGCACAGATGCTGATGTTGTTCCTCTTGGTAGTTTGTCCTCACTAGCTTGGAATTTGGAGTCTGTGAACAATCAATACGTCATCTCCTAGTTTTGTCTGAATGTTGTCCCTAGGGTTTTGAGTTGGCTATCTAGTTACTCTCTGTTTTTATGTGGGGATCTGGGAAGATCCAAAATTGTGCTTCCACTACTACCATCATTTTACCATAATTCACCCAAAGTGATCTCTTAAAAATGTGAATCAGATCATGCCAGCGCTATTTAAAACTTTCCGGTAACATCTCACTGCAAGCAGAGTGAAATGCAAACGTCTTACCTTGAGCATTCAGCATATCAGGATTTCATGCCTCCTGTACTGCCTGTGTTCAGGCCACACTAATGAATGTCTAATCCAGGTTCCCTGATTCTGTGATAGCTATCATTATGATCTCGAAGCTGCTTTGTCTTGAGGACCTCAGTTTACTGAATCACCTTACCATCTCTGATACAGGAGACCTGTGGCATTCATGGGGAATATGCCTAAGGGGCCTTTCTTTTTTTTTTTTTTTTTTATTGCGGTACGCGGGCCTCTCACCACTGTGGCCTCTCCCGTTGCGGAGCACAGTCTCCGGACGAGCAGGCACAGCGGCCATGGCTCACGGGCCCAGCCGCTCCATGGCACGTGGGATCTTCCCGGACCGGGGCATGAACCCGTGTCCCCTGCATCGGCAGGCGGACGCTCAACCACTGAGCCACCAGGGAAGCCCCCCTAAGGGGCCTTTCTTGTTTCCACAGATTCACAAATACTATACAGTTTCCTCCATAAAATGAAGTAAAGTATAACTGAAAAATTTAAGTGACCTCCTAATGTTTCTTTGAATACAGAACTAAAATCAGTCCTAAAGCCTTTAAAATAAATCCAGCCACTAACATAAATGCTATACTACATTAAACAAGCTTTTTATTGATATTTTCAAGAAGTGCTTACTATTTCCCTCAATGCTCTATGGTTTGGCAGATAGTGAAGTCCAGCTTAATTTGAAAATCTGCCATATTGACCTGGAATAGAAAAGACAAACTGTCCTTGGGCACTTGAAATCTGATATCACTTTTTTAAAAAAGGCATCTTCTTCAAGTACAGCACTTCATCACTCTTGAGCTGGTGTTCTGGTTTCTCCCTCTGGTCCTTTATGAATTCCTGTTTTGGGAGACAGGCTTCCAAAGTGATGCATCAGCTGTTGTGCTCTCCCCCAAACCTCTCATTCCATGGAGCGCTTACCCTCATTTCCAAATCACCTCTCGCTTGGAGGTGAGGCCAGTTCAGACCTCGCCCTCATGTTTGGGATGGTGTTGGTACATGCTCCTCGGCTGTCCATCAATTCTCATTTCCCTTTCCTATCTTTGCAGTTTTCACTGTTGAAGGACTTGGCACCTCCTGGATACTATGAAACTATTTGCATATAGAAATATGGCACCAACCCTATACTGAAAATTCAGCCCTTCATTCCTCATTCATTTCCTGCTTCTGTTTTTCTGTGTCAGATGCAAATCTTTATTGTGTCTTTAATTTTCGTTTCCCCAAGGAAATACAATCTGCACAACAGTGCAGAAACATGATATCCCCCACTGCTTGATGGTAGGGCTCATGGTTTCATACACGCCTTATGAACTTTTCCTCTGGAGAAGAAAATCCCAGCACTATACCATTTTATGGTACACCTTTGTGTACCAAGTACTTTATATACATGTATCCCCTTTCATTTCCAGTGTAATCTTGCAGGGTAAATGATCGTATCCCCATTTTACTGATAAAGGAAACTAAGGCTCAGGGAAGTTAAGTAAAAGCAAAACTCGTTTTTATTACAGGTCCCACTAAAAGTCTCTTTACCATTCTCGTTAGTGTGTGGGTACATGTGTATTTGTATGTATGTGTATATATGGATATCTATATTATCTATATGTTTTTGGAGAGAGAGCAGCACTGTCCAATAGAAATATAATATGATCCACAAATGCAACTCACATATACAATTTTATATTTTAGTATAGCCATATTTTTAAAAGCCAGAACAGGTGAAATTAACTTTAATATATTTTATTAAGCCGGTATATCCAAATTAGTGTCATTTCAACATGCGATCAATATAAAAATTGTTACTGAGCTATGTTACATTCTGTTTTTCTGTACGATTCTTCAAAATTTGGTATGTGTTTTACACTCACAGTATGTTTCAAAGAGGACTAACCACATTTCAAGTGTTCATTAGTTATGAGGGGCTAGTGGCTGCCATATTGTATTGTACAGAGAGAGGAAGGGTGGGAGGGAGAAAGTAATAATGTATAAGAGGTTGTACAGTACGAAATAAGACTCTCTACCCTGTTAATCCTCAGTTCCTCCATCTTCCTCCTCAAAGGCAAACACAACTTTTTATGTACTTTTCAAAGTTATTCTATATGTCAAGTATATTTTTCCTCATTTTTTTAACACAAATAAAGGCATACTATACACACGTTTGTATTTTAGTGCTTTTTTTTTTTTCACTTAACACCGTAACTTGGAAGTTATTCCTTAGTAGTATGGGTGTGTGTGTTTATGTGTATATGCAGATATGCATGTATGTGTGTATGTGCATATTCAAATAAATTCATCAAATATTTATGGACAGCCTACTATGTGCCGCATGCGTTGCTAGGCACTTGGGTTCTGTCAGTGAGCAAAATTGAGAAACACCTCTGCCTTTGGATATTACATTTTAGAAGAGCAAGATAGACAGTAAACACCTAATTAAGTGAACTCTTTAGTATTTTAGAAGGTAATAAATACTATTAAAAAAAAAGAAAAGGAAAAGTTGTAGCGGGTCAGGAATTCCCATTTCAAATGGGGTGCTTGGGAGAGACCTCATTAAGAAGGTGAGATTTGCTCAGTGTCTTGAAGGAGGTGAGGGGTTATCTGTGGGTAAATCTAGCGGGGAGGGTGTTCCAAGCAGGGGGAGGGCAGTGCAAAGGCCCAAAGTGGGAGGGTTCCTGGCATGTTTTTTATTTTTAATTTTTTTCATTGAAGTATAGTTGATTTACAATGTTGTGTTAGTTTCAGGTGTACGGCAAAGTGATTCAGTTATATATATGTATATATATTCTTTTTCAGATTCTTTTCCATTATGGGTTATTGTAAGATATTGAATATAGTTCCCTGTGCTATATAGTAGATCCCTATTGGTTATCTATTTTATATTTAGTGTATATGTCAATCCCAAACTCCTAATTTGTCCTCCCCCTTTCCCCTTTGACAACCATCAGTTTGTTCTCTAAGTCTGTGGGTCTATTTCTGTTTTGTAAATAAGTTCATTAAGATTCCGTATACAAGCAGTATCATGTGATATTTGTCTTTGTCTGATTTACTTCACTTAGTATGATAATCTCGAGGTCCATCCATGCTGCTGCAAATGGCATTATTTCATTCTTTTATGGCTGAGTAGTATTCCATTGTATACATGTACCACATCTTCTTTATCCGTTCATGTGTCGGTGGACATTTAGGTCGCTTCCATGCGTTGGCTATTGTAAATAGCGCTGTAGTGAACATTGGGGTGCATGTACCTTTTAGTGAGGAGCAGTGAGAAGGCCAATGGAGTGGAGTGAAGTGATTGGAGAGGGCAGTGGGTCTTGTCTACTTGAGAGGCTCCTGTAACCCCTGGAACTCTTGCTGTGAGAGTAAGGAGGTCTGCCAGGTTCTCCCTGGCAGCCCCAAAGCATTCCAGTGTTTGGAGGTACCATGTACCAGTCTCCTAGTGAGAGGGACACTTCGGTTGTTTCTGTCCTGTTTGATATTCTAAACAATGACATAGTATATATCCTTGAATCTACATGTTTTTGCTCATGTGTGTGAACTTTCATGTAGAATAAATTCCTAGTAGTAGAAAAACTCATTGAGGAGATGCTAATTTTTAATTTTCCTAGATATTGCCAGTTTGCCCTCTAGAGAGGTTGTACAAATTTATATTCTCACCCACAGTGTAGGAGAGTGCTGTTTTCCTATGAACACTGTAGCCATTAACCAACAATTTTATTTTTGCCAATTCTGTGAGTAAAAGTGTTCCCTTACGGGTATGATTTTGGGGTGAGCCTTCCTCCACTCTAAATCATATAATAATGTGGTTTCTATCCCGCTCCTCTTCCTTTTCTCAGGGCTTCCAACTGCTTTGCACTTTACATCTCTTCATAGCATTTATTGCTTGTATTTTAATTGTTTATGTCCTTGTGTCCCATTTTTTTATTATAAGCTTCTCAAGAGCCAGGCTAACCTCTTATATTTTAATACCCTCCCCCTGTGCCTAGAACTTTGCTTAATGCACAATGAACAGTTATCATATCTTTGTTGATTAATGAGTGAATGACATAATTCTGTTTGAATTATGCTATATAATCTTATACTTGTGTTATGAATTTGATAATTAAAATGACAGCAATAGCTGTCACTGAAGCACTGATTTATTGGATTACATGTTTCTAACTGCTCCTGAGAACAATTATGTATTCCATCTGTAGTGTTCAGGATGGAAATAGTCAATGCGTTTTCTTATTTCTAATCCCCAAAGTAATCATTTCTTTAAATATACAAAAACCTGAGTGGGACTGAATTGGATCCTGTGCAGGTGACAGTTTATACAGTTCAATCAGATTTCAGTAGCTTTGTCTGCTTCTATCTGGTTTGTCATCTTGAAGCTCAGCAGCAATTTCTGGTTTGCAACCTTGGGCATCTGGCTGCTGAGGTCATGAAGTTAACGGCTATACTGTCACTTAGTTTTGAGAACCTTGAAAATGTGATTTGAAAATGGATTTGGGCAGAGGATTTTGTGAGCTGAGGGAGATGAACCACGTTTCCTGGGCTGGCTTTCCCTGTACACTTGGGTCCCTGGAGAGAAGAACAGATGTTCCATTTTGGAAGTGTTGTACTGAATCTCTCTCCTCCATGCACAGAAGCATATGAAGGGTTCTGAGAAGCCCAGCAGTAAAGAAAACTCTTTATCCCAGTGTTTCTCAAATTAATTTGACCACAGGAAATTATTTTTTTTCCTAGTAACACCTGTCAGTATATCACAGGATATCAGTTTTCCACAGAACAGAGCTGGAGAAAAATCAAGAGAAATTGGTTTGTTTCTTTTTTCCTGTTTTTCATTTTGTACCAATAGAGATGATTATATAAATTTATAAATAATTATCACTAAATATGTCTATTTTCAGTTCCTAGCATGTATTCATCAAATGAAGAGTTGCTGTCTAGTATGGGCTGGTTTGTAGCCATTGACCACAGAAATAGGCCACAGATGAATTGAACATTTTAATTTAGTAATCTGTTTTTGTAAATAGACTACATCCTAGGACTAATTAGAAACTTTAAAGTTAACCTGAGAGCTTAGGAACAGGCATAAGACTGAAAATGGACATATGAAGAAAGTGATGATTTTAAAAAGTAAACCTAGATATTAATTTCTCCTAACTATAAAACATCTTCACATACCTGAAATGTTGTCAGAAGAATGCTTCTAAAACTTCTGTCTGTATTGTCAAAGAAGCCAACTGATGACCACTCTTGCTTGTGTTTTAATTATGGAGATTTACTTAACAGGCACTGAGAACTTTAATCTGTGCATAGAAATTCTTAAATGGCCCTCCCCTCCTTTTGTTACATTTTTCCTGTTTTTCAGGCTCTCTAATGCACTCAGCTTGCTTCTTCCTCTTCTCATTTCTCTCGCTTCCCTCTCTGTACTCCTTAGAAACATCCACTAGGCTGGCAATTACAGGCTGAGCACAGATGCAGCCTTTAATTTAATTTCACATTCCATCATTTGAAACATGACCGAGGGTGTGCTGCTTCAGGCCTTCAGAGTGCTGGGAAATCAATATGTGAATTTACCTCCATTTTTTCAAATCATCTTTGAGAGAGAGAAGCACCTCCTGTGAAATGAGAGGCTCAGACCAGCGAGGTGTGGTTCTGTGTCTGAGACACAGCTCCAAGTACTTGCACTCTCCCACCCCACCCTGCTTTGTGAATGAATGAGTTCTGTTCCACAGTATGTTTGTAAATTGACTGTTTGGGACTTCGAGCACTTTTTTTTTTTCCCTCCTACTGAAAAATGTTGTTTATGATTATTATGATTCTAGACCAGCCCTTAAAAACCCATTAACCCCTACTGTATCTAAATCACATGTAATTCATGGAAGCTACAAGTTTATTTCCAGTTGAAGACAAGGAACAGTCCTACTCTCTTCTACTGGAGTGATGGTTCTATTAGTGCAGCTTATGGCTGCATTTCCTTTTAGCATCCAGATCTTATTGGTGACTCATATTCAGCTCGTGGTAAGATGAAACCTCCAGGGTTTTTCCTGCATCAAATGAACTAAGGTTAGAGCTGCCCCCCCCGCCCCCCCAACCAGCTTTCTTGTTCCTGTGCAGTTAAAATGTTTCATAGTAATGAAAAATATATCCTTGTTACATTCCATCTCATCTGGTTTTGTTCATGCAAGTGGAGTGCTTTATTAATCTTTTAATCATTATTCAACACATTAGCTTTAACTCAGTTGTGTCACTTTCATATTGGGTTGGTTTTATTTCTGTGCTTTTATGCAAACTGTGGATAGAAATGTGGGACACGGCAGCTTCAAGAGCTTCAGTTTTCAGAGCATTTTCACAAGAAAGCATAGCTCAGTTGAACATCCATCAAACTGTGAGGATGGAGCTAATGATCTTAATGATCTTCATTTCTATGGATGGCAAAATAGAGGCAACAAGGTTATCAGTATATGATGACTCTGAACCATACTCTAAGCATTTAGTTTTGTCCTTTTTCTACTACATGACAATAAATCACTGAAGTATTCTCAAATATACTGTTCTCTATTTTTTGAACATATATATATATATATATATATATATATTTTATTCCCATCTTCTAGCACCATTTAAGTTTACCATGACTGCACAGATTAACCACAGTAGTTCTTGGATCACTGACCCAGTAGTTCTTGCATTCAGGAACTACTGTGGTTCATCTCTGCAGAGTTATGGGAAACTGGAATGTATTATGAATGCAAGAAAGGAGCTCAGCACTTATTTTTGATTTTGATATTTTCTTAACATTATAGCAACAAAAACACCCCCCAGCAAAAACAAGAACAATGGCCAACAATGAGTTGGTTCCTTTCTTTCTTCTTTCCAAGACCAGAGCTTATATAACCAGCCTCAGCTTCCAAAGGTACTGCCAACCTGAGGATACATAAGGGCCTCAGTAACTATTAAATTGTCATTTCTAGGCTCTACCTCCTGTCATGATTCCATTGTGTGTCCGCCACAACTAACAGAATTGCAGGAATTCCTTCTCCTCTTAAATCTCCTCCACATACCAGCTCTCCAACTTGTTTTGGAAGTCTTTTGTTTACTTGGCCCAGAAAATTCTGTTTTCCCAGCTGCCATGAGTTGGGGAGCCTCTCTTGTGGCTTTATGGGTCTCCCCCCACTCCTAATGCTCCGAGGCATGGCTGTCCGCCTGTGTTCAACCCCAATTCGAATCTCCAGTGGGCTTCAAGGGTCAAC
This sequence comes from Physeter macrocephalus, assembly GCF_002837175.3. Taxonomy (NCBI): domain Eukaryota; kingdom Metazoa; phylum Chordata; class Mammalia; order Artiodactyla; family Physeteridae; genus Physeter; species Physeter macrocephalus. The sequence goes on along the minus strand of NC_041219.1, from coordinate 3,226,212 downwards.
CCAAATGGGAAAAGCTCTTTCCCTCCCACTTGTGCTATGCTTTCTAACATGGACCTTAGGGTGGGCTGCTCTGTGCTCTTCAAAGCCTAAGGGGCTTTAAAGAAGCAGTGATTTTCTATCTCCAGTCTCCAGAGTTCTGGCACAAACCTAAGGGCTGGGGGAAACACACATTAATGACTCAGAATCAGGCGTCCCTCTAACCTGATGCCATTATCCTTTTAGACCAAGCCTTTGTGTGGCAGCAGGCCTCTCTCTTAGGATATATTATTCCCTTGGTGGTTTCTCATTTCTCTGTTAAAGACATACCCCATTAGCCCTTCAGACTGCTCAGCTGTGGCTGAAGCTTGGCACTTGCAGGATTTATGCTCTCAATCTTGAATCCCATCAATAAAATGTCCTTTGTGTCATTTTCAGTAATATTCCAAAGGATCCAGCTTATTTGGGGTCTTAGCTCCCCATACTGTCCTTTAGGATCACACTCTAATATTCTTTCTTGATTATGTGCCAATTCTTCCATGTTGTATGATTTCTCATCTAAGATCTAAAACCACTGAGGGGTTCCCTGCTCAATTGCTCTCTAGTGAGGCAAACTAGGGTAGGGTTGAGGGTTCAGCTCTGGACATCCCAGGCCCAGGGTTACATTCTGGCTCTGTATATGACTTCAGGCAACTCACTCAATGTTACTAAGCCACAGTTCCCTAAGCTATGAAATGGAGATGATGATACAGTACCCATCTCATGGGGCTGTTGGGGCATAATGTGAGATAACCCTGTAGAATATCTGCACAGTATCTAGAATATATTAAGCTCTCAGTAAATCTTGGCCTACTTGGTTATCACCACTATTATTATCATTTTTATTATAATTTTTCCTTTGCCATTCAAGCATTTTTAGGTGTCATTTAAATGTGTAGGTCCTGTTTGAATAAGTTGAAGACTCTTCCATCAGTTTTGGCACATGCAATGTGCCTCCATGGACTTACCCTCCATAGTAGATCCTAGGCTTGGCTGTAGGTGGCCCAAATCCTAAGGACTTGGTCTGTTTCCAGAGCTAGCGAGCTAACTTTTCTTGTTTACTTCAGGGTTAAGGGAATTACTTTTTTTCAAAATCATTTAGAAGGAGACCCTCTGGCTTTGAGGTAGCCTTTGTTCATAAGAGCCCCTCCAAAAGCCAGGTCAGTTGTGTAATGCTCTAAGCAAATTTGAATGAGTCTTAGTATTCACCTGTTCTTTGGTGGAGACTCTGGCCTGGAATTGGCTGAAAGCAGATTGTATCCAAAACTCTTTAGACCAAAATGAGCCCCTAATTTAATTCAGCCTTAACATCTACTCCATAAATACAAAGCAACAGACAGTGAGTGGGCCTTATTTGATGATGTACTCTATGGTTTAATTATTTGCTTGGATAGGAGTGCATGCATCTTTGTGTGTGTGGTGTGTGTGTGTGCGTGCGTGTGCAAGGTCTTGTATGCTTATGGCCCAATATACACATTTCAGTACAGTTGAAACTTAATGGTGCGTTGTGTTGCTATATTAGATTTGAGTATCAGGTTGGAAAAATGTCATAATGAAAATAAAAGTATCATTATTAAAATGAATTTCCATTAAATAAGCATTTTCTAAATTTAAGTGGGAGATTAGGACTCTCAAAGATGAAATGGCCTGTGGTGTTGAGTCTTCAACATGTCTCTGAATAATAAACCACAACACATAGGCCAGCTGCTGAGTTTTGTACTGTGGCATGGACTGATAAGTTAAATCAGGGATGCTGGTACCATGAGATAGGGAGTATAACTTGTTATATTTATCAACATAAAGGGGAGAAAATCCATAATACACGGTAAAGTTAAAGCAGACCCCTGATCCATCCAGCTCATCTTTTCGAGCTTCATTGCCCATATGTTTATTCCTCAGTTGCCTGCTTCTCTCTGGCCATCTGATGGCCCTCTTCCAATTACCCTGCCTCAGCTTCGCCCTAGGCTGAACCAGTAGGTCAGCCTCAGGACGTCACTTCCCGCCCTGCTATTTGCCATTCTGTTCCGGTTAACTCTCCGCTCCATGGAATGAAAGACCTGAGTTCCTCTTCTTTTCTTTTTCTTGGCAAAAGTTACTTTCACAGAATAAACTTGGGCCTGACCCAGCTATAAAAAATAAATGTCATAGCACGTCTGTGAATGAACTTCATCCTGAATCAAACTCTGCATCCAGGCACTCTTAAATTTTAGGTCCCCTGAGCAATAACTTAGTCTGAATTTGAAGTTTGATTACTCTTAAGTTTTAGGTCCCCTGAGCAATAACTTAGTCTGAATTTGAAGTTTGACCTAAAAGACTGCCTTTCCTATTAGCTGGTTAGTCATGGGTTTATTCATTTATTCTATCCTTTGTTCAGCATTTGCTGAGCATCCACTATGTCATAATTAAAACAAAAGCTCACATTTTTTGGACACTTATGTGTTAGGCGTTGTGCTAAGTACTTTATATGCTTTAGTTCATTTCAGTAATCCCATGAATTAGGCATTATTATTACCTCCATTGTACAGGTGAGGAAATGGAGGCATAGGGGGTTAACTCATTTCCCCCCAAGGTCACCAGCTGGTGAGTCCCATATTTTTTTTATTGGAGTATAGTTGATTTACAACGTTGTGTTAGTTTTAGGTGTACAGCAAAGTGATTCAGTTATACACATATATATTCTTTTTCAGATTCTTTCCCATTATAGGTTATTGTAAGATATTGAATATAGTTCCCTGTGCTATACAGTAGGACCTTGTTGTTTATTTTATATATAGTGGTGTGTATCTTTTAATCCCAAACTCCTAATTTATCCCTCCCCACCTTTCCCCTTTGGTAACCGTAAGTTTGTTTTCTATGTCTGTGAGTCTGTTTCTGTCTTGTAAATAAGTTCATTCGTATCATTGTTTTAGATTCCACATATAAGTGATACCGTATGATATTTGTCTTTCTGTGTCTCACTTACTTCACTTAGTATGATAATCTGTAGGCCTATCCATGTTGCTGCAAATGGCACTATTTCATTCTTTTTATGGCTGAGTAGTATTCCACAGTATATATGTACCACATCTTCTTTATCCATTCATCTGTTGATAGGGTGAGTCTCATTTGAATGGCTCTAACACCCAACCTTCAACCAAGTTACCAGAGTAGTTTTAAATTATAAGCAGTTAAACTATTCTATTATCTAGTCCTCTTATTCCTCACTAATTAAACCTGAGAGTGTCATCAGGGTGGGCTCAGGAAGGAAACAGCTCCTTTCCGAATACTCTATTATTTTTTGTGAGCTCAGGAGTGGATGCAGAGAAAGTGATGTATGCAGCCAGGAAGACATAAGGAGATATTACAAAACAAGTTATTGGTTGTTATGGTGAACTCGCTGGAAAGTAGGGTTTTTTCCCTCAAATTCAGAGGGTTTGCAGCAATAAGAAAGATAATGAATCTGTTTCTGTTGAAAAATAATAGATATGTGTATATGTATTACTGAATCACTTTGCTGTACACCTGAAACTAACACAGCATGGTTAATCAACTATACTCCAATATAAAATAAAATTTTTTAAAAAAGATAATGAGGGCTTCCCTGGTGGCGCAGTGGTTGAGAGTCCGCCTGCCGATGCAGGGGACACGGGTTCGTGCCCCGGTCCGGGAAGATCCCACATGCCGCGGAGCGGCTGG
>NC_041219.1:3207475-3222320 GCF_002837175.3 Physeter macrocephalus | reverse complement strand
GAGAGGCCCGCGTACCGCAAAAAAAAAAAAAAAAGATAATGAAGAGATGCTCAGTACGCTGGAGACTTTGTGACGGAGTCAATTTCTCAGACACTGTGTTCTGAAAATGTTACCTGTGAATAATGTAATGAAGAAACCACATCTCAGGGGATTCACTCTTTCCCACTTCTAGGTTGGGACCCAGTGGCGTTTCTATGCTTGAGTCATTTGGGTTATTAGGGGAGAACTATTTCATATTCATACAAGAAGAGGGAGTAAAGAAGTGGTTCTCAGACTTTGTTGAGCACAATCACAAGGGAGGGGTAGTAAAATGAAGTTTCTGGGGCCTCATCCAGAGTGCTTCTGATCTAGGACATCTGGAGTGGGGCCTGAGAATCTGCATTTCAACGGGCACACCAGGGAAATTTGATGACAGTGGTCTGAGGACCACACTTACAGAAAGGTTAATGTAAAAGAACATTTCTAGCCCGGGAATCATTTATGCAACTGGATCCATTTAATGGAGGCAGTGATCCTCAAAGTGTGGTCCCTGGACAGCCCAGCATCACCTGGGAACTTGTTAGGAATGGCAGTTCAGACTTCCTAAGCCAGAAGGTCTGGGGGTAGGGCCCAGCAATCTGTGTTTTAACGACTCCAGGGGATTCTGAGCAAGAGCCACTGGCTGAAGGGAAGAAAAGCGCTGTTGTAGAATCCTATATCATTGGTTCTCAGATGCAGCTGCAAATCAGAATCACCTGGGGAGGTTTAGAAACTGTGTCACATTGCCAGAGATTCTGATCGAGTTGGTCTGGGATGTAGGCTGTGTATCGGGATTTTTCCAAAGGTCCCCAGGCTCCTCTAACGTGCAGCAGAATTTGAGAACCACTGTCCTATAGCTCTGACTACCTGAGGTTTTTTTTGTCACCCTGTAATGTGAAAACTCTTTAATGTAAGCATTGCCTTTGTCCCTAGTCACCCATAATGAAATGCCACTGCATCAGGAAATGGATAAACGTTATTATATATAAACAGTGTCTAGCTGACTTGTTTGTTTTCCATAATTCACGCTTACACTGAGCATGGAGAAGGCACAGAACTTCCTCGAAGCCATTGGGAAAATCAGAGCCGAGAGTGAAATAAGAGCACAGTACTCCCGCCTTCACTCCCTTAGCCCGCTGTCCAGTCCACCAGGCCACGTAAACTCTCACATCCCTGACTTCCTCACTTCCCGCAGGGGTATCATCCCCTGTGCTGGCAAAATCTCGTCTTTATTACCATGGAAGCAATTGGCAAGGTTGCAAGTCCCAACCAACCAAATCTGTAGCATCCCCAGCTGCATGTGGCTGTATGTGAGTGCATTTTTAGACAACTACTTCAGTGATTGGTGATGGTAAAAAATGTCATTTGGGGAAGTGGGTGCCTGCTAAACCGAGATTATATAAAATATTAATGTCAGTGAAGTTCATCAGAAAGTGCCAGCAATTTGCAAATGGCATTCCCTGATGGAAGACACCCTTACCTGGTTTTATCCTCAAAGCCCAGGCAAGCAATACTAATGTGCTGCCCCGCCTCCACCTTCAATACAATATATAGCAAACAGAGCATTTAATCAGTGTCACTGGATGTATAGTTGTGACTCTAGCATTTCTCAAAGTGCTTTCTTCAAGGACATAGAGGTTATTACTCATTGCTGAAGCAAATTGATTCTACGTTTTATAAGCCTACAGGATACAAACATTCGACAGGAATTGTGTTGATTCTTAACCCTGTCTTCTTCCTGTTATGCAGTCTGTGGTTGTTTTAACAAGGCACATCACAGATGAGTCATTGGACCTCAACATTGTTCCAGAGGGGAACAACCCAAGGCTATTATCCTGTTATAAGACATTACCTCATACGGCACCAAAACATGTATGCATGTTATGTCTCCGGTGGATAAAGCTGAGGAGAGGCAAACCGACATCCTGGCAGGGCTGCTCCCTCTCAATTGACTCATGTATAAATTATTTGCTTGTCTTCTGCTTCAGTGATTATGTAGTGTTCTCTCATGTTAGTTGCGATTTTTCAGCCTACTGTGAGAAATCATGCCTGGTAGGCTATTAATCCCATCAAAGGTCAGTTATACCGATTAAAGCTATTTTTTAACATAGAGACCGCCACTTGCTACAAAGGCAAAAACGATGATGAATAGCATTCTTCTTCAGCTTCTACTGCTTAATTAGATATATCAGTAAACTCTAGTGCCTTTAATCCTGTCCCAGACCTTTCCATTGAAATAACTCTTTAAACATCTAAGCACAGATGATATGAATAATGAAAGTCATTTTGTTTGTTTATTTTTTCCTGAGTCCCTTATCCTTAGATGCATCTCCTGAGAATTTCTTCCCTCCTCCTCTCTCCCCTCCTCCTCTCTCCCCTCCTCCTCACTGCTCATCCCCCAGAGCTGGTTGACTTCTTCTGATTTGGCATGTGTCTGGAGATGCCTTGTTAATGTGAAGTACTTTTAATGTAAGTGCAATCTGGAATTTGCAAGTATCTCTTTGTAACAATAAGACTAGCTTACACTGAATTTTTAAAGCAAATCAAATTAAAGCATTTATATTCAAAAGCTGTACAAAGACTTTTCTGAGATTTGAAGATGATTAGATTGGTAGCAAAATTAAAGAAATTAATCCAAAAAATTGTGGACCATTCTTTAATCCTCTGCTTTGTTTAATGACTATGACCTGGAAGCACAGAAAAGGTTTAGTGAAGGGTGTGTAATACAAGCACACCTCAGTCAGTTGCTTGCTAAATTCTACATCACTTCACATTCTGTCAAAGTGTTTCCGATTTCATGGATGAAGAAACTGAGGCAAAGATGTGTTATGACCTGCCTTTGAGCCAGTGACCTCTAGGCTGTGGTTTTGTTTGTTTGTTTTGTTTTGTTTTTTGTGGTATGCGGGCCTCCCCCTGTTGTGGCCTCTCCCGTTGCGGAGCACAGGCTCCGGACGCGCAGGCCCAGCGGCCATGGCTCACGGGCCCAGCCGCTCCGCGGCACGTGGGATCCTCCCAGACCAGGGCGCGAACCCGGTTCCCCTGCATGGGCAGGCGGACGCGCAACCACTGCGCCACCAGGGAAGCCCTAGGCTGTGGTTTTATTTGGGGTTTCTTCACTCCTTGAGGAACATGAGGGTTTTGAAACTGACTTGTTAGCTTTGCTTTTATATGTGCGCTTTTCATAATGTAATTCAACTAAAAACAAGCCAGCGTTCCTGTTGATATGGGAAGTGTGTGCCACAATTAGTGTATTATACCTCTGATTAATTATAAAAATCTTTTTGGTTTTTTTTTTAAATTAGAAAAACGTATGGATTTCAAGCATGATTTTCATTTAAAATAACTGATTTTATTTTTGTCAAATTGGGGGCCAGTATTAAATGATACTCCATTTCTCCATGGTCGGTTGTTACCTAAGCCTAGGCATGCTAAATTGACTTCCAGTCTTTAGTATTTATGCTTCTACTCATTTTTTTTTTTTTTGGTAATTATCAAAGCAGTTAGGTCACCTGATCTACTGCTCAATCATCAGGCTTATCTTCCTTTAGTTAATGATGTCTTGTTCACTTCGAAGTCATTTCAGTTTTTATTTAAATGCCTTAAAACGAAACCCTTGAACCATAGAATTTTGAGTCTCCTGTAACTTAAAGATGATCAAACCCAACCTGTTTTTAATGGGTAACAAATTGCAGTAGAATGGGGAAACCAGAGTGATTCCCTTATCCACATATTCATTCTCTTTCTCATTCATAGTCAATGCTTGCTCAGTGGCGGGTGGATTCTTCCGTAGGTATTACTCAAAACTTCACTTGTTGAGAATATGCTTGCATGAACACTGAATTAGAAAGCAAGTTGGAACTCCGTTAAATAAAAATCACAAGTATACCATTAGCAAGTTTATATTTTGATGAAAAGATTAACCAGTCTTGGCCTTGATTGTTAATCCTTTAAGTCAAGGTCTTGTCAATACCTGGAGAGGCTCCTGTACTGTTATTGCACCTCCCTAAATGTGCCCATGTCTAGCTGTTCTTCGTGTGTCTGATTCCTTGCAGGGCAGCCATGTGGGAGGGAGGGGTGATCAGGCAGGCCTGATACGAAGTGTTGAGAATCTAAAGTTGACCAACACACAGTCTCTGCCCCGAAGGGGCTCACAGTCTAGTGGGTGGAGACAGACACATGAACTCCAAGTATGATAGGGTAGATGTTTTCATGGAGGTGTGTGTGCTGTATGCTAGTAAAGGCTCAAAGAAACAAGTGACAACTCTGCCTAGAATGCCAGCCACCTTCTGAAAAGAGATGCCATGTACAGAGAGTCCAAGGGGAGCCCCAGGAATTGAAGCCAGTCCTGGAAAGGACCACTGACCTCCACAATATCTCTGCCACTTGCTGATGGATACACTAAATTCAAGACCTGGCACTTCAGCTCTCTAATATAAGGTTTTAGTTCCTTTTGAAAACATTCTTTTGATGGTGCTAAGACTTCAAGTTGTCATCAGTCATTTACATCTTAGTGTGGATGAGCTTGAGGTGTTTTTTTCTGAGCATGTTTTCAGAGTATAAGGAAAAAAACCAGAGGCACAGGATAGTAAGTCTTGGAGAAGAGTGGATAAAGAGGCTCAGAAATTGGCTGGTAGCCCCAGAAGAATTGACTTGGGTGGTCTGGAAGTTCTGAAGATAACTACGCCTTCACACCCTTTCCCTAAGCAGGTCCTGTATCTGCAGTCATCACCTCCTCCTGTTCATCCTCCTCACCCACTTCCTCCTGCCTCCTCCATCTTCTTCTCCTGCCTCTTCCCTCAAACCCACTGTTCAATTCTTTCTCTCAAATAGAATGGAGTAGTGAGTCTTCATACCATCTATTAACGGAAAAAAAAAACAACTGCTTTGGCTTCACTTATCAAGAGCTTCCTACTCAGCATAAATCTTAGTGTGTTTTCACTAAGGCAATGTGAAGGAGTCATAGCACATTCACCAGTGGAGAAGCCAGAGGAAGCAAGGAGAGTGTGACCACCAGGAATGAGGATCAGATCTCCCAACCCACACATGGCGCCCAGCCTCCTTCATTTTGTTACATGGAATTCTGTAATATTACGCTCTTGATTTCAGCTAAGATCTATTTAAAAAAACAAACTAGGACATTGCTCCTTACTATTTCACTTGCATAGAATAACACTTCAAAGGAAGAAGTTCTTGACTGACTAAAGAAAAGCCATTTCAAAGACTGTCGGTGGTGTGAATCAGCATGGGAACCTTGACATCTGGAGCTCTTCATCCACAAGATAGGCTGGAGGTGCTCAGAGGATAGCTGGAAATCCATTCCAAATGGATGGTTCTGCAGCGGCTTGAACATTGCCCTAAATGACTCCAGCACCTTTTTCAACTTTAAGAGCGTTTGAGTCTATGAAGTATCATCACCAGATCAGATGAATAGACTGTGACCAAGGGCCTGTCCCATCAGGGAATAAGACCAAATGTGCTGTCAGTGATGGGTATGTATTTAGTGAGATAAGGAACTCCATCTCCTTTCTAACCATGTACTCTATTGAAGTTTCAAGAAAGTAACCTTCTTCATGAGAAAAAGTATGAATACATGCACTTGTTTCCTTCTCTATCAAGTAAGGATGTTAATACAGTCTACTTCATAAAGTGTTATAAGGATTAGATGAGTTAATTCACATAAAGCACTTAGAACAGTGTTTGGGACATAGGAAGCAGTAAAGTATTAGCTGCCACCAGTCATACTGTTGTTATATTTTGCAGTCTACATAAGCTGTCCTCCTCATAGGTAGGGGAACATGGTAGTGACTCTATACAGGTAAGAGATGGTAGGCTTTGCTCAAATTCAAGTGACTTCCTTTGTGTCTGATTACATTTTATTCCAACAAAGAAAAATATAAAGAAAGGAGAAAGACAGCACGTTGTCCTTTTCCACCCCTCATTCTTTCAAAGAACTGTGAATAATAGGCTTTAAAAAATGTATAAGCCTTCTAAAATATATCCATGACTAGATGGGGGTTTCGGTAATTATAACCCATTCATTTGCTGTGAGCTGTAGGTGAACTTCTTGTTATAAAATAAAACACATCCCTGAAAGGTTTAGCTTACATTAACTTTTGGTCAAAGATCTCAGTATAATTTAAGTCATAACTATTATCAAAATTATTTTGTTATTTATTAGGTTTTCCTAAGACATACCTTGAGGTTGCAGCAGGCTGATGTGAGTATGAAGATGCCCTAGCCAAGCCACATTAAGACTGCTAATTAATAGTGAAATGGCTGTAGCCTAAAGCCAAGATCAAGGAATTCTAGCTCCTTTCATCTTTAATATTCACACTAAATCTTACATTCCTTATATTGGTGAGCTATTGGCCTCTGATTCTTTTCCATTTAGTTTTCACTCTCCGCCCAGTTTTTCTGTGGCCAGAAACACAAATGGAACCTATTTTCCAAATGATTGTTTATATGCAGTTTTCATTTGGACAGCCAAATGGCCTCTCTGCATGGTCCACATCACTCTTGCCTTTCTTGTTCACAGCTGCTCATCGAATAGGATGGGGAAGCGTGATGTCCCATAGCTGTCCATGGTAAGGTGCATTTGCCTTGTTAGGCGATGTTAGTGCTTTGCTGCACCACTTTGTAATTTGTGTCACTTGGATACAAGTGGGAAGACTTTTAGAGAATTTTCAGAGAAAAATATAAAACAAACTCCTTGAAAATGTGAGAACATGATACATGCTTAGCAGACTGTCATGGGTGAACTGTATATAATTATTACTGTTTTAAGTGGTACTTAAGCCCTTTGTCCAGGATGAGTAGATTCATTTGTATACATCATCATTATCCCTCCTGACATGGGCTTTGGTGACATTAATCTGTGTTTTATTTCCTGCAGCAGTAATGATGGGGTTGTCTTCTGTGGCTTTATTATGTTGTCATGTTTTCTCAGTGATTGTCCTCACAGCACAAAAGAAATACCTCGTGTGGGGATAAACTCCACAAAGTAGCTGACATTTAACAGTCATGCTGGCAAGCGTCTAGTTTTCTTCCACTTCATTCTTTTTCCTTGTTAAGCTGAGTCCTGGGGAATTATCATTGACTGTGGTCAGCCCAACAGTTGTTTGTGATTTTATGTCAGAACACATTTCTGAGGTGGAGCTTGTTTCTAAAGACTAGGTAGCTTGCACAGGGGTGGGCTAGAGGGAACATCAGTTCAAGCCTGCAAACAACTAGCTGATTTGAGGGAAGCTTGGCACAGAAGAGTAGATCACCAGGGTGACTGATTTGGAGAGACCACCAAGTTGCAGTCAGTGGCCTTTGTAGTTCGAGGGTGAAGTTCTAAGTCTGATGATGGAAGCACCAGGGGAACAAATGCACCAGATCCTGTTTTGAGAATAGCAAGGATTAGTTTAGTAGTAGAAACCTAATGATCCCATTTTAAAGCTACAATTTTTTAAAAAGTATCTCATATGACTTTTATTTGCATTTTGCAGTAGCAGAACAAACAATGTGGGCATGGCTTCTGTAAACAGAATATTCAAGAATATGATGATCAGTTACTATGTACTATGTACTAAGTACTCTGTACTTCAGCTCAATAGCCCCTGGTCACAGCCTCATATACAAAACACATGAAATACAAGGAATGATGAAATGAAATCGACCAGTATTGTTTACTAATCTGTTAGGTGTTTTACTGAATTCAATCCCCAGGGCAGAATCAATCTGTGTAACCACTGCACATTGTCTAATCTCTTGTTGAGGCACTTAACACATTACCTTACAGTTGTGTGTTCCATGTCTGTCTCTTTCAGAACGTGGCCTCATTTCTCTTGGATTCCGCAGCATAATGCCCAGCACAGAACGGTGCTGGTGGTGTTTGGGGAATTGAATTGAACCAAATATTGCTTCTATCTGCTGAAAGATTTAAGCAGATATTTAGCTACAAATTTTAAGTTGTGCAGAGCACACTGTGAAATAAAAATAAGGGGAAACTAGGAAGGATATTAACAACAGGTAATAGGAAAATGAGACTGGAACGGAAGACAGGAGACATGCTTCCAGCCCCCAGCCCCTTTTCCTGTCAGCCTGCTCTGACCAGGGGGAGATGAAACTCTCAACATAGCTGTATAGCAGGAAGCTTCCTCCAGGCCAGCTGAATTGCCTGCAGTCTAGAATCTCCTAGTTGACAATTATGCCTTCACGTTTAACGTTAAGTAAAACTCATACTAAGTAAATATAAAGGGCCAGAAAGTTTTTTGTTTGTTTTTGTTTTTTGCGGTACGCGGGCCTCTCACTGCTGTGGCCTCTCCCGTTGTGGAGCACAAGCTCCGGACGCGCAGGCTCAGCGGCCATGGCTCACGGGCCCAGCCGCTCCGCGGCATGTGGGATCTTCCCGGACCGGGGCACGGACCCGTGTCCCCTGCATCGGCAGGCGGACTCTCAACCACTGCACCACCAGGGAAGCCCATGGCCAGAAACTTTTGTCCAAGTTCCTAGAACCATGCTTTCAAAATAGAAGGTGACTATCACAGAAAGAGCAAAAAGCATGGAGACCCAGTTTTAATATTATTTTAATTTATTATGTGTAGGCACAGAGCTAAGTGCTATACAAATATTAACTCGTTTATTTTTCTTAATAACCCTCTAGGGTAGGCAATATAATTACCCTTATATTACAGATGAGGAAACTGAGACAGTGGGAAATAAAGGCTAAAGAAATAAAACCTGCTCAAGGTTACATCATAGCTAGTATGTGGCAGAACTGAGACTCACCCTCAGGCTGCATAGCTGTAGAATCTGTACTCTTTCCTGCTGTGCTGGGTTGTGTCTCTTTTGTTCAGTTGTTTAATGAAACGCAAAGACTTGAGGCAGCTGAGGTTTGGCTCTTTTAGCTCTAGGAGTCCTTTAAAAGTCAGCTTATAAACACCAGAAGCCCTTGAGATTGATGTCTTAAAGCTCCTCTTTCCATTAAAAACATATTTAATGAGCCTTGCTGTGTGCTAGACTCCAAAGGAAAAGCCAAGATAAAGGTGACACACGTCCTCCAGAAGCTTTCAGTTGAGTAGGGTGGTAATTTGGGGGGTTCTGTAGAGCTCAGAGCTTTCATTGAATTATGCTACCTGTCTGGCATCCTGGCCAGAATCATGGTAACAGACAAAGATGCCCCAGACTATCTGGGGGGGGAGCAATAAAGAATACTAACAGGATGAGGCACTAACATTGAAACAAGTTCCAGATCAAATTAAAGATGTACAAAATATTGATAGTGTGTAATCTTCATTGTGTATGGATTTTTATCCCAAATTAATTTCACAATACTCCTGTTTCCAGAAATACTTCTTTTTTTCCCCTAAACTGCATTTTGTAAGTATGTATTATTTTTCACAGATTCCATAAATTTTCTGTTTCATTCCTATAATAAAGTATCCAAGAAAGGTTTATTTTCTTCCTAGATTTGTTTGGGGAAAAATGATAGAATTTTATGCATCTGTGAGGCTTTTTCATTTCAAAGAATCGTTTTGGGGATTTAACAACGAAAAGATGCGTGTAAAGCGTTGGCAGAGTTCCTGGCACAAAGGAGGACTCAGATTGATTTGACTGAAAGCGAGGCAGCATCTCTCACACACATGGTTAAGAGCCAGGCTCTGAGGGCAGAAAGGCTTCATTTCAAACTCCAATTCTGCCACTTCTTGGCTCCGTGGCCCAAGACGAGTTCTCAGTTCACCTTGATAACCTCAGTTCTTCCTCTGTCCTATGGTAATGAGGAGACCTACTTCACCACAGGTGGGATTAAATGAGATGATGCATAATGCCTGGCCCAAGGAACTCAGTAATCGTTAACTATCTCTACTACCACCATACCGCTACCACCTCTGCCATCACTAAAGCCCAACTACCACCATTATTGGGGCTTTTTTGGCCGGTTTAATATCTACAATAAAAAGTTAATATAAAAACCAGGTACTTACAAAAAAGGGTACTTGCGAAATGAAATATTATATGACATAACTTTCTAGACTAGTTCTGATATCCAAGTCAAGAATCTATCTCCAAGAGACAGGTTTACTGCTCCAGTGAGTTAACTCTCAGGTATCAGAACACTGTGTTCTAGCCAGAATTTTCTAGAGATTCACCTGAGGCAAGGATTGAAGTACTAGGACTTTATTTGGGATATACAAATCCAGGCCAGTGAAGAAAAGAAACAGGGGAGGATGTCACAAAAAGACAAGTGAGCTATCAAAAGCAGTCAGACCCAGAAACAGAAAGTAGAATGGCGGTTTCCAGGAGCCTGGGGGAGGGGAAATGGGGAGTTGTACAGTAGGTACAGAGTTTCAGTTTTGCTAGACGAAAAAGTTCTAGAGATCTGTTGCATGACAGTGTGATTATACTTGACGTTGCTGAACTGCACATGTGAATATGGTGACGATGGTAAATTTTATGTCGTGTTTTTTACCACAATTTTGGAAAAGGAAAGGGCAAAGACAGTTACCCGCCCACCTCCCTCCCATCTCCCATAGGTCACAGTTTGCCCCTTGGGAAGTTAACTCCCCACATTTGCAGGTTACATTGGGCCTCTCCAGCTGTTGTGTGTGATGCCAGCTTCCACATCGGTAAGTAGAAGGAGAAGCCAGAAGCTCCAAGTGGGTGACTGATGGGCCCAGCTGCCCAGCGGCAGCCATATTAAGGGAACATTCAACACTCCCAGGACAAATGATGCTGGTGATGTAAACTGAGCTCCCCAGGTAGGAGGAAGCATGGCCAAGGGAGTCTGAAGATGGCAGTGGTCTCCCTTTTTGTGTTAATGAAATAATTGCTACTGCGCTCTACCTTTCTTTCTTTATTTTTTTCTTTTTTAATAATAAAAGCATTGCTGTGAGTCAGTATGCCTCATATTAGAAGCCAGTATATCATTATTACTTGGCTGGATGCAGAACGTGATTGTTCCTCTTGTTCTTTGCCCTCTTTACCTTTGGAAATAAAGTGAGTCCTAATTACTTATCCTAGTTACTTATTTATCACATAATGCAACGAGAGATAGCAGTTTCAAGATATTTCATATTTCTAAAAAATATGAAAGTCTTGATTTTTCATGGCCTTTTTAATGTTCTAAATATTAGCAAGCATCACTGTAGCAATTGTGTTCTCAATTCCTGCTCTGGGCTTTTTCTCATAGGAAAATTTCCGGGTAAATATCATAGGTTCCCTCAGTGTTTTCTTTTGGCCCAACTTTCTTTTGCTTTACTAGAATCATCACTATGTTTGGGAAGACAGACCAGCACGTATTCCCTAGAAAAAAAAATTAAATGTAATGGCATTTTAGAAAATATGAAAGTACTTCACATTTAAAAAAAAATTCACAGTTAGAAAATGTGGAAATCATGCTTATTTACCTCTTGATAAATGGTGGCATAGTTTTGTGTGTAGGGAAATGGAGTTTTGATCATAACCCTCAGACCAAACTCATATGACAACCAACGAGATAAAATGATATTAGAATGAGGCAGGCAGACTCTGGAAGATGGGCTTCCCAAAACGCTGGAGTGTAGAGTTACTTTGAGGGGCATCTGGGCTTTCCTCCCTTCACTACTTTCTGGCCTCCACTTCCGCCCTCAGATGGGGCCGCCCTCAGGCTGATGTTGGTTTGAGAGTCGAGAGAACTCCATGTTAGGCTTACTTTTTCTGCAGTAATGATATATACCTGAGTTGTAAAGGGCAGTGGTTTAGGAAGAATTGTGCTCTTGGGGGGTCCTTTGAGACCCTACCCTGAGTGGGCTGTCTGCCCTTGCTCAGCATCCTGAGGGCCAACAGAATCTGCACTGAGATATAATGTTTTGTCTCTTTCATTAATTAAACAGGGGATTGAATCCAGTCATTGTCTGTGTGCATAGGCGTGAGCGTGCGTGTGCATTTGCTTCATCCCATTTTATAGCTCCAAGAAATCCTGCAGTATGGGAATGCAACCTGGGGAGAGAGGCAGACACGTAATACTTAGAAACTCAGAAATGGATGGGTTTTGTTTTAATTTTCGATTTTATAGACTATAAATCGAACCTTTACATATTCTCAGTTTTACATTAGCATTTGTTTTGCAGGCCCTCTAAAATTATTGCCTTGGCCAAAAAGTTCATTCAGGTTTTTCCATGTCACAGCAAAACCCGAATGGACTTTTTGGCCAACCCAACATTTCTGGCTAGATTTTTCTTGAAGGGAATACCAAAGGTATCCTTCCAACGATCTGTTTTCCTTTGTCAAAAAGAAAAGTAAAACTATTCTAAAAATTGCAACAGATCATTATTATTTACCAGCAGGTTGTCCCTTAAACCCTAGGTGGCTATTAAGAGTCAGAGTAAAACAAACACATCTATGATAGTTGTATTTGGTGGTTCAAATTGCCAAGCATCATAAAGGAGAAGAGTAAATGATGTCATGTTTATCCAAAGAAATGTTACTGTTTAAGCATGGAGTTGAAGTGCAAGTTGAATACATTGTTGGATCAAACAGTAGTATTTTCTCATTAACTATAAAAGAAAAGTGTTTTCTTTTGTGTTCTAAGTCAAATACAGGTATAAACATTCTAGTAAGTTAATACAACCCTCAGATACCGTCCATTGTTCAAGAACTTTCAATAAACATTCATTGAGTACTCACTATGAACTAGGTGTTACAAGATTCCCAGATGAATAAAACAGGATCTACCTTCAGGGCGCTCACAAGCTAGTTGATGAATTAGACAACAATAAATAATAAATATACATAATAAATGCTCTGGGAACACAAGGAAGAAGGTGATTAATTCCACCTGAGGGGGTGGAAAAGACTTTGCAGAGGAGGAATCTTTCATCTATGACTGATTTCATCTGTGGTGTATTTGTTGTAAATAATGCTAGCTGTATAACAGATCGACTCCCACATATTAGTGGCTTAACACAATAGGAGATTTATTTATCACTCATATCATAGGCCAACAATCCAAAGCAGTGATGAAAGCTGTCTCTGCCTGACACAGTGGTTTTGGCACCCTGGATCCTTTCCAGTTGTTGCTTTACTTTCTTCCAGATCCTTAGAATCAGAGGTCTGCAGATGGAAGTTTTTATGGGCCAGACCAGGAAGGGGTCCCTATCACTCCCATTCACATTCTGTTTTCTGGGACTCAGACATATGGTCACATCAAAGTGCAAGGGAGATGGAAAATGTATTTTAGCCACATGCCCAAATAGAAGGGAACACAGATATTAGTAAATGCTAGTAATCTTACTGCAGTGAGTTTTTTTAGATTAAAAGTAAGGTTGGAGATATACACTACTATTGTATATATATATATATAAGAGATATACAGCAAGGACCTACTGTATAGCACAGAGACCTATATTCAGTATCTTGTAATAACCTATAATGGAAAAGAATCTGAAGAAGTTTTATATATATATTATACATATATATATTCACACACATACATATATATAACTGCATCACTTTGCTGTACCCCTGAAACTAACATCAACATTTACAAATCATTTTTTAATTTAAAAAATGAAAAAAAAAGTGAGTTTGTATAGAAATATAAACAGGAGAGAAGTGCATGAGAAACACACAGTGATCTGAGTTTGGGAAAGAGGAAGTTTTCTACTTTTTCCCCGTGCACAGCCTAGTAGGCAGGCGGGGATCAATGAGAAATAATACTAGGAAGGTAGTTCAGGGCTAGATTATAAAAGTTCATAAATACCTTACTAAGAAGTTTCCACTCACCTTAGAATTATAGCTCTTCATGGTTGTTTTAATATTATAAGTATTAGTTGACTGATATTTGCTGGGCTGAATTTTTTTGAAATAGACTTTATATTTATTACTTGTGATTGGAGGCATTATATTTTCATAATGCAATTTTAAAAAATTCAAGCTTTTTTTTTTTCAGTAGGATTATAATCTTGAAGGTAAGGGCCACATTTACACTCCATATAGTTCCCTATAGTTTCCCTAGGCCACCGAGGTACAGAAGTACTCAGTCAGTGTTTAATTAACTAGCTGACAGTTTAATAACAGCTTCACAGAAATGGCTTTTATTTAAATAGGTATAAGAAAGCAGTGTCGCTGGCCCATGGTACTGTTTCTAAATAATTCAGTTCATATGGACTAGCAACAAAGGGGCATCTGTATTGAATCATGAGATGAAACATGTCACTTGCCCATAGGTCCAAGGCTTTGAGTTGGGACAGAATAATGAGAACAATTCTTATTCTCTAGGTATTTTAGATTTTGAATTAACAAATTGTATATCGTCCTTGGAAAATCTTTACCATATTTTTAAGAGTATTTAGTCCTATTATCAGAACATTGGTCTAATTTACTATATTTTGTTTCAAACTAGAAAACATTTAAAATAGACATGTGAATTCAGTTTCCCTGAAAATAGTAGATTAGTTGGACTCTCAGATGGAGGATTATGCAGGTGTTTATAAAAATACTTAACACTCCAACCAGTTTACTTTGTTCATCCCATGCCAAGGCCCTTATAACCATAGTCTCAGTTGTTGCTTAAATGGAAGCTTCTAACCATAATAAATTGTTATGTCAGATTTCGTTATGGTTTGTAATATGGATAAATATTCCCTCTATACAAGAAGCATTTTCATTAGTGACTTGTTGAGAAATTGAGGGCCTGCCAGTGAGAATGACAGTCCAGTGTACGCTCTCTCCGTGCCTATCGCGTCAGCCTCTTGGATTTGTGACATTACTTACTGATAGTTCCTCGTGATGGCTCCGTGCTTTACTTTTTTTTTTTTGCGGTACGCGGGCCTCTCACTGTTGTGGCCTCTCCCTCTGCGGAGCA
>NC_041219.1:3161025-3207145 GCF_002837175.3 Physeter macrocephalus | reverse complement strand
GGCTCCGCGGCCACGGCTCACGGGCCCAGCCGCTCCGCGGCACGTGGGATCCTTCCAGACCGGGGCGCGAACCCGGTTCCCCTGCATGGGCAGGCGGACGCGCAACCACTGCGCCACCAGGGAAGCCCTTTACTTTTAATTGAAATTGCAGCAGGGTAATTGAAGTCACTTTAAATTTCACTTCCCACCATTGGAGCCTAATGGAGACTTTAAGCTGGTGACACGCAGTGTTAGCACGTTCAGATTACATGGGGAACTTAAAAGCAAATTCGCCAAGTTTATGAGTGAGGCAAATTTGGTACAAAATCTAAATCTATTCATTTTAGCTAAACAAACTGAATTGTTTCCCACTGGGGTTAATGAAGGCACTACACTAAATCTATCTTCTTATTTAAATCAATACTCCTTCAGGGAGCGTCTGCCTGAGAGCCAGTCGTGAATCCCAAGGAGAAGTCCTCCAAGTCCTGCCCTTGAGACGCTCACCCAGTGGGGAGAGAGGGCCTCAGGGAGGAGGTGACTTTCGAGCCAGGTTAAAATTGAAATATACCAAACCAAGCAATCAGTAGTTCTTCTATGGGCTCCACCCTGCCCTTCTGGAAGAAGCGATCACGAATATTTCTTTACCTTTAATTTCCAAAGTGTATGGACTAGGTTGGGGGTTCAGGTAGCTACAAGCTACCTAAATGCAAAACATAGGAAGAGAGAATAGTTTCCCAGTTATGCTGTTTACTTCTCTTCTGTCTGTACGTTTGTGCATCCATCAGCAGGCACATCTCTCCTAGTCTCCCTGCTCCCCTGACTCCTCTATGTGCTTTAGTTTTCTTAATCTTTTTTATTTTTCTGTTCTTTTCTTCTCCATTACAGTTAGAAGTGAGAAAGGTAAAATTGTTCCATGATGGAATATTGATGAGGACAGCCACTCCAGCATCCCACCTTAAAGTCTAATAATGAGACCTCTGGAGCATTCCACAAACTGCATCTATAATTCTTTCTGAATTTCTCACTGAAAAAGTATTTTTTAAAATCTAAAACCTTTCTTAAAATCAGTGCTATGCCCCGTAAAGCAGACTACTACAATAAATATCTGAAGATGAAAGAGAATGAAGTTATAGCAACCTTAGAATAGTTCAGTCTTTATTAGTTTAAATCAATCTTCCTTTTACTTTAGGAGATGCATTACAGTTCATTGCCTATGCTGTTTTAATGATCGCATGTAAAGAATTTATTTTAGATATCTGTGGTTGGTCACTTAACCCCTATTTCACAAGTCTTCTGCTGATTCTGTTGCTGTTCATATGTGTCATTTAAGAGTGATTTTGGAATTGTATGCCCTTTACTACTCTTACTTTAATACTCTGTAGGTATTTTTGGCACTCTTATCTGATCTAACATATTTATTCAAAGTCGTTATTGAAAAGCAACTCTATGGGGCTTCCCTGGTGGCACAGTGGTTAAGAATCTGCCTGCCAATGCAGGGGACACGGGTTCGAGCCCTGGTCCAGGAAGATCCCACATGCCGTGGAGCAACTAAGCCCGTGCGCCACAACTACTGAGCCTGGGCTCTAGGGCTCGCGAGCCACAACTACTGAAGCCCGCGTACCTAGAGCCCGTGCTCTGTAACAAGAGAAGCCACCGCAATGAGGAGCCCGCGCACACCACAACGAAGAGTGGCCCCCACTTGCCTCAACTAGTGAAAGCAACAAAGACCCAGTGCAGCCAAAAAATAAATAATAAATAATTTATTTAAAAAATAATTACTAAAACAAAAAAAACAAAAGCAACACTGTGTCCTTAGATACGTACAGAGAGTGGCAGCCCTGGCTTGACCCTGTTTATTCTGCGTTGCCTGGACAACAGGCAGCTGGGACAAGGCGGAGGAGGAAGGGCTGCCTCCTTTTCCTGGTGGGTGAGATTATACCAAGCTCAAGTTCAGCTTCCTACAGGACCTGTGACTCCCTCCCCTAGACAGGTCCACCGTAGCATCTGGATGCTTGGCTTTCTCTGGCCATTCATGTAAGTGGCTAGCACCCTACATTGCAGCTGCCTAACAGTGAGCCCTGAGCACTGACGAGGCTGATTCCCATGCTTGCCCTAGAAAGTGGAGGCTCTCAGGGGAGCTAGATTCCTCCGTCGGAACTCAGACTCACACTGTGGCAACAGCAGCACCCCGCCCAGCATGCTTCTCTGTGGGATGATGAAAGCATCAAGGAACCTTTGGCTTACAAATATTTTCCTTATAAAGCCTGTTTAACTCATGCCATGTGGTATTGTGCAGTTCTCCCCATTCCTGGTCCTTGACAGGTGCGATTCACCTTGTCTGATGGTACTGGGCAAAAGAAAGTAAGCTGATATAATCTCTACCCATTAGGAGGGAAGAAAAAGGCATGAACATTCTCTGTGGTATAGGCAATGGGCATATAACTTGCCATGCATTATCCCTGGTTTGTTGGGGCTGACTCTGTGGCAGTGGTGGAATCCATAAAGAATACCTCAACTGGTACTTGGTTGTCTGCCTGAGAAATGAGAGGAGTATGGAAGGGTAACCCAATGAGAGAGATAATCTGCTTGTATATTAGTTTTAAGACATTAACTAAGGTAGCAATTTATTTCTCTCTCATGTACCCATCTGGGCAGAAACAGTCCATGGCAATAGGGACCCAAGCTCCTTCTACCCTGCTGCCCTCTCATCCCCAGGGCATTGTCTTTATCCAAGGTGTCTCACCACCACTATATCTCCATTTCAGCCAACAGGAAGGGCGAAGGAGGCGGGGAGGGGCATTTAGAAGATGCGCACATAGATTCTGCTGCAGGGGAGGCTGGGAGATGAAGTCATCCCCACTGACCTCAGGTGGCAAAACTGCCAAATTTTCCTCCACAGGAAGTCTGACTATCCTATATACTAGTCAGTAAAAAGGATTATAGTTTTACAAAATTGGCATCTAGGAAGAGTCAGTAAAACACAGCACAAAATGAGCAAATGGCTTATGGAACATTCAGTTAGAGAACAGAAATAGCCCCATCAGTTTTCTCATAGACGAGCCTAATACATTGCCTAATATATGGCTGGAAAAAGGCTAGTATTCTGGGGTGAATGACAAGGTTAGGACCGTTGAGAACTGAGCTTGTTTCTTTCATAAAGCCTGCTGACTGAACAATATGGAAAAACAAGTGGACCAAAAATGGTGTCATTCATTCAACATTTGCTCTGTGCCTCGTAGGTGCCAGATACTGTGTTAGGAATTATGACAATGAGATTGAAGGAGACATAGTTTTTGTTCTTGAGGAGCTCATATTCTAATGAGAGAGACAAGCATGTATCAATAATTAAAATATTATAATGGATATACCCAGATAAAATCAGGGATTCTGTAAAAGAAGGGGAGAATGGAAAGAAGAAGGGACACTGGTGAGCAACTAGCAGTCTCTGATACAGTTGGTATGGTAATTAATTTATCCAACAGATGTTTATTAATTGTCTACTAAGTGTTAGCCCTGCTCTAGGTGTTAGGGTTACAGTAGTGATCCATCTGTCTGTCTATCTATCTATCATCCTATTATCTATCTATCTATCTATCTATAATGTATGCACATTGAAAAGTCTGGGGTTTATACACATACTAAGTCTACAAGAGTGATCACCTCTGGGGATGGATATACTTCTATACAGTATAAATTTTATAGAGTGTATGTTTTGTCCATATAATTTTAAAAATTACTTTAAAATGGTGGTAGCAGACAAATTGGAGCATAGACTATCAAAATACCCAGAAACATCTGGATAGGAAAAAACACACAGAAAGTCCACATAGCCAAGAAACAGCAGACCATTTGTGGGCTCAGGGCTCGTCACTGGACATTGGGAGGCAAAGAAATTAAAATTTCCTACGCAACAAAGGTGGAACTGGACCTTAAGTCTCTGTGGATCCTAAGGCAGCTAGGCACATGGTATTCTTGACAGAACTTTTGGTTGGTTACTGATAGGACTTTGGGGTACATGCCATCAGCAACTGGGAGGTAAAGGGAATGTGCTGCTGCCAGTTGAGTAGGGAGAGTTACAAGACAACCAAGAACAAATACCACGGGAAACATGTAAGATATAGGGATTACTGTTAGCCTTATTTTACAGATGAGGAAAACTGAGCACAGAGAATTAAATATATCTTCTAGGATCCCACATTTTAAAATGGTGATGCGAGGATTTGCATCCAGGCAGTTTGGCTCTACTGCTTATAGTCTTGGTACAAGTAATTTATAATGATGGCTTAGCATAGTGGAGAAGTTGTAGAATAAGAATGCAAGATCAAAAGAAAAAAGAAAATATATATAGCCAAGAAGCAGATATATACATATACATACATGTAAATGTTAATATGTATAAATTTCCCTTACTCTCCTTTATAATTTTTGAACGTTTATTGAATATGAATTATAGCTTATTATACTCAAAATATTATTGTAACTCATATTTCATTCTCTGTGAAATTAAACAAAAGCTCAAACATTTATTGACTATTTCTAAGCAAGACAATCTACAGTTTTCACCAAGTCCTGGAGACAACCCTAAAAAAAAGGTAGGTGTCGTTAAACTCATTTTTCAAAGTAAGAGATTAAGTCTCAGAAAGTTTAAGTAACTTGGCTCTTGCCGTGTATAAGCTTTTGCTCAAATCGAGATAGAATTGTACCTGTATAGCTCTTCTTATTTTGTTTGTGATCCCGTGCAATATTCTGTTCTCTATTGTCCAAAAATAAATTCCTTTTGAAATGATTTTATTTTTCTCTTGAACCTTACCTACCTGTTTAGTCACCCAATGAGAAAGCACAGAAAGAGATGCTTCTTTCGCTTCACATTTATTGTAGATAACTTAAATTTTGGACCCCTGTCAAGAACATATAGCTTGCCTGATTTTAGAAGCATCTACTGAAGTACATTCTTTTCATGTACACAACTGCCTCTTGGATTGTGTAGGCAGTAATGCTATGGTTATTACTCAAATTAGAAATGGCTCCATTTGATATCTCTCCCCCTTTTTTCTAGTTTCGATTTTTAAATAATTTATACAGCCAAACAACCTGGACATAACTTTTATTTACTCACCTTTTTTATCCCTTATATTTTTTCTAGAGATCATCTTAAATTTTATTTTTTTGGATAGAGTATATAATTTGTTAATTTCCTTCTCAGTTCACTTCCTTTCACTTCTACCTAAATATATTTTTTCAGTTTTTCTAATCCTAAACCCAATTTACTGTTCTATCTATCCATGCTCTCTTACTTATCATAATATATAATTTAATCTTAGCTAGTCTGCTTAACTGTCATTACCATTGTTTCCATAACTCAGAAGAATATGGTTTAATTTACTGTAACAGTATTTGACCCATAAGTGGATTCTAAAAATTTATTGTTCTGCTAGCGGTGGTCTGGGGTAGATAGGAACAATACATACCTGAAGGATTCTCAGCTCAAAAAGAACTCTTTCCCATTGATCATGAATTAGAAATCCATTTGGATTATGACATACCCTTAAAATGTCAATGCTTGCTGAGAATGTTAATCCAATCAGCCTTTTACACCTTAGTGCATGATATATTACTTTAATGAGATAATCATGTTCTTTTTCCCTTGGTACCTAATTGAGCTCAGTCGCAATGCTGTAGACATATGGGTGATGTAGGTATTCCGAGGCGTTCCGGGGAAACCTCTGATAGATCTGCAGGATTTCAATTGAGACGTCAACAAGGGGGCGCTGAAGAGCAGAGGTGGAGAAGGGCGTGTCCCTATTTAGTGTCTTAGCAATAGTTTCCCTCCCCCTTTATAGCATGGACAGTTTCCCTAGTTCTATAAAACAGTTCTTCTCAAACTTCATTGTGCATGTGATTCATCTAGGGATCGTAATAACCACAGGTTCTGATTCAGCAGCTCTCAGGTGCAGCCCAAGATTCTGCATTTCTAACAAGTTTCCAGGCAATGCTGCTGCTGCTGGTCTGAGTACCACATTTTGAGTCAAAAGGCTGTAAAAGGTGTGCAAGAAAAGTTTTGAAAATGAGTGACTTTTTGGATGTTCTTTCACTTCTGAATTCTTTTTCGCTCCTCTTACAGAGATTCATTTCTCTTCTAAGTTCTCTCAGCAGCATTATTTTGTTTTTTTAAGCAACAAGATTTCTGACGTTTCCTTCCTGTTTCTCTCTCCTTTTTTAAAAATTCAATTGATGTGACAGCCAGCAAATCCTGCCAGTGCAGAATGTATCTTTTCTTATGACTAGACTGGCCCTTCATATGATGTTTATTTTGTGAACTCTTCTAAGCTCATACATGTGAGAACTAACTTCAAGTGAATAAATTTACTCTTCTTAAATTGTAAGCTTTCCATACAACCTACAGCAAAGTACCACATGCTTGGGTGTGGCTGAGTGCTGGAGGCCACCAGCACTCACCAGCTTTGCCACCTCTGACTCTGCTGCCCACAGTGTGGTCATCTGTCCTCCCCTGGCTTCTGGGGCACCTCTGGGTCCTGCTCCTAAATGGTCCTTTTCAGGGCACTTTATTATCTTGACCTTCTTCCTTTGGTGTCTCCAACCTTTTCTTACACTTTGAAATGTCTCTGTACCTCTCTCTTTTTAAGATAGGATTCAAAGGTTACTCCTACCTGCTCCATGCAGTTAATTACGTGTCTCTGTGCTCTGTAAAGGGATTTGCATAATTCTACTAGAGCACTTACCAGCTATTACAATGTTTTATTTATGTGTTTGTCTTAGCACTGGAATGTGAGGTTCTCAAGAACAAAAGCACTATCTTATTTTTATTTCTATAGGACCTACTGGGCACAGAATAAATGTTGAATGAATGAATACATTTATTAATTTTAATGTGTTGATTTTTTTATTGAAGTATAGTTGATTTACAATGTTGTGTTAGTTTCAGGTATCCAGCAAAGTGATTCAGTTTTTTATATATATATATTCTTTTCCAGATTCTTTTACGTTATAGGTCATTACAAAATATTGAGTGTAATTCCAATTAGGTCCTTATTGGTTATCTATTTTATATATAGTAGTGTGTGTATGTTAATCCCAAACTCCTAATTTATCCCTCCCACCCCCTTTCCCCTTTGGTAACCGTAAGTTTGTTTTCTATGTCTATGGGTCTATTTCTGTTTTGTATGTAAGTTCACTGGTATAATTTTTTTTAGATTCCACATATAAGCAATATCATATGATATTTGTCTTTCTCTGTGTGGCTTACTTAGTATGATAAGCAGAATACATTTATTGATCAGCCTCTTTTTCTTATCGTTTTCTCTGTCTGATTCCCCATTTATCATTTACCTTACATGACTTGCCTTTTATCAGCTTTGATTTGTCTACAGTCTTGGCCAAACCAATAATATAAATTATCTATAAGTCATTTGTTTATTTTCTGCTAGGTTTTACTGACTGTTCCTGAATACTGATTCTGTAAAACTGCAGTCCTTTTTACTGACTAGTTTATATATGTTATTGTCAGACTTCCTGTAGAGGTAATTTTTCAGCTTTGCCACCTGGGAACAATAGAAGCTTTTGGTGTTACTCACCATCTACAGACCTCATGTGATGGGGCAGTGCTTTCCATTACAGTTGTCAGGTGCTGCATGAAATGCTTTGTCCCTGACATTCAGGAGGCCTCTGCAATGCAGTGCCTCCTACTTTTGCCTTTTATAGGACCAAAGTGACTTTGTTAGAACTGGGAGTCCAATTCATTAGTTTCCTGCTGATAATACATAACATAACCATACAGTACTGTGAATTTAGTCATTGGTAACAGTGCTAATGGAACTGTTTGCAACATAATTGGGTCGGATTTCTGCGTATGGAACTAAGTTATGATAGGATGAGGAAAAATCACCTTTAGATTGTATCAGAGCCCAGGTGGTGCAGGTTTGTCTCTGCAGAATGTCTCAGACTGAGACACCAGGGGCTGGGCTGCGGTGCAGACGGGAGATGAAGAGGGTGGGCAGCCAGGCCTCAGGAGGGTCTGGGGACGCAGGGTCAGTATCGAGGTCTGCCGTAGGTTTAACAGTCCAGAGCAGATTGCTTCACAGTCAGGGACGCTTGTTCAGACAAGTCTTGGCAGTCACAGTGCACGGTAGGATCCAAGCCCAGGAAGACAAACAAGGCATCTTCCTGAGGATCCTGCAGGGATCCTCCTGAGCAGTCTAGGAGCAAAAGGAATCAGAAACTCAGCAAAATCTCTCTATAGGAGCGATGGACACCATGCTTTATGACCTCCCAGGCACCAGTCCCCGAAGAATAGAGTGACTAGAGAAGGAGTGAAGGGGAAGGCTATTCTTATAGAAATGGACCATGTTTTTCAGGAATAGAGGACCATCTTGATAAATGCATTGGTGAAGAAAGAAGGGGAAAGAGGGACATGAAGTAAGATTAGAGTTAAGCGATGTTTAATTTCTCTCATTTTTAATGTTTTTATGTATTGGTTTGTTTGTGTATTCGTTGAGTACGCTGCTTACTTCAGTAACTTTTCACTGCCACCATCTGGAAAAATAAAAGCCAGGTGGATCTCTAGGGAACACGCTCATGGAATGAAGATAAATATTTTAATTATTACATAGGAAGCAATGGAAAATCACTGAAGGCACCTTCTGAGAAAGAGATAACTATTACCATAAGTAACAGCAAGGAAGTCTGCACAGCTAGAGTGTCTGTATTGGTGACTGGAAGGTAAGGACGCTACTGGTAATGAGAATTTACCTCCTTACACAGAAACATACAAATGAAGAAAAGGTCCTCCAGAGATTTCAGTCTTTCCATACTTGTGGCCCTTGTGGTAATCCACGGGCAACTGATGGTTTTGAATAGAAGGTAGGTTAATTGGTTGGCACACTAACCTTACTACCATTAACTTTGTCTGGTTTTACAGAATGTTAACTTTCCTTCTCCTCTTTGTTATCCCATACTTTGGTGGGCTTGTACAACATCCTAGACACTCCAGGACAGACGCCTTTTATGTCCTGGTAAAGGTCAAGTGCCTGGTTACAGAAAAAGTCTACATACATTATGGATATCATGTACTCAACTTGCTCCATGGAGAGCATGGCCACTGTTCGGTACTAGCTGATGTATTTATTCACTTCTCCCAGGTCCTTGGCTCCTGATCCATGGGATCCAGTTTAATCAGTCAGACCTTGGCTTCCGACAGCGTTCTTCCTCATGACCCGTACTCTGATTGGGATTCCTAATAAGGTTCCTTTTGATCTCTGCACCACCTCAGATAATAGCAGGACCTCTGTTGCCACTGAGTCTTAACCCTTCCACTTCGAGAGAGGTTTCCCCTAACCCAGTAGTTCTCAACACTTTTTCTACCCGAACATATTTGGGGGTAGAAATATACCTACCAGTAACCCACAGCTATAGCCATTGCCCGAAAATACTTTCAGCAAATATTTAATGAGTACTTGCTTTGTGCCAGGCATTACACTAAGCTCTGGGGTGAATATCCGGGAAATAAAATGCAGACTCTGCGTTCTAGCTTCAGACCCATTCTCTTTTTCATGTCTACTCTCAGTGGGTTTTCAGGGGCTGTTTGTTTGCCTTGAGAAATAAACATCTCTTATTGGCCTGTTTATTTGCACGCTCTGATCGGGAAAGGCTGCTGGCACTGTGGTATGTTGAAAAGGTTCTTCACGGCTAGACGTTAACTGTTCTGTTCACAGAGAGGTATATCCTGCTCGTTTTTTCAATATGAATTTAATTCTTAAGTTGATTATTTTACCTCCTAATTTTGCTAGTCATTAACCGCCTTGAATTAACTATTCTTTTTAATTATCAAAATACAGGTAATAAATCGGACTGACATTCTCTCTTTACCTTTTATTGCCTCATCATGTTTCATTTGCCCTTTTCTTCTCTCAGCTTGCCGTCTTATATTATCATCTGGGGAAACTGCAGCCATTTCCTCAAATGTTATCATTTGTCTTTCTGTTCCGTCTCTCACTTGAAACAACTTTATAATGCAATGCTTTTGTATTTTTCTGGGTAAAAAGTGTATGGCGTGATACACCAGACATGGCCACAGATCCATTTATCTAAGCAGTGTTAATCTGTTTATCACCTCATTTCCAATTCATCTTTCTTTAGGATGATCTTTGAAGTGCTATGGGTTTTTTTTTTTCTTGACTTTCTAACTATCTTCCTGTAATAATATATTCTACTTCCAAAGGGTTTGGTGGTTTTGTCAGGAGACCCTTCTGGGCAGCATATCCACTTTAGGCAATTTCATACCAGTTCCTTGATGGTTTCAGGCAAACATTTCCATCTGGTATTTGGTTTTTACTTGGATTCTGTTCTCTGTCTCTCTCTTCTCCCCCTTCTCAGTTTTTCCTAAGGAAACCATTTTATTAGCATTTCACTTGTCACAAATATCCCAACTTCTTTTGGGAAAACAATGAGTTGAGGAGGCTTCCCGTAAAAATGCAGATGGAACAGGATAGTTACCATCAGAAAGTAAGGTCAGCCCTCTCATAGAGGAAACGCTTTATGGAGTTTTTACAGTAAACCTCGGAAAAGCTGGCAGCCCTTATACATCAAAGGGAAGATATATGAAAGTAAAATAATGCAAGAGTAGGGAAATAACCTAGGTACTGTGTAAAACAGAGGGAAGAAAACGTACAATGGCATATAATTTTACACTTTTGTATTGTGATCTGTTGACAGAAAATTGTTTAGTATGAGTCGAGTAAAGAATTGGTAGAGGTGATGGGGAACAATGAAAGGGAAAAGTTCCAGGAAAGAAATGGATGAGGAGGGAACTAGCTATTTTCTGAAGGTGGGACGCTATGATGCTCTGAAACTCAGAATATTCAGATTTGTCACAGTTCAGCTCTGTGCTGTCCAATACTGTAGCTACTCGCCGCTTGTGACTACAGCATACTTGAAATGTGGTTAGTCCAAATGGAGATGTGCTATAAGTGAAAAATACATACCAGATTCCAATTCTTAGCATCAAATGTATATATATTTTAATAATCTTTAATAAGATATGAGCTATCTTCTTAAGTTTTAGATTGATTACATGTTTAAGTGATAACTTTTGATACATTGGGTTAAGTAAAACGTTATTCAGATTAGCTTCACTAGTTTTTTTATTTTTAAATATGACTATAGAAAATTTACATATGTGGCTCATATCATATCTCTATTGGACAGGGCTTGTCTGGCCCTATACCACGTTAGTAGGACTGTCTTGTATCTCTGGTATTTTAACCACAATTTCACTTTCTTGTGTGATGAATTTTGCTTCCTCCTCACATTTTCCCAGGGAATGTGTTCATTTTTTTAAAAGTAGTTGTTTTATTTGGTTTAGAAATTTTAGTTTTCAAATAGGTAGATATGAGTAAAGAGAATGAACAGCATAATTGGAGAATTATTTTTATGGACAGGCCCTGGAGACAGTTCTCTAAAATAAAGGATTTTTAAGTTCTTCTGAAGTAAAAAATCCTGTCAGATTTTCATTATTGATAGATACACCACACAGAAGCACCTAGGAGAATACATTTTTTAAAATTTAATTTTATTTATTTATTTTTATACAGCAGGTTCTTTTTTTATAGATTTATTTATTTATTTATTTATTTATTTTTGGCTGTGTTGGGTCTTCATTGCTGCATGCGGGCTTTCCTCTAGTTGCGGCGAGCGAGGGCTACTCTTCGTTGTGGTGCGCAGGCTTCTCATGAGCGTGGGCTCTAGGCACGCAGGCTTCAGTAGTTGTGGCACGTGGGCTTCAGTAGCTGTGGCTTGCAGTGGCTTCCACCATGGAAGCCCCAGCAGGTTCTTATTAGTTTTCTATTTTATACATATTAGTGTGTATATGTCAATCCCAAAGAATAGATTGATTTAGAATACTTCTGTCTTATTCCTACTAGTAGGAGGAGATGTTGCATCTTTCTTGAAAAGGAGAGCTGTGAATGGTTTGTTAAAGAGTGGGGAGCTGGGCTTCCCTGGTGGCGCAGTGGTTGCGCGTCCGCCCGCCGATGCAGGGGAACCGGGTTCGCGCCCCGGTCCGGGAGGATCCCACGTGCCGCGGAGCGGCTGGGCCCGTGAGCCATGGCCGCTGCGCCTGCGCGTCCGGAGCCTGTGCTCCGCAACGGGAGAGGCCACAGCAGTGAGAGGCCCGCGTACCGCAAAAAAAAAACAAAACAAAACAAAACAAGAGTGGGGAGCTGTTTTTCGGAGCATCATTCTTCACCGCCACGCCCCTTTCTCAAAGATTCGAGAAGCCTTGGTCAAATTGGATGTTTTTTCTTTAATTACAGTTCTAACTTTGAAATTTAAATTTGCATACATTTAAAAACATATGTGTCCATATGCATGTCTTCAGTACATGTGGCTATGCTGAAAGTATGACCTTTCCATCCAGGGTTGAGAATGAGGGCTTTGGCTGGCTTCTAACTCATGTCCTGGCTCTGTGATCTTAGACAAGTTCCCTCTCCAATCCTAATTTTTCTCAAATGTAATGTCAAGATAATTATAATAACTACTCATTGGGTTGTTGTGAGAGTTAAATGAGATAATTATTCAAAGTATTTAGTACAGTGTCTGGCACATGAGTGCTCAATAAATATTAACTGGTCTTATAACTTTGTGAAAACACCATCTTCATTTACCTCCCCATATTTTGGCCCTGTATTCTTCTAATGGGGTGAATCAATAGAAGGCTAAGTGATTTTTTCCAACAAATTTAATGAGTTAAAAGCACTCCTGGCATTATAACTCAAATTTAAACTCTTCTATGCCTTGGGCCAGCAGCCAGAAATTATTGCTGGCCACAGTTCAGATTCTAGGAGAGAAGCTGGCATGACTGAAGTCCTCACATCCCTGTGTTGAAGTCAGGACCTTACATGGATGCTGACACTGTCATTTGTATCACTTATGCCTCATAGGCACTGACAGGGCTGGGGATGACCCAGTTAAACTTAGAGGGCTAGAGCAAGCTGAGAAAAACATGACCTGGGATTAGACCTTTCCCATGGTAGGGTGGAGGTGGGGATAGGAAAGGCAGGCAGAACACAAATCAGAGGGTATGGCAACAAATAGACTTATAGTCAACATTTGAGGTCCAACATACGTGGCATTATAACAAGGACCTCTCTCCACCAAACCACGCCCAATCACCAGGCTTCTGGACATTGGCAGAATTTGAAGATCTTTTCATTCACATCAGGGGCATCTATTAGAAGAGCCTAGATAAAATGCCAGGACTCAGTACTGCAGAGGAGAGCTAGAAGAGACAGGAGCACCGTCCTAGGGATACTGGGCTTGCTCCTGGGGAAGAGGCTCGGGAAGGAATCCGTTTATTCACACTCATGTATGAAGAAGATGGCTACCCCAATAACAGATAGAAGCTAGTTCAGAGGACTGAGACTCAACGAACTTGTAGCAAGATTAGCTTGATGTTGATTTTTTTCCCTTAAAGAGCAAAATTGATGCAGTATTGTCCCTTAGATCTTTCTTGCCTGAGTTGCAGAACCGGACGTGAGGCTGAGTTTACAAACTAGAAAGGGGGGGATTGGATAGGGGACTATTAAATGACTCCCTCCCCAGGAAGAGAGTACAGAGAAGTAATCAAGTTATGATAATCCCAATAGTTAGTTTGACAAATATGGGTATCCCCAAGACTGTGGGAAATCCCAATAATACCTTTAACTGGTCTATGGGACTTGGAGCCAAAGATTCCTTTAGATTCTTTGGAGCCAAAGATTCCTCTTCTTGTGAGATGTGTAGTACCTTAGCAGATAGATAAGTTAGTTGCAGAGTCAGACTGATGGCTCCACCATTCACTGTGTGTGCCTTTGTGCAAATTATTTTACCTTTCTAAGCCTCAGTCTATTCATCTGTAAAATGGAGGTAAATTACAGGACCCACTTTTTAGGAGTTCTGTGAGGTTTAAATTAGACAGTCAACCTAGAATACCTGGCATATTGGTAAGTACTCAGTAGATGTTAATAACAATTATTATTATCTACTTTCTAATCTTAGTTTTCCTGTTGGCAGGTATTACAGTAGACAGTGTACTTCTTTGATGACTTCAGTATCATGATCCCTTTAGCCCGGAGCTTTATCGTGACCCAAGCAAAGTGTAGACCCAGTGTTTGAAGTCACTGGAAAATACACTGACTTACTACTCATGCCAATCTGTGAACAAATATCTAAGGCTCTCCTGGTCAAGGATTAAATGCTTGAGGAACTTCTGAGCAAAAGAAAAGACAGAAGAACACTGAATATGTAAAGGAGGAATCGGGCAGGATGGCTTTCTAGCAGGGGTGAGAGGCAACATGGGAAGGTAAACTCCCATACAGACAAGAGTTTAACACCTTCACGTTATTGCAATAGGAGAAACATCAAGGGCGTTTATTAGTTGCCTGTATTCTCCGTAATTAAGATTTCTTACTCCCACCCATTTCCATTCATTCTCACTGCTGCTGGCAGCATCGTCTCTTCCCTGGAGTGCCTTGGTGGCCTCCTAGCTCGCTTAGTCTCTTTGTGTCCCCTTTTGCTTCTCCTGATCCATTGTTCTCCATGTCACAAGAATGCTGTCTCTCAAAACATGCCCTGGACCGTGCCTCTTCTTCCTGCTTAAAATCCTCCAATGGCTTCACATTGCTCTTGGAATAAAGCATGTCAAATCTTTAACTTACAAGGCTCTCGTGCTTCATCCCCCGCCTGCCTCACCAGCTCTTCTCCTGCTCTGCCCCCTCTCCTCCCAGTCCATCTCTGCATTTCTTTCCAGTCTTCAGACATCTGTGCTTCTCGCTGCCTTGAGACCTGCCAGCCAAGGGGTCCTGGGCACCAGAAGAGGATTCCCCTCACCCGTCCCTTCCCTTCTCCTGTCCTTCCCAAGTGAAACTTCCCTTGATTTCTTTGAGCTGGTTGTTAACTGCTCTCTTTGCGCTCGGCCCATCTTCTTTGCAGTAAATCATCACAAATGTCTTAAATAATCACATGTTTGGTGTCTGCCTTCTCAACTGGAATTTAAAATTAAATTTTTAAAATTAGAATTTAAAATCTAAAATTTAGATTTTATGAGGACATACAATTGGTCTGCCTTGTTCCTGTGGTATCCAGAATGCCTAATATGGCACCTGGCACAGGGTGCGTGATGATTAAATATTTATTAAAGGAGGGACAAAAGAGTAAAGAAATAGGTCCAAAACAGAGCAAAGAGATGTGGAAATATTGTTTGCTTTTAAAAATAATCTCAAAGGGATACTAGGGTGAAGGGAGAGGAAGAGAGAGAGAGAAGTTATGCTGGAAAAGCTAGAGAGATAATGAGTAATGAGGTGATTTTATGAGGTGAGAGTGTGTAATAGAGACAGAGAGTATCCTGGGAATCACTAGAGGTGAAATAGGGGACGATCTGAAGAACCTAGAAAGGTCAGAGGCAGTCAGTCACAGTGGACTGCAACTTAGGCAGATAAGCATCTCACGCACCTTAGGGTAATGACTTAGGAACCTTCTGGTACCAAAGGGAAGGACACTGACCCTTGTTTAGCTCTGTGCTTAATTTAACCCACCGAGATGTACACATGATCATGGCCAATTCTTCAGACCTTAGTCTTCCTTGCTGCTTTGCAGCAAGGAAAATTCCTAACGAATAGTCAGTCTGCAAAGCTCTATGGAGGTCAGCATGTTAGTGTTTCACCACAGCATCAAAAAGACTTGAGAAGCAAGGGAAAGCCAAAGCAAGCACTGATATATATTCAATTTGAAGACTTCTTTCCCAGAAAATGCCATAATGGACCTCATCCAACTTTGATGCGTCTTTACGACCCCAATTCGTCTACCTAGCAAAACTCTTTCCTGGTAGCTCCTTAAATTTTTCATGTAACTTTTTTTTTCCAGGGATTTTTAGCAGCAGATAAATATCAGTTCAGATACTTAGAATACAGTTCACCTTCTCTGTCCTTTTCCTGGGTGCCACATCGCAGGTCTGTCTCAAGAGTCCTCTTCTTCTTTAACTGTGTCATATCCTAAGGGGCGTGTTTGCTTGCTGGCAAGAGGGGAGTGAAGGGGAGAGCCTGGAGTTACTGTTTAATGCTGCAGCGTATTCCCTGGGGGATGGATTCATGCTGAAATTGATAAGAAATGGGATTATGAAAAGATGTGTCTATCTGGAAGTCCTGCCACTTATGATCGATTGCCTCTGTCTTCCTGGAGCTTTCCTTATGTGGCCTATTTTCTCAAACCCCTTCTTGATGGTTTCTTTCCCCTGACACCTCACTTTCCCTCTTCCTGCCACCTTTGTTCTCAGGTTTTCTCCTCTCTTGTCACCTCACTTGTTTTTTTCCCCTCCTGCTGCCACTTAAACTTTTTATCTTCCTAGCAGGTTTGATCAGATTTTCCCCTTTGTCATAAAGGAGTCTTAGAATGACTCCAGGAAATATGGAGCAAGTCAGAAATTTATATTCGGACTCTGGGCTTGTTATCCCGCCAGGGTCCCCTGTCACCACTGCCACTGGGCTACTGAGAGCTTTTATTATTGACTCCACAGCCCCTTCAAGTGACTTTGTTCCTTTAACTTATCTTTAGTCCAGAATTCTTCTTCCTTCCCAGTCCTTTTTCTGTGCCTCAGAAAATTCTTATTATCATTTCAGCATTACAAACATATGGCTTTTAATATCTGTAGAGTATCTTAAAACCTGCTTATCCTTCTTTCTTAAAACCATGGAAATCTGGTATAAGAAAGCTTACTATTCAGTAGATTTGTACACAACCTGGGGAAATCATGTTCTCTTAAATAGAATCAGGAAGAACGCAGATGGATCCACCTCTTCTTGCCCATCGTTGCTCCAAAGACAAGTATTTGCATATTTTTTCACTCCAGTTTCCATATCTGTGAAATGGGAATAATAAGTACCTACTTCCTAGGATTGTCATGAGTGTTAAATGAGTTCATAATGTAAAAATGCTATCGAAAGACCTGTCCATAGTTAATGCTCAATACATTTTAGTTATTAT
Organism: Physeter macrocephalus; assembly: GCF_002837175.3. Lineage (NCBI taxonomy): Eukaryota > Metazoa > Chordata > Mammalia > Artiodactyla > Physeteridae > Physeter > Physeter macrocephalus. The sequence goes on along the minus strand of NC_041219.1, from coordinate 3,190,138 downwards.
ATTATACTTATTGTTATTATTATTGAAGCTTGACATAATATGCAGCCTTTAACATACTATCAATCTTTGTTTTTTTCTTTTTGCGGTATGTGGGCCTCTCACTGTTGTGGCCTCTCCCGTTGCGGAGCACAGGCTCCGGACGCGCAGGCCCAGCGGCCATGGCTCACGGGCCCAGCCGCTCCGCGGCATGTGGGATCTTCCCGGACCGGGGCACGAACCCGTGTCCCCTGCATCGGCAGGCGGACTCTCAACCACTGCGCCACCAGGGAAGCCCTACTATCAATCTTATAAAGAGATTTCACTCTTCTTTAAGCGTCAGTTCTTCTGGGGATGCTTCTTTCTAATAAAGAATCTCCTAATATTGCCTTTTTGCTGTGTTTTTATAACTCTCTTTCACCATTCACAAAACTTATGCGTTAATTCCTACCCATCTAGGGAGAGTTCCGCTTGTAAAGTCATTTTCTTCTCTCACTGATCTGAGTTGATCCCTTCTTTAAATCTCTTGCTTATTTTGTTCCTCACAAATCATTCCATCATAGACCTGCGGACCAAGAAAATTAACACTTCTATATCATGACTCTGGTTTCCCTCTTTAAAGTACAGTTCAGAGAGGTGATTTTAATTTCTAAACACTAATCATTTTGAGCCTTTGTTACCATAGCAACCACAGTTGTCAGCCTGAAACGTGATAGCACTGATCACCCCTGACAGCTCACGGACCTGAATTTCAGACAATCAAAAGCAGAGTAATTTGGAGGTCTGTTCATTTAGAATTTTCTCTTTCACAGTTTCAGGGAAACACAGCTCAGGCTCTCTTCCAATTTGTCAAAAGCAAGAAAAGGCATGGAGATGGCCACGTTTCAGGCCAAGGTATCAGTCCCAAACACGTTTTTATTATTCTCTGGAAAATAAGGTTGTAAAAAAGTAATTGCTGACATAACCTTAATGACAGCAGTTTAAGTATGCTGCTGTAATTAAAATAGGAATTTTATTATCCTAGACTTCTGAGAGACTAGCATATATACCATTCAGATCTCAGGATTTACAAAGCAAGCAACTTTGATCCTTGCTGTTTTGCTGTGTGGGCCACATATTTCCTTTGTGCCTCTCCGAGTTGCAGCTTGAATAGAAAACCTGGCAAATAGCAATAAGCATCTGTGTTCAGAATGATGCCCTGTGGTGACAGTGCCATGGCTTTCAACACACTAAACTCTGAAATGTCACAAAAGGAGATACTCTTTCTCCTTTGATTTCCCGTAGAATAAAATGTTTATATATTGCTCCATGAGGTTAAAACTCTACAGGATATTTTGGTTACAATTTGAAGAGGGCTCTCTTCTTTCCCCTGGATGTTGTATCCATTTTATTCCTATTTTACCTGATAGATTAGTTAGAAATTGTATACAGCTGATAGTTATAAAGACCCAAAGAGAGTGGCTTTTAAAAATTAATTGATTCTTATTCTCCCATGCTGACAATTTTTTAGACGTTGGCAATTCACATATGAAAATGCCACAGCCCACAGTGGGATCCAGGCAACTTCCATTTTTTCTGCTTGGACATCTTTACCAAGTGATTTTTGCCTGGGGCCCCAAAACAGCTACCAGAGCTTCATCCATCTCATCCAAGTTTCAGAGTAAGAGAAAGGGTCACATCCCAGCTAAGTCAGCCCTCTTTTTTAAGGAGTTTTCACCAGAAGTCCCATCCAAACACTATCACTCTTATCTTATTGGCCCAAACTTAGTCACATGGAAAATACAGTTTATCAGCTGAATGTATTACCATCTCTCCAAAAAAATCAGTGCTCTGTATTAAGGAGGTAGGAGAGAATTGATATTGCTTTGGCAGTGAGCAGTCTTTGCCACAATTGGCAATGTAGGAAAACAAATATAAACAGCAGATTCCTCTCTCTTCATGTTGTGCTGTTTTCCACAGCAAATACTTATTTATTCAGCATGTAAATAATCAGAAAGCTATAATTCTTTTCTGTTGATAGAAAAATTACTCTTCATCATGGTAAAATTTAGCCCCAGCACAATCCTTAAGGACTTCAGAATCGTCAAATATTTTTAAAGTATAATTTTCATGTTACCTTCGTGTTTTAAATTATTTAATAGTGGGCCATTTGGATATGACACTTGGGGAGTACCTGTTAGAAAGAATGTTTAATTCTCATCCACATTACATTTCTCAATCCTTTGAATTAAAGCAAGTTTCTTATAAACGGAAGTCCAGTACATAGATGTTTAAAAACTTAGAAGTCAACACATTTCATGCATTAATACAAGTCCTGTCTCTATCGTTAACTCACCATAGTCCATTTGTGTTTTTATCTCTCTATTATGGCCTGATTCTTTTCTTGTCTACCATAGTATCTGGCACAAAATAATGCTCTATCGATGTTTGTTCATGCAGATGAATTTTTAGGTAATATGTTCCCACCCTATTTATTTGGAATTCCAGTGATTAAATAAAGCAGATATTTTGTAAATGACCATAAACAGGTCTAAATGGACAATGTATTACTTAACAGTGAATTTTCTATCCAAAACAATGCATAAGTAATTTTATGCAGTTACAGCACCTTCATTCCCATGATCTCTAAAACTGAATTTAAGACATGTGAAACTCCAAATGGCTAAGATCATCTTTTTTTAAAAAAATTAATTAATTTATTTATTTTTGGCTGCATTGGGTCTTCGTTGCTGCGCGCGGGCTTTCTCTGGTTGCAGCGAGCGGGGGCTACTCTTCATTGTGGTGCGCAGGCTTCTCATGGCCGTGGCTTCTCTTGTTGCGGAACACGGGCTCTAGGCGCACAGGCTTCAGTAGTTGTGGCACGCAGGCTCTAGAGCGCAGGCTCGGTAGTTGTGGCACACGGGCTTAGTTGCTCTGTGGCATGTGGGATCTTCCCGGACCAGGGCTCGAACCCGTATCCCCTGCATTGGCAGGTGGATTCTTAACCACTGCGCCACCAGAGAAGCCCTAAGATCATCTTTATGACAAGAATAATTTAAAGTCTCTTCTGAGTCCAGTGCAGTACAATACTAACTTAATGATAGTCCCAAAACGTTTCTCACTTTTAATCTTTTTTAATGGCAATTATAACAAAGACCTCTTTTCTTTTTATATTCTGTTTCATTCTGTCTTGCTTTTAGCTGAATCTATTCTTTTCTTCATTGGCAATCCAATGGTTCTCCTTCAAATAATGAAATCCACCAGCAGAGAAATTATCTAATGAGATCTCCCTAAGGAAAAATAATATGAAAACCTCATGGGCTCTTTATGACCCCAGAGCTAGAGTGGGCTTATAGTCTCCTTTTGCTATTTAACCAAGGATAAAAACGACTTCAATTTTTTTTTTACTAGAACAAATTAGTGTGGTTTATTGAATTAGCACAACAGTACAGACAGAAAACCAATATCTTAAAAAATAATATCTATATTAGAATATATATAATGACTTTAATTTTAACATTAATAATCATGCTTTCCACACCTACGTAGTGCCTTTTCTTCCCAAGAGTACAGAATATTGTATTTTGACATAAATTTTCAATGACAGGTAAGGCAACCAAAGACACATGGAGAAATAGAAGTTATATACAAGTTTTTTGCAAATTTGAAATAAGCCACTTTCTCTGCATATCAGCTCAGTGCTGTGCTCTGGGCATGGGAAATGGGCACGGGAAATACTGCATAAGTCTCTTCTTTGTTGATGATCCTTCTGGCATCTTATTCCTGGGCTAGCATCCAGTTAGGGTCTGAGCCTCATTGTTAACAACAAGCATATTTTAGGTTAACGATTTGTGTCTTCTTTAGATAACCTACTTTTGGCAAAATGATGTGTAATTTACATATATTTTTGAAAGTAATGAGCTTTTTTAGGACAAATGATTATAAATGTTGTAATATCGGGAGATTGCTGCTGATCTTTAATAACAAGAATTGTAAATATAATCATAAGCAGTAAACAATGCATTTCCCAATCATCCTTTCTTCTCCTAAAATGTTACGGCAAACTATGTACACATAGTTCAGATATTAAGACATTTGCAGTTGTACCTACTTATGAAATTATTTGTGGTATTCTAAAACCGCTACTAGCCATTAATGATAGATGATATTTTATAATAGAAATTCACAGTGGTGAAATTGGATATGATCTTGGGAAATGTTTGGGATTTTTAAGTGTTATTACCATAAAACAAAAACCACTAGTATGGTATGTATGTATTGGAAAGCAGATGAAAAATAGAACTACTGTTAAGTGTAATAATTTCACATTTCATTCAGTCGTTCCACAACTAACCTGTGGCTACTATATATGAGTTACTCTCCTGGATGCTGGTTTTGTGATGAATTAGAGACAGAATTTTCTGAATATTCATTTAACTATAAGATGATAAGACAAAAAGGAAGTATAAAAATAAAGGCATATATGCAATTATCTAGTTATCTCTAAATGTGTACCATTTTCCTTAAGATATGTGCTGCAATAAAACAGTGGTTAAGCTTGAGTCTTATAATCAGAGACTTAAATGTGTATCCTGGATTAACCTTCATCATTGAGTAAACCTGTGACCATAAGCTAGTTACCCATTTCAAGTTTCTATTCTGTAATTTGGAAGATACAGTAGTCTCTCCTTCTAGGTTTTTTTTTTAATTTTTAATTTTTTATAAATTTATTTATTTATTTTTGGCTGTGTTGTGTCTTAGTTGCGGTGTGTGGGCTTCTCACTGCAGTGGCTTCTCTTGTTGCAGAGCACGGGCTCTAGGCGCGCGGACTTCAGTAGTTGTAGCACACGGGCTTAGTTGCTCTGCGGCATGTGGGATCTTCCCGGACCAGGGCTTGAACCTGTGTCCCCTGCATTGGCAGGTGGATTCGCAACCACTGCGCCACCAGGAAAGCCCTAGGTTTATTTTTGAAAAAGGAATGCAGTGAAGTAAGTAATGTCAGGCACAGAGCATGGTACCTCACTGCAGTGGCTTCTCTTGTTGCAGAGCACGGGCTCTAGGCGCGCGGACTTCAGTAGTTGTAACACACGGGCTTAGTTGCTCTGCGGCATGTGGGATCTTCCCAGACCAGGGCTTGAACCTGTGTCCCCTGCGTTGGCAGGTGGATTCTCAACCACTGCGCCACCAGGAAAGCCCTAGGTTTATTTTTGAAAAAGGAATGAAGTGAAGTAAGTAATGTCAGGCACAGAGCATGGTACCTGCCACATAGCAAGTATTCACTACATGCTCACTTTATATTGTTACTACAGAGAAGCCATAGACTATTTATTGGAAAAAGCTCCATACACTATACATAAATAATTGTGCACATTCAAAATAAGTATTTTATATGCAGAAAAAGATTAACGTCAATATGGTTTATCTTAATGTTAACCAAAAACCTTCTGGATAAGCAATATCAGAAGGCAAAAGGTAATAATATGTGCCTCTTTTTCATCAAATTTAGGCCATTAATGCTAGTGATCAACATGAACACGTTTTATCTGAAGAAATCCTTTTTTCCTTTTTTTTCCACCTTAATTGAGGTGTAATTGACATATAAAATTGTAAGATATTTAAAGTGTACATCAAGGAAATTTGCTGTACTTATACATTGTAAAAAGATTCTTCCCTTCCAGTTAATTAGTAAGTCCATCATCATCTTTGTGTTTGTGTGTGGTGAAAACATTTAAGTTCTACTCTCTTAGCACATTTCAATTATACAATTCAGTGTTATCAACTATAGTCACCATGTTTTACACTTAATCCTCATGAAGAAAGCTTTTTCTTAATCAGTTAATCCACCAACCCTTTTTGATCTGACTGGTAAGATGTTTTGGATAATGTTAAAGATTACTGGATTTTGGATTTTAATCAGCACCAAAGAAGGGAGGGAGGGAGGGAGGGAGGAAAGGTGACAGATGTCACTTTAGTTTTATGTATGCCGGGATTCTGCAAGTTAGTTAGTGTTGTTAGTGTTTTGTTTAGGTCTCGAAATGAAATGCTGTTGTTTTATTTATTTCTGTAAATTTCTGGTCTCGGCTTGCCTAGTGACTTAGGGCAGGCTGTTGAAGGACTGCGTGTTTCTTGCCTGTATGTTGTATGCTTGACACAATAAAAACTGTAGCAGAGGCTACTGGTCCCCTAAATCCATTCTTCCCTTCTTCATTAATAGCAGAACTCCCTGTTGTTGTTTGTTTGTTTTTAACCTGGGTGCATTTCTTTACAGCTACCTGTGAATCTAAGCTCCGTTTAGTTTGACATAAGCTAACATGCAACATGGCACATCTCGGAAGTGCCCTGCAAAGAAAGGGTATTATTATCTTCTTTATCTCTTCCTGTCTTCTGCTTCCTGAATATGGATGTGATGGCTGGAGAGTAGGAAGCCGTCTTAGAGCTTAAAGGGGGATCTGTGCACTGAGAATTCTGGGGCAAAATAGAAAGACCCTGGGCCCGGGACATTGTGATGAACCATTCCAGCCTTGCTTTACTGCCTCTGAACTGTTTCTTACAAGACAGAAGAAATCCTACTGTGTTCAAGCCACTATTAATTTAGATTATCTGTCACTCATAACCAAACATCATCCTAAAAACTACAAGTAACATAAGGAAATTTTTATAAATTGTGAATATGAGCTGTATTAAAATCTGAATTCTCTTCCGCCATTTCATTTTTGTAACAAGTCAGCCCTCAAGTTGGATCTTTTGTCTTGGCAATGTGTCTGTTGTGGTGTTTTAATCTTTCAAGTGCCTAGTGTCTCCTACAAATTCCTAGCATCTGTGAGTATTAATCAACCTCTTTGTGGATTTAACTTAGGTCAAGATTTAGTATCATCAAGAACAGCGCCATTTAAAAAATTAGAATTTTTCTTTCCCTTCTGTTTATACAGAATTTTACCTGGTTTCTTTGAGTGTATCAGCAGTTCCTCAGAATTTATAGGCATATATCTGTACCCATTTTGTCTGCTTCAGCTTCTACATGTTCCCTTATAGATCACCACAAGACAACCATTCTTAATTTCCCTGGCATTTCTATTCTTTTTCTGCTTTCTTTCAAGAGTCTTCTATGTTTAAAGAGTGGAGAATTTGTAGAAGGAGTTTTGGAAATTCTTTAAAAAGATTCTGTCTCTGTGTTTTCCTCATTTGTACCAGTTAGGTTTTTCTCCACCAACACAGCATGATAGACGACCCCAATGTTTCAGTGCTTACAACAATCCAATCTCCATTTATTTTTCTGCCTCCTGGGTCTATGAGATGGGGGGCAGCTTTACATCTGAGGCAGATTCGGTCAGATTTGCTCCACGTGTCTCTCAGTCTGCAACTGGCAGCTACCTGGGTCATATTCTTCCATTGGCTGCTGGGGGAACAGCAAGAGGACTGAGCCTCTTAAGGCCTCACCTCTGAACTGTCATCCTATCACTTCTGCCAGATTCACCTGGGCAAAGTCAGTGAGGCAGGGCTGTCTATCCCGCCGGTTCCACTGATGTGGAAGTTACACGGTGAAGGGTGCAGATCTACAATCCTATTACAGAAAACTGAAAATTGGAAACAATACTTTATTCTACCGTACCACTGTGAGTGAATGTACACTTTCTCTTGATACCCACCATATGCACGTGTGCGTGTGTGTGCGTGCGCACACTCACATACACACACACACACACACACACACCCCACACAGGAGCATAGAGTCATCTAATTCTGACTTTAATATCTAGATGGAGAAAAGTCCACAAAGGAATAAATGTACTTTGGGAGGTTTGAGCTGTATTTTAGAGTATTCTTTATTTTTATTGTCTTTATAAAGAGAGATTTTAGTTTTTAGTATTAAAATATAAACAGTTAAAATATAAATGGGTTGGTCAGCTAACCAAACTACATATAGTGTATGTTTAACAAATTCTAAAGGCCAAGGCTATCAGCCAATATCCTGAAGGGCACATTGGGTCTCTTGAGGAAATTTGCTTTTGCTTCTGATGACTGGTGTCGCTTCAGTTTAGGATCCAGCTGATTTTACTTAATGGACAAAATGAAGCTAGTGGCTAACTTTACTGCCTTAAATTCTTCCAGCTCAGTGATGCTTCGAGAACTGTGCTAAAAATACCCTGCTCAACAGAGTGTAGTTTCTATATATGATTGCAATATACTTTGGGGCTTCTGTGGACATAAAATATTATAGCTCCATGACAGCCTGCTTCACTGGCTGTTAGAGGTCAGGCCAATTATCAATAGGTGCTTAAGCTTTTAAAAATTTATTGTTCGTGCCCCCAGATCACAGTCTGAAAAACAGAAACACTAATCATGATGATATGTCGGATACTACAGTTTTATACTAGTTAGGCTGAGGAATATGCACAAATACAGCTCAATACACTTAGTTGGTTTCTAACAATTATAATATCACTCAATATAGTTAGTTGGTTTCTAAAAATTATAATGTTGGTCAGAGTAGTTAGTTGGTTTCTAACAATTTTGGCATCATTGGCTGGGAGAGGAGAGACCTTTACTGCTATGGGTGTATCCTTCTGTGGCCCCATGTTTTCTGGCTCCTTTGTAGTTGGGTAGGACCATTTACTGGATCTAGACAATGATCTGTGAGTAGGTGTTATTGAGATCTGCTGGGCCAGTGAAGAGCCAGCATGCCACCCTCTAGCTGTCTTTTTCTCTTACTGTATTAACCTGGAAGCCGCATGTGGAGATGATGGTACCACCAGATGGAAGCAGCCTGGGTCACGGGGTTACCACAGGGAGCACAATTACCTTGGATGCTCAGTCAGCCTGCGCTACAAACAAGGCAAACAAGAAATGAAGGTTGTTGGAGTTATGGCTTACATTCTCTCAGGTGTGCAGGGCAGTCATTTCCATTTTACAGATAAAGAAAGTGACTGACGTTCGTAAAGTCAATATATTTTGCCAACCCATAGAGTGAAAATCTGGCATTTTCTACAGCATGGTGGTTTACAGTTAACCTAACTACTGACGTGTATCTGTGATAGCTTGATTTTTAGTCAGCTGTAGAAATTTACTGGACCTGTTGCCTTAGAAAATTATAAAGCTGTGTGAGAAAATTTACTCATAAGTCATGTTAGCTATTATAATAATTTTTCTTATGGAAAATGTTGAGCATTTTTCTATATATTTCAGGGTGCTGTGTGCTCCCCCATCATCACCTCCAACACACACACACACACACACACACACACACACATCCAACACCCACACATATACATCTCTATCTGTCAGTGGTTAGTGAGATACAGAGATGCTGTGGGACAGAAACAAGAAGATCTGGTCCTGCCAGTGCCGTTTATTCACTGTGTGATCTTAGGAAAACACTTAATTTCTGAGCCTCAGTTTTCTTCTTCTTAGAAGAAGAGGTTTAATTAGGTAAGGGTTTTTTTTTTTCCAAACTGTGAGTCCCAACCAGGTAGTGAGTTATAAATCTGCAGAAGATCTCTGCTAGCATTTTTTAAAGACTTTCACGGCAAAATTAAGAGGAAGTTACAGAGAGTTCTCGTATACTCCCCTCCCCCCGACGTGCACAGCCTCCCCCATTGTCCACATCCCCCACTAGAGTGGTACATTTGTTAAAATTGAGGAACCCACACTGACACATCATAATCAAAGTCCATAGTTTACATTAAGGTTCACTCTTGGTTGTGCACATTTTATGGGTTTGGACAAATGTGTGATTCCATGTAGCCATCATTATAATATCCTACTGAGTACTTTCACTGCCCTAAAAATCCTCTGTGCTCTGCCTTTTCAGCCCCCCTGCACACAACCCCTAACAAGGTTTTACTGTCTTTTAACAATCTTCATAGTTTTTTTTAGGATGTTAGAGTTGGAATCATACAGTACGTAGCCTTTCAGACTGCCTTCTTTCACTTAGTAATATGCATTTAAGTTTCCTCCATGTCTCTTTATGGCTTGATAGCTCCTTTCTTTTTAGTGGTGATTAATATTCCACACTCTGAATGGACCACAGTTTATTTATCCATTTACCTACAGAGGACATCTTAGTTGCTTCCAAGTTTTGGCAATTATTAATAAAGCTGCTATAACATCTGAGTGCAGATTTTTGTGTGGACATAAGTTTTCAACTCCTTTTGGTAAATACCAAGGATTGCTGGATTCAGCTACATTACTGGAACATATGGGGAGAGTTTAGTTTTGTAAGAAACCATCAAACTAACTCCCAAAGTGGCTGTAATATTTTGTATTCCCACCAGCAATGAATGAGAGTTCCTGTTGCTCCATATCCTCATCAGCATTTGGTGTTGTCAATGATACATTTATTATTATAAAAGTAAAATAGAAATGATTAGAGTGCTTAGTAAGGGTAAATGTTATTACATAAAACTTTTGTTTCCGGTGTGTGTGTGTGTGTATAACAAACATGAATGTGTGTACTGAGTTGCAATGTAAAATGTATTTTTAATGTTGTGTAGTCACAGTTTGAAATAGATGATCTCTTACATCTTTTCCAAATCTAACATTTCTTGATTCTCTGAACTTTCCCACGCGTACATATGCGCACACACACGCGATTTAGTGATTTTTAAAGATATTCATAATATACTAAGTGAAAAAACTCATTTTTTAAAAGCAATACATATATATTTTATGTGAGTGTGTGTGTATAGTAAAAAAATACGTATGTGTAGAATAGAAAAAAACTGCAAAGTTAATACCAAGATTCGCTCCAGAAGACGTTTTTAAAAATTTTTATTAGTTTCTTTGCCTTTACATTATGTAATATTCATGTATTACTTCTATTTTTTAAAAGATTCTCTTGTTCTGAAAGGAATCCTTAATTGGTGAGCTTCCATTTTGGTGACAAAGTAGAGAGAAATAGGTAGGCAGTATGAGAAAGAGCGTCTTGCAGTCAGGGCCTGGACATGCCTGCTGTCCTCCCAGTGGGTGACATAGGGTCATGGCAGGACTCTGCTTTGACAAGGTCCCTTCCGCTTCTGCAGGCCAAAGTTCTCTGAACTCCCCAGAATTTTTCTGGGCACAGCAAATGGTGATGTGGGAGACGCAGGGTGGCAGTAGCTTTATTTATCTGTCCATTACAAATGGACATTGAAAGAAGAAATAACTTCTAAAGGGGAAGTTCTAGGGTACAGAACACCACATGGTCACCAGTCTCAGATAGTGAAGCTACCTGTTGTTCCGATTGTCCCCGGAGTCCACTTTGGACATAAGGTGACCAAAGCCCCCCGAGTGAGTGATAAAGAGGTCAGTTTTTAAGGTAAACAGCTGAAGGCTGCCAGCTAACTTTTCACTGAAATGTTCTGTGCTTAAATGACAAGCGTGATGTAGGACAAGGGAGAAATTAGGAGCTGGGATGCAGCGAATGCCTCTCTCCCTCAGTTGCGTGAAACACACAGTGTAACGCTCAGTGCAGCTCAGCACCTGTGAGCCTTCTGCCGAGGCCCCGGCTGAGCAAAGGTCACCCTAGTGGCCTGTTCCATGGGTATTAGTGGCACCCCATCTGCTCCTCTTTCTTGAAACCATCCTGGGGCAATTTGCTAAAAAGTGCTGTTATGGGGCTTCCCTGGTGGCGCAGTGGTTAAGAATCTGCCCGCCAATGCACGGGACACGGGTTCGAGCGCAGGTCCAGGAAGAGCCCACATGCCGCGGAGCAACTAAGCCTGTGCACCACAACTACTAAGCCTGCACTCTAGAGCCTGCAAGCCACAACTACTGAGCCCGCACACCACAACTACTGAAGCCCATGCGCCTAGAGCCCATGCTCCGCAACAAGAGAAGCCACTGCAACGAGAAGCCCACGCACTGCAACGAAGAGTAGCCCCCGCTCACCGCAACTAGAGAAAACCCGCGCGCAGCAACGAAGACCCAAGGCAGCCAAAAGTAAATAAATAAATAAATATATATATATTTTAAAGTTAACTGTGCACTAATTCGACTCCGAGACTCTGATTTTGGACTGGAGGAGTGTCAAGGTGTTATGACATGCGGTCTTGATGCTCTCCTACCTTATCATTTCTACAAAGCACCATTTCCCTGCTTTATCTTGTTTCTGTTTCCTAACCCATCTTCTCCCTGCCACATATCAGCTTAATCTATAACTCATTGACCTAATAAAATAAATGCTCATTTTGCTGAACCTCTGTTTTCTTCATCAGGTGTGTATTTGCAAAATGACCCTTAAAATGGGTAGCTGTGCTTAATTCTTTGTGCTGAAGCTATCCTAGAAAGTTGCTAATTCTCTGTTTCTCCTACTTTTTCTCGGCATGAAGCATCTCCAGTTGTTTTGCCCATAGATCCCTTGCTATTGTGTGGCTTTCTAGTGCCTCGCAGAACTCCATGGTGAAGTGGGTGTGTGTGAAAAACTCTTCTTTGCATTCTCAAACCAAAAAGAAAACGAGAAACTCTTATTTGATGGAGGATTCCCATGTGTAGAAATTCAGTTGATTATGTTCTTCCATTTGCTAATTTGTTTTCCAAAAGATATGCTGCCCAGGAACCTGTGGCTCCTGTGACTTGATTTAGGGTCATTGAAGGCCTAAGGGCAAATGGGTCTTAAAAATGTAGGGTTTTCTGTTTTGTTTTTCTTTATTGATTTGATGAAACTACTTCAAAACAATGAAATATCAAAGACAGCATTGGCAAAAACAAAAATTATGGGAACAGGCAGACAGAATGGAAATACTACTGTACTTGTCTTCAAGTGACATGACTGGAGTTAGAATTCTGGTTCTTCCCATTTTAGCAGTTTGACCTTAGTCCTGTCATTTACCTTCCCACCTGTAAAATGGGAGCTTTTGATTCTATATTACTATTTATCACTAGAAAAGAGTATTAAAGTTGAAATGATTAATTACTTCTGTATTACCCTTATTTTGAATTTCCTTTTCTAGGGACTAGAAGGATTAGAGATTTGTTCCAGAAACCATATAAATCACTACCTATTTTCACAAAATGAGAGAATTCAGCACCTTGCGGTGCCTGAAAATTCATCTTAATTTGTTAATATGTGCTATTTTCTTATGTGAGGATAGGTAAAATAATTTTAACTTTCTGTACATGTCCTACTGAGAGCCATACCTAGATTATGATTTCAATTATGCTCCTAAATTACTGTTTGATATTGGGTAAGATACATTATATATCCCTAGGCTTGTGTCCTTATGAGGAAACAAGCAAACTGAATTAGGATGACCTGCAAGTTTCCTTCCGCTCCACATTTTGTTCATCTGTAAGTTGTACCTAAGCCTGCACCTCCCAATCCTTTATCATCACTGCCCCTGGGAATTTTCAGAGCCTTCATTTTTACATAAATGCAGTGGCTTCTTCAAGACCAAGGCCTCATGGCAACGTGTCCAGTGTGGTTCAACTTGTGTGAAATTCAGTTACTCAAGTTTGATGATGTTTCTTTTGTTCAGTACTGTATTCCTTATATGCCTTTGGGCAAATGGTTAAGTGGAAAAAGTTGGATTATAAGGCATTTTGAGTCCTCTCTTGAAACAATCATGTTTACTTATATTGAACTGTGGTGATGTCTCAGGACTTTGCAGTAAGTTTCCGTTAGTGAAATCATAGAATTATAAAACATTAGTTGGTTCTTAGAAGTCATATACTCCATACTCAAATAGTGTCCGTCGTTCATCAACATCCAGCCTCTGTTTGAATACCTCTAGGGAGGGAAGCAGGAGGCACATCTTCCCAACAGAATTCATTCCCTTTTTGGACGGATCTGATTTCTAAAAATTTCCTTTTTACATTGTGTAAAAACATTTTTCCATCTAATTTCCCCTTCCTCCTATTATTATTATTGTTGTTGCTGTTGTCATGATTACTATTACCATTATTATTGTTGTTATTATTATCATTGTCTTCTGGAGCAAAACATAGTAATACTTGTCTTTCCTATAAATTATAGCCTTCAAGATGGGAAACAGTATGACTGCCTTTCTGTTATCTTTAGCCCTCAGAATGTTTTGTTTTGTTTTATGCCTCTAGGACCAGACATCCCATTCAGGATAGTCCCACTTTACGCTATTTTCCCAGCATAAATATTAATGGCATCTCCTTTCACTCTCAAAATTTTCCTAATAGGGCAATAAATCGTATAGTCACTCCATGCCTCTATAATGGTGTCTACCAAAGTTATTCTGCAAATTTCTAGATCTCAAGAGTGCTCTATGAGAAAAGAGGAAAAAAATATTTCGGAAACATTTGTATGTACCATCACTCTTCCTACAGATTCACAAAGAACATCAGTGAGAATTTCTGCAGGAAGGAGATGTGTTTTATTTTGCTTATCCTACTGTTTTTCAAACTTTTAAAATCATGGAAATACCCAGTGTTCCAAGGAGAACAGCTTGAAATTCTCTCTTTTGGAAGAAGAGCTTAGGTGAATTTTGAATTTTAATTCCTATTATTTTAAGATTCTTTTCCAAATTGTTAAGCAACTTTTTCCCGGAATATTAACCACACTAGCTCTTTGTTTTCTAGCTGTAAAATGAGGGAATTAGAGTGGGCTCTGAAGCTCAACAAGTTGGAAAAAACTTTGGCAACCATCATGGAAGAACCTCCCTCATCTTTTTTTTTTTTTTTTTTTTTTGTGGTATGCGGGCCTTCCTCTGTTGTGGCCTCTCCCGTTGGGGAGCACAGGCTCCGGACGCGCAGGCTCGGCCGCCATGGCTCACGGGCCCAGCTGCTCCGCGGCATGTGGGATCCTCTCAGACCGGGGCGCGAACCCGGTTCCCTTGCATCGGCAGGCGGACGCGCAACCACTGCGCCATCAGGGAAGCCCCTTCCCTCATCTTATTTCTCCAGTGTTGGTAGCTCATGGTAATGCAGAATCAGCAGGACATTGGGGGTGGTGGCAATTCACTGGCATTATTGAAGGGCATCATTGCAGCCTGGGAGGACTGACCATTGTGTGAATGGTAGCTGGAAACTAGTTAAGGGATTTGAAGAAAATTGAAGAGCAGTTACCCAAGTGTGATGTCAGAGGCAGATCTCCATGGAAACCGTGTTGCGATGACCCCATTAGCACTGATTCAGGTGGTGCTCCCATCTCCAGGAACACATCTTCCCCAGGGCACAGGGTACCACCTACCAGTCATCTCCTACACAAGAGAACCACAGATTTGTTATTGTCTAGTCCAAGAATAGCTATTAATCAAAACAAAAATGGGAAATAGACTTCTTCTAGAACATCTTATTTTGTTTTAAAATCAATACCTTTTAAAGTCCGCTAGTTTAATTTTGTCAATTGGGTACATTGGATTTAAGTGCAATATCATTTATAATTAAAGAAAAGACCAACACAATTACTATTCAATATGCATCACCATTATAAGGCAGAGGCAGCCATAGAAAGTCAATTTTTAAATGATCTGCCGAAGATTACATTTTTAAATTATCTTTCAACTGCACTGATGTAAATCACTTTGGCAATACATTTCTTGGATTTGCGTAATGACAGAGCATGACAAGATTAGTTATCGTTTTAACTACTGGGTTTTCTGGCATGATGCTTGTCATCACATCTGTGTGTATTTCCTTTCCAAGGCCATGGTGATATCACATGCATATGTTTTCTGAACCAAAGAAATGAACACTTCCCTGGGTCATGTAGTGATTTTTTTTTTTAAACGGTGAGCAAAAGTACCAGTCTACTATAAATAAACAATATTCAGGGGTTTAAAAGGACCATTACAGAAAGACATATTAGAGCATTTTCTGTAAAACTGACATACAGGCTTTTGCTTGTACAGTTGGATTGTGCATGCTGCCCTCTGTCTACAAAATTCAAGAAAAATAAATTTCTGTCCTAAGTTGTCTAGTAAGAACAGGCTATTACAAGTATGTGTGTCCTTTAACTTGCGGGCCTTGTCTTTGTACGGCAACAGAGACTGTTTCTGATCTAAGTATAAGTTGTGTTTCTATAAAGGTCACTGTGACTAAGGTTTTTGGAACTTGGAACATATTCTGTCTTAAAAACAGAGCTATGTAAATAGTAAATGGGCTCTCAGCAAGTTTACCAATTTCTTGTCTAGGCTGTGTGTTTGGTTGTAAGAAGGGTTAAGAAGGGAGCCTATAAAATGGTCTGAAATAGCTGAATTAGAATACTTAGGACAAGCCTGAGTTTCCTGTCCTGAGAACTGGGACTGTGGAGTTTATGAGACTCACTTTTCTTCCACTCCTAAGTGCCCCTCACGCCCACATCGCTACCAGTCAAGCTCCCAGGATTGCAGAGTCATGAAGGGTCGGGGAGGCACATTTGGCACACAGGTCTTATTTGTCTGTCTGGGGTCCAAATACCTGTGTTCTTAATATCAATACATGTGTCTACTTTGAGGAGCGCCTTCTCAAAGGATGCGATCCTGAAACATATATTTTTCCATCTAGTTGGTTATTGGAGTACACCAGGAGCTTTTAGCAACCTGCAGATTCCTGGGCTTCTCCCTTTATAGCCCCTGACTTCCCAGATCAGAAATGGGCATGGGCATCTCTATGTCCCCAGGGGCCTCTAATGAGCAGCCAGGTCAGGGAACCAATAATCAAAACATCTGAATCCATTCTCTCCTGATCAAAAATCCCATTTCTTCAAATCAGTTAAACTAGAGTAAGGAAAAAAATACAAATTATTTTTTTTCTTTTTTTCTTTTTATTTTTTTGGCTGCACTTCACAGCATATGGGATCTTAGTTCCCTGACCAGGGATCAAACCCACACCCCTGCAGTGGAAGCGCAGAGTCTTAACCACTGGACTGCCAGGGAAGTCCCCCAAAGTACAAATTAAATGAACTCACATAACCTGGGAGTAAAAATAATAAATTAAATGTGTTTGATATTTTTAATGCTTCTCAAAGTACTTTCACTTCATCACATTTGAACTTTATAGCAGAGAAGAAAGGGAGGTTATTATTTTTTAGATAAGGAAACTAACCTTATAAAGCAGCTACAGCAAATCTTCCTTAGCACAAAATGAGTATCAGTCAATCTCGAAAGCATCATAAATGAGAGGAATTCTAGATGGGTGAGTGAGATCTTCATGCTAACTGAGCAGTGTATCTTTTGGTCACAGGGGTACCCAGATACTGACGGGGCCTGATTGAGTGTTCCTCTGTGGGAAAACCCTCTTAAGTTATTCCAGATTATCACAGTTTCTTCCCTTCTGAAGCTTCTAGATCTACAGTGTCTCCATCAGAGCTCCCACAGCAGAATCAGTGAGGACAGGCGAGGAGGAGAGAAATGACTAGAGGTGGGGTGAATTAAGCTCTTTATAACTCTGCCTGCATTCCCACGTATTACTTGCTTTAATGTTTTCGTAGTTTCTAGCACAGCTCTGAGCATGACTAGTCAGGCATAGGTGAAGTAGACAACTCTTCATTTATTCAACCCGTATTTACTGGCTATCTTCCTTATGCCAGGCACTCCTCTTGACATGAGGGCAACAAAGATGAAAAGAAATACTCATGACCATGAGGTGTTTAATCTAGAAGGGAGACAGACACAAAAACAAAAACTACAATTAGAAGGTTGCTGTGGCGGAATTACGCTTAAGCGCAGATCTAATGGAGAAAATAAGAGTTTGTCAGTCCAATAAGTGAGAACGTTCTAGGAACAGGGATCACTGTGCATTGTCTAAGGAGGAGCAAGGCCACATTGACAAGTTCAAGAAAGTACAAGGAGTGCAGCGCGCATTGTCTGAGGGGCTAGAGCCAAGTATAAATATGGCCCAGGAGACAGATCATAAAAGCCCCTGTGTACCTTGCTGAAGAGTTCAGGTTCTTATGCCCTTGGCAACGGAAGATAATGGAAGGGCTTTTAGCTGGGAAATTGGAAGGATCCCTGGCCCCAGCTGAGGAGGGAGGAGAAAAAGCAGACAGGAAGACCTGCGCTGGAGCGGTAGAAGGGGGCATGGGAAAGAGCCGGGAGTTATACGACATATTTATGGAGTACGATCTGTGGGACCTTGCTTTGACTAACAGGTGGATTGGTGGTATGGTTGGCTTGGATGGATGATGAGGAAAGAATCTAGGCTCACTCCCTGTTTTCTGGCTGGATCACCTGGAAGATGGGGAGCATCATTCACCAAGCGAATAGAGAAGTCACTTTTGAAGAAGGCATATAAATAAATGTTCACCAAATAAAACTTAAGGACATGCAGTTTTCTCATAGTATACTGAATAAGGCAATGTTCATTGTAAACCATGCATGAAAAATGCAGTGATTATTTAATAATTACCATAACTATAAAAGGGGTAAACATTTTATGCTGATCTCCTTTGAAGAGGTTATTAGGTACAATTACAAACAAATTAAGATTATGTGATATATTTATTTTAGATAGAGTCTGACACAAACTTTTATAGTAACAGAATAGAAAATGAAAGCTTTAGAGGATGCATTTGGTAGTCAAGTTGATAATTAAGCCACTTCATATTATTTACTGATCTTCTCTGCTTATGTATTTCCCTTAATTCTTATAGCTTCTTGCGCTCGTAGTATCTCAGAGAGTTAAATTATCATTTTCAATGAATATAGTGTGAATAGAAAATGTTTACTTCAAATATTTCATATCCTAAATATACAAAATCCTTAAGTTATGAGTTGGATTCTAGTTTTCTTTTCTAAAAAGTCATTAGATTTAAATCAGACCAAACTGATCTGTTGGGTAGATTTAGAGAGTGAAACAAAGATATGTGTTCACATTGGTTTAGAATACTAAGTCCTAAACTTAGAAATTACAACTGAAGACATCTTATAGGAAATTTTAAAATAATAATAAAATTCTATGTCTTGTCAAAACAATCTTGCAGTTTGGAGAATTTGACTGTGTTGGGTCACTGAGATGGCAGTAGGATGAATTTCAATGAATTTTTTTACCCGTGCCAAACTCTGACTAAGGACATTCCCAAGTTTATCTGTCAGGGAGCTTTTTCAGTTTTTCCATTTATAATTCAGTAAATGTTTCCTGACCATCCACTGCATACAGGCTCTGTGCTAGGTCCCAGGAAGCAGAGATGAATGGGGCTTAGTTTTTGTTGACAGAGCCCCCAGATCAGTAAGGGAAGCAGATGTGTAGAGTAATAAATTACATAACAGCATGGTAAGCTTGTGATTGATAGAGCAGCTCCAAGGTAAGCAAAGGGTCAGAGAAAGAAGAAGTTAACTCTATAATTAATTCTCTGGGGGACAGGGATAATTAGGAAAGATTCCTAGAGGCAGTAGCATTGGAGTAGAACAATGAAGGGTGAGTAGGTGGGTGATAAAAGTGGAAGATATTTTGGACAAGCCTTGCAGAGTGGCCAACGGCACTGAGAGTGGGGATTCGGGAGACAAGCTTGCTAATTTCTGGTTCCATTGATCTGAGAGGGAACCCAAGAATCTACGTTTTTGGCATGTACCCCAGGTGACTCTTAGGCGGACTACAGTCTACCTTAGTGCATCCTTAAATTTTAAATTCGTGAGTGGAGATTGCTTTACTTATCACTGAATCCACAGTACCTGGCACACTATCTGGCACATAGTAGGTAATTAACAAATGTATTTTGAGGAATAAGACTGGTTGCTAAACATTTGGATCTAAAGAGATAATTCCGACTCAATTTCTTAGCTATTTTCTGTTTTGTCTGTGAGTAGATGAGTGTATCACTGCCCCATCCCACTTGGAGAAAGTAAGAGGGTTGACTATCATAAAGACAAAACTTAAGGAAGGAAATGTTTGATGGATGGGTATTAGGTTATTTTAGTGGAAGAAAAAAGAGGCTACTGGTTTATTTTCTGTCTTTTCTGCCTCAAAGACTTAAAATAAAAATAAAAGAAGTGGCCTATGAAGTACTTTCAACTTTCTGAATGTGCACTGTTCATTCAGCACCCATTAGCCATATTTTGGATTTAGTAATCTGCTGATAAAGTCCGAGGACTATAGAGATGAAAAAGACCGCCCTCAGCAAGCACTCAACCTAGAGGTGAAGACAAAGAAGCAAAACCCAATTGCCCTACCTAGTGATACATGCTAGGACTGCAGAGTAAGTGCCAAGCACTGGGTTGAGGACTTTCCATATGCTATCATCTCATTTAATCTAAGAACCTTATAAGACAAATATTTTTCAGCTGATGAAACTGTGACTTAGGAATTAAGTGATTCACCCCAGCTCACGTAATAGCAAGGGCTGAAATTTGAATTCAGTGTCTGTAAAAACATGTTGCTATTACTCACTGCATTTCTCCATCACGATACTCTCCTTTTGCTTATGTTTGGCTTTATTTGTTCACACCCAAATAATCAGGAAACATAATGGAGCTGTATAAAATGCACTGGCATCTTAAGTTTCCTCAAAATTCAAGTTCAAAATGGAAAGCTGTCCCAAGAGGAAACAGAATCCCTATGTCATATCAATATGCTCAATATGCTGTCTGACATCAATCATTCATTCAGTGTCCCTATAGTCAACGTCTGAACTTGTTTTATGCTGAGAATTAAGGTTTTGCCATTTTCCCAACTCTTATGGGATCTTAATGATTTTAGTAGGTTTTAGTCATACCTTATGTCCATTTCCTTTGACCAAAAGTACCACTTGCTGCATGATGATTTTATTAATATAAAATATTTTTCCAGTTGGTAAGTACCAAGGTTAACTTAAAATGTAAAAGCATAAATTATGGTCAGAAATCAGACTGCTTAGACACAGTACATTTCATTGCGTGTGAAGTAAGAGATGTATAGGATTGTATTGAATTTCAAGGTTTGAAAGCACCCATATTTTTTTAAAAAAATAGTTACTTTAAAAAAAAACAAACCTGGCACTAAGATAAAAAGTAAACTACAGTTCTTGGATAACTCAATTCAGTTGATTTTTCATTGATGTGATAGTTTTACATGAATATTTATTTTTAAAAATTATGCAAGTCCTAAATCACTTGGGATTCTTTCTGTTCATACCAACTGATGGTCCAGTTTTGATCTACCCATTTAGGATCTGTAACTCCATGTTCTGTATAGGTTGGCAAATAACTTTTTTGGGTGTTCTCAAACTCATTCTATAAAGCAGTAATGTTATTAGTCATACTTTCATACTTTTTTTTTTGAGGCAGACCCAAATAGGCCAATTCTGAGTTCCAAAAGGGCATTTTTGGTAGGTGGATTTTTGGTTTATCCATTACTTGTGTAATGCCCTTGGATTTACAGTCATTCAGTTTATAAGACATATAAATTTACCAAGGTTTGCAGCAGTGAGAACTCAATTAATGTAAGAAAAATCCCAACATTGAATACAAATATGTGTTTTACCTATCATATTTTAGACATTTAATATCTAAGAGCACAGTGAATTTTGTTTTATTCATATATTTCAAGGCTTAGGCAAAATTTAATTTTCTTGATGTCAAAACCTTTTGTTGCGCTATGGTGAGATAAAATTTACCATGCTCAGGAAAATTTCTTGATCATTTAATTACGCTCATAAATTCTTAGAAATCTCTAGATTTTTTTGTATAAACATTTATAAAATTCTGTTTCTCAAGGACATACATTTACTGATAACAACTGAGATGCATCAATTTTGAATCCACTTTTAGGGAGTTTGCTTTTCATTTGTAAATGGAAGCTTTTAGGAATACCCTTCATTAAGATCCTGTATTCATATTTTCCTGCTAAATACATTTTTAACCAAACATTTTGAAAATACTTGTTCTTAAAGCAGGAATCAGAGCAAACAAGCTCCAAAGCAGGTTATCCAGATGATTTAGATCCATCTGAGCTCTAAATCAATACCCAAAGCTATATCTATACTGGTCTAGTAAATTAAATCACTATGTTTGAAGAATGCAGGAAAAGATATCCTCTATAAAGTCACAACAGATTTCTTGGAGACCAATCTACCATATCTGTGCCAAACACACCATATTATTTAGAGTTTTCAGAAACCCGTGTGCTCTGTACTACTGACGTAAACTGTGCTGAAGTGATCCAGAAGGGCAGAAACCTTTGGAAGATTCTTCTATAAATTCATTTCAGAGCTATTTAGACTCACTGATATGTTGTATCCCTTCCTCTTCAGAAGCCTCAGTTTGAATTGCAATTTGTGGTTTTATTTTTTAAGAGAATTGCATGAATATTTAAAATGCAATTTGGCGTACTATATTATTGATCATGCATTATTTATGTTAAGATTCTCTTTAATCATAAGGAATTGCAAAGTGTATGACAGGGGAAATGGTATGAATTTCTTCTTTGTATTTCGGGTCATTAACTCAGGGGTTATAGCAACAGTAAATTCTCAAGGTAAGTGCTTTGGTTTCTAAGCATCTTGTTTATAGAGGTGCGAAAATTCACGTAAAGGTTTGGAAACAAATTGATCGGGCTTGGAAATACTCATCTACCACATTCATATGTTTTAACAAATAAATAGTAACTTCCTTCAAGAATAAGACAGATTTACAAAAGATGGAAAAAACATCATGGCTGACTTGCTTGTTTCCAACGAAAAGGAAAACCGTAGAGCACCTACCTCTCAGGTGGAAATGTCTTAGGGAAGCTCTACTTATTTCCTTAAGAGACTATTTATTATTCTAAGAGTTCCCAGGGCTAGTTTATGATCTTCCAAAGAGCAGAGCATATTTTGTTTATTTTATCGAACTATTTCTCTTCTCTCTTAAGACATAATTCTACCCTCTTCTACTTTTAAAAACACTTTGCCGAGGTGGAACATAAACTCCCGACTCCTTAAGTATGATCAGTCCCTTTAAATATTCCCAACATGATCTAGATTTAAGTCTATTTTCTATCCTTTTGTTTGATGGCAGTGTAGTTATAAAGGTGCAACCTTAAAAGTCAGGATAAATTGGGGTCAGATTCTGGTTCTGCCACATAATAGCTGTTATCTTTGCTTCCATTATTTGACCACATTGAGCCTCAGTTTTCTTATCTGTAAAATGAGAGTAAAATTTTTACTTTACACAGTTATTGTAAAATAAGAGATAATTTATATAAAATGAACAGCAAAGGGCTGGGCAAATAGCAGTCATTTTAAAAAATAGCAACTCACTATAAGCTGGCTGATCTCCTTTTATTAAGGAAATTATCATGCTCCTTGTTATGCTAAGTCTCTCTTCTGCACTTGTACTGTGGCATTTTTGGTCCTTTGTGCATACTGTTATTTACCCCTTTTAGTTTGGTTTTGTTATACATTCACAATCCTCCATCAGAAACCCATAAGGAAGATTATTTTGGAACTACCAGCCTTTAGAAGGTAACACAGTGGCCCCTGTATTACCTGTATGTTACCAAATATGCCCCCTGCCCAGGATTATCCTAACAGCTGCCTGTAATCTAGTATATTAATACTTCTGCAGTGAAAAATGTGGATATTCACATTTAGTGGGACTAATAAAGATTTATATAGCCTCTGGTTAGCTCAGGTCAGATTCTGCCATCAAAAGGGTTAAAAACAACTCTCAGTGTTGAGTGCTTTTGGTTTGGGGAGCTAGACAAGAGATTGACTTCAGTCAATCCATGAGGCCACCCTTGAAGATCACTTTGAGTCCTGAGTCTGTCATCAACAGTATACGAGTGTTCCCCTCCTCCTTCTGAGTCATCACCAATTTTATAAATATACTTTAAAAAATTTTCAAGTCACTCTGATAAAAAACAAAGTGAGCGGAAACCTTTTTTCTTGTAGATCTGACCAGATCCTGAGACGTTTTGTTTTTCATTCATTTAAGAAAGTTGTTTGTCCTTAACAGAAATAGACCCACAGATATAGAAAACAAACTTATGGTTACCAGAGGGGAACAGGGGGAGGGATAAATTAGGAGGATGGGATTAAACATATATGCACTACTATATATGAAATAGATAACCAACAAGGACCTACTGTATAGCACAGGGAATTATACTCAGTATTTTTCAATAACCTATAAGGGAAAAGAATCTGAAAAAGAATATATGAATATGTGTATATATATGTACGTACGTACGTATATATATGTGTGTAACTGAATCACTGTGCTGTACATCTGAAACTAACACGACATTGTAAGTCAACTATACTTCAATTTTTTAAAAAGTTATTTGGCCTTTGCAGACATAGAGAATGGACTTGAGGACACGGGGAGGGGGAAGCGTAAGCTGGGACAAAGTGAGAGAGTGGCATGGACATATATACACTACGTGGGAAGCAGCCGCATAGCTGCTGCTATGGGGGAGATCAGCTCGGTGCTTTGTGACCACCCAGAGGGGTGGGAGGGAGGGAGATGCAAGAGGGAAGAGATATGGGGACATATGTATATGTATAACTGATTCACTTTGTTATAAAGCAGAAACTAACACACCATTGTAAAGCAATTATACTCTAATAAAGATGTTAAAAAAAAAAAGAAATACTGGAGTCAAAGCAGAAAAAAAAACCCAACCAGTTATTTGTCCTTGAATATAATTACAAATACTTGGATAGACTCTAAAATTTGTTTCAAAATGCTTTGTTTTGAATATTTCCTTTTTATGTACTTAATACCCCCAGGAGCTTTTTTCTTATTTTTCTTTGTGTTCTAATTTGTGGTGGTATATTATCTTTTATATTAACTTCCCTCTGCTTGTAAAAATCATGTTCCATGGTAATGGTATTAATTTGTCAGATTTTAAAAATTATATTTATATATTTCATCTGTCAAAATCTTGGCAAAAAATGCATTTTCACCAAAAATATCATTTTCAGCCAATAGAGGGAGTCAACTACAACTAAATGTAGTTTATGACATTCAAAGTAAAAGTATAAATTTTAATTGTGGATTTTTAAAATGTATAATCATATAAATTTTTAAGTATATACATGTAATCTAAGCATAAATATAACCTAATTTCATGTATTTTCATTGTGGACAGACTAAAGTTTGTCTTTTTATTTCCATAAACATATTTATCTATATTCTTTTGTTCTTCTGCCTAACATTCTGTTTTAATTTTCTTTTAAAACAAAGTATAAAAAAGATATGAATGTTAAATGAACATATAAAACATGTGTTTATATTTGAGAGCTGTATAAAAACTAATTTCTCTTAATATTTCAAAGAAGTAATAATATTATAGCCCTAATGGTATCAAATTGTATCTTTGTACCTGTGGCTTATTGTTATCAAAGGAATTCTTAAAACTGTTACAAAATCTTAAGGCGAAACAGTATATTACTGCCAGTTTCCCTTATAAACGAATCGCAGGTCCTGCATAGACGGTGTGTGGTGACCCCAGACTGCACCAGGAGCGCCTGCCTGCTTCCGCATCAGTGAGAAAAGCCAGCAGTTCTGCGGCATCTTCTCACTGCCCCTCTGCCACTCTCCTTTGTACCTCTTTTATTACAGCACAGTCCTCTTCGGGGTTAGTTTGTTTTACTTTGCTGCATTGATGGGGGAGTATACACAGTTTCACCAGCAAATCTAGTGATCAGGAAGGTGTAGGGACACATCCCTGATTCCATGTCAAAAATCTATCCACTCCAGAGGCTTGTACAAAGGGAGCACCATTAACTGTGTGCTCCAGTGCGCACTGTCTCCATCTCCTAATCCTTCAGTATGGCTGGGCTCACCCCACCAGACATGCTCTTCTATCTGACATACTGTTTTCATTGTGGTTGCTGTTGTTTGTTTGGTTTTGAGAAGAAAAAGAGACTGAGAAATTTACTCAGTGAGAGAATCACTGAGGGGTTGGTTTTATATTTTTTAATTTTTATTTTATATTGGAGTATAGTTGATTCACAATGTTGTGTTTGTTTCAGGTGTACAGCAAAGTGATTCAGTTATACATATATCTATTCTTTTTCAGGTTCTTTTCCCATATAGGTTATTACAGAGTATCGAGTAGAGTTCCCTGTGCTATACCAGTAGGTCCCTGTTGATTATCTATTTTAAGTGTGTATATGGATTGGGATTGACATATATACACTAATATGTATAAAATGGATAACTAATAAGAACCTGCTGTATAAAAAAATAAATAAAATTCTAAAATTCAAAAACAAAAAATGTGTGTATCTTTTAATCCCAAACTCTTAATGTAGCCCTCCCCACCTTTCCCCTAAGGTCACCATAAGTTTGTTTTCTAAGCCTGTGAGTCTGTTTCTGTTTTGTAAATAACTTCATTTGTATCATATTTTTAGATTCCCCGTATAAGTGATATTGTATAATATTTGTCTTTCTCTGTCTGACTTACTTATGAGAGGTTGTTATTCTCTTTTACTCTTTTTATTTTTCTTTCTTTCTTTCTTTTCTTATTAGTCATCCATTGTATACACATCAGTGTATATGTATACATGTCACTCTATCTTTAAAATAATTTATTTGACATCACTTGGAAACACTGGATTAACATCTACGTGAGCCTGAACTGAGAAAGTAAGCATTACAAATTAAAACTTCCTGGGCTTCCCTGGTGGCGCAGTGGTTGAGAATCCGCCTGCTGATGCAGGGGACACGGGTTCGTGCCCCGGTCGGGGAAGATCCCACATGCCGCGGAGCTGCTGGGCCCGTGAGCCATGGCCGCTGAGCCTGCGCGTACGCAGCCTGTGCTCCGCAATGGGAGAGGGCACGGCAGTGAGAGGCCCGCATACCACAAAAAAAAAAAACTTCCTGATAGAATTTAAAAGTAAACTAACAAAACATAACTCTGGTGCTGTAAATCTTTAACATTGCCTTGAATGACTAGTCTTAAAAGATACTCTTTTCATTACAGATACCTAAGATTTAAACAAATAAAATT
Organism: Physeter macrocephalus; assembly: GCF_002837175.3. Lineage (NCBI taxonomy): Eukaryota > Metazoa > Chordata > Mammalia > Artiodactyla > Physeteridae > Physeter > Physeter macrocephalus. The sequence goes on along the minus strand of NC_041219.1, from coordinate 3,163,408 downwards.
TTAGACTGATTTTTCCTTTTTTGTTTTTTTAAAATTACTGTTAATTTGCCCCATTCAGTTCTATGGGGAGCTATGTTTAATTCTGTTTATCAAGTACCATGTAAAAGAACATTCTGGATGCCATTGTTATATTCCTCCCACTGGGTGCATGTGCTGTGTGTGTTCTGTGTCCCAAGACACACCCCAGTGCTACTGGGGGCTTCAGAGATTTTATGCACCAGTTCACTTTAAATAGTCAAAAAGCAGTAACAGGGGATCCTGAAAATATGCCCTTTTAAACTATTAGCAATTTTCTTAGAGACTGTTATACAAATAGCCATTGTTTCTCTCTGTTTCTTTTTTCTTTTCAGTTTTATTGAGGTGTAACCAACAAATAAAACTGTAAGATATTTAAATTGTACGACATGATGATTTGATATCCATGTATATTGTGAAGGGATCCCTCCATCAAGTTAATTAACACGTCTATCACCTCGAATATTTATACCCCCCCCCTTTTTGGGGTAAGAACATTTAAATTCTACTCTCTCGGCAAATTTCAATTATGCAATACAGTGTTATCAACTGCAGTCACCATATTAAACATTAGATCCTCAGACCTTATTTATCTTAAAACTGAAAGTTTGTACCCCTTTACCAACCTCTCCCTGTTTCCCCCACTCCAGTCCCTGGCAATCACTTTTCTACTCCCTGTTTCTATGAGTTTGACTTTTTTTTTAAAGACTTCACATATAAGTGACATCGCGCAGTGTTGGACACTGTTGGTGAGAATGTAAGCTGGTGCAGTCACTATGGAAAATGGAATAAAGTTTTCTCGAGAAATTAAAAATAAAACTAGCATATAGTCCAGCAATCTCACTTCTGGGTACATATCTAAAGGAAACAAAAACATTGTCTTAAAGAGATACCTGTACTCCTATGTTCATTGCAGCATTACTATTCACAAGCACCAAGGTGTGGAAACAACCTGAATGTCTATCAATGGATGAATGGATAAAGAAGATATAATATTTTATATATATATGTATATATACACATATACACAATAGAATATTATTCAGCCGTGAGGAAGAAGGAAATCCTCTCATTTGTGACAACATGGATGAACCTGGAGGGCATTATGCTAAGTGAATAAGCCAGACTTAGAAAGACAAACACTATAGTATAACATAGATGTGGGACATGTTAAAACTGATGGAGGACTGTTTTAGCAAAAATGCATGGGGCCCACTCTCACCACTGTTATTCAACATAGTTTTGGAAGTTTTAGCCACAGCAATCAGAGAAGAAAAAGAAATGAAAGGAATCCAAATTGGAAAAGAAGAAGTAAAACTGTCACTGTTTGCAGATGACATGATAGTATACATAGAGAATCCTAAAGATGCTACCAGAAAACTACTAGAGCTAATCAGTGAATTTAGTAAAGTAGCAGGATACAAAATTAATGCACAGAAATCTCTTGCATTCCTATACATTAATGACAAAAAAATCTGAAAGAGAAATTAAGGAAACACTCCCAGTTACCACTGCATCAAAAAGAATAAAATACCTAGGAATAAACCTACCTACGGAGACAAAAGGCCTGTATGCAGAAAACTGTAAGACACTGATGAAAGAAATTAAAGACGATACAAACAGATGGAGTGATATACCATGTTCTTGGATTGGAAGAATCAACATTGTGAAAATGACTATACTACCCAAAGCAATCTACAGATTCAATGCAATCCCTATCAAACTATCAATGGCATTTTTCACAGACCTAGGACAAAAAAATTTCACAATTTGTATGGAAACTCAAAAGACCCCGAATAGCCAGAGCAATCTTCAGAAAGAAAAACGAGCTGGAGAAATCAGACTCCCTGACTTCAGACTATACTACAAAGCTACAGTAATCAAGACAGTATGGTACTGGCACAAAAACAGAAATATAGATCAATGGAACAGGATAGAAAGCCCAGAGAAACCAACGCACATATGGTCACCTTATCTTTGATAAAGGAGGCAAGAATATACAAAGGAGAAAAAACAGCCTCTTCAATAAGTGGTGCTGGGAAAACTGGACAGCTACATGTAAAAGAATGAAATTAGAACACTTCCTAACACCATACACAAAAATAAACTCAAAATGGATTAAAGACCTAAATGTAAGGCCAGACACTATAAAATCTTAGAGAAAAAAATAGGAAGAACACTCTTTGATATAAATCACAGCAAGATCCTTTTTGATGCACCTCCTAGAGAAATGGAAATAAAAACATAAATAAACAAATGGGACCTAATGAAACTTAAAAGCTTTTGCATAGCAAAGGAAACCATAAACAAGGCGAAAAGACAACCCTCAGAATGGGAGAAAATATTTACAAATGAAGCAACGGACAAA